>NC_090929.1:758591848-758894878 GCF_040938575.1 Ambystoma mexicanum | reverse complement strand
CTATCAGGAGGGGCGAGCAAGTGGATATATGCTTTTGAGAAACACACAGCCGGGGTATCACTAGCGATAAGAGACGTGAAAAGTTTGCTAGTATCAGCAGTTGGGGATCAGGCTGACAGAGTATGGGTCAAAGCTGGCTTCCCGGGAGTAACGTTAGACTGCGATCGCCATGATGGTGCCTCTTTCAACACAGTGCGTGCAAGGGTGTGGGATGCTTTGCGGGAAACGTTTCCAGATACCCCAGATTTGCAGTCAGTAATGCAATGCACAATGAATGACGGGGAAGATGCTATGGATTACATTTTTCGGGTCCAAGAGATGTGGAGAGCAGAAACGGGCATACCCTGGTATCAATCGACATCATTATTTTGCTTCATAATAAAGAGGGGGCTCCTGAAAGAGGTGCAAAAGGCGCTCGACAAAATAGCAGGTATTGAAGCGAAAGGATGGCCTGAAATTCAAAGCATAATAGTGCACCACTGTAAGCGAATAAAAGAGAGGGAGAAGGAGGTGGCGCAGAGGAGATTGGCAGACGAAGCGAAACTAGTACAAACAAAGTTGGTGAAGGTCGCAGCAGCATTAGCCGCGCTCCCACACAGCAGGGAGGGAGATGAGGAAGAGGAGGGGCTGGTAGCAATACAAGGAAGGATGGCAACTAATTGGGCAGGAGCAGGGCAGCGGCAGTGGAACGAGCAGGAGCAGAGTGGAGGTCCGCAGTGGCAAGAGTGGGCCCCTCGAGGGGGACGAGGTGGGTACAGGGGCCGAAGAGGAGGTGGACAAGGGTACGGAGGAATGGGAGGAAATGGATGGCAGGGTCCCAGAGGTGCGCAAGGGAGTTGTTGGAACTGCGGGAGGTGGGGACACTACTCTAGGGAGTGCAGAAGCAGACCAAACAGCGGATTTCCAGAGGTAGAACACTATGGCCATCCCCATCCGGGGAGCCCATATGGTCTCCCAATGGGACAACAACAAAGGAACCGAGGGCAGGGGCACCATGAGCAACAGCAGGGACACCAATACAGACACAGAATCACCCACAAAACAATGACACTATGCTCTACACGCCAGGCAACCCTTTCGAGACAACAGCAAACGGAGCCCCAGCACCAGCCCCCTATAGTGGCGTGTCAGTGGTTTCAGGGAGTGTGTTCAACCAAGGGGGGCAATGAGACACCCCGCATAGGACAGCCCACAGAGAACACTTGTGTGTCCTGTTCTATCTACCACCTACGATGCAGCAGAGGAACCATTGGTAGGGGCGCAGATAGGAGACAAGCAGTTCATATTCATGGTGGATTCGGGAGCGGAGAAATCATGTATTAGGGAGGGCCGGTTCCCGTTATCTAACCGGAAGTTAGAGACGCAGTTTGAGAAGGTGTCCCCTGTTTCATAAGCAGGGGCATATAAAGATCTTGAAGAGTCTAAGTCCAGGAGAGCTTCCACTATAACTTCTTCTAGCATAGCCCTTGAATCTGATGACAAGTCAACAGATTGAGAGACATCCATGGGAGTAATTAGGCCCAGATGTGGTTACTGGCCTGTAGTGGGCTCTTTATTCCCACTCTGTACTTCTAAAACTTGATTAGCCACAGTTGCCTTGGAGGTAGAAGCTCTGGCTGGCACATGCGTAAACTCATAAGAAGCAGGTTTGATTGTCTTAGCCGCCGCCCCATCCTTCTTAAAGTGGCCACCATAGTCAATGAAACTCCCCAGTTTACTGATAAGACCAGTGTGCAATGATGGTATCCCAGGGAGTACCCAGATTGTGGGCAGAAAGCAGAGATTTAAAACCGGTTCTCTTTTCGACGCACAACATCCACCACCAGGACTCAGCAAGGCACTATAATAATGTACTTCATAAAATGGAGTCTAGTGTTTTGCACGGCTCAAAGGGCAGTTTTCCAGCAGTCACTCCTATACAATGGAAACACCAGTAATGTCACCTCTCTGACGTTCACAAAATAATCTGCCACAGCTCAAAGGGAAACAAACCCTGCAGACACGGTGCTAATGAAGTGACTGCCATAGAGCAGGTTCAAAGTAAAAGAAAAAGAAAGTCTTACAAGCGGCACTCGGCCAAACAGGATTAGCCGGGTGAATTCCAAGATTGCTGGTAATACATTTTACAGAAACGTCAACATACAACTGCTCCTCTTTACCTCCATGATTGGACTCACTTCGTCCAATACAGATACATTGAATAATGTTCACCACCGTCACTCACCGGAGACTATCAACAATGCAACCTCTGCACAGCTCCACGCTGCTCTGTGCGTGAAAAGGATTTTTATATGAAAGGCTCCTCCTGCTACAACACTGTAGCAATAGTAGAAAGACAGAAATCAAAGTCTATCAGCACTGCCAAGACTTCAAACCCCTGCACATCTCTGTGACGCTGCGCGTATGTAAAGGGTTTTATATGAAAGGCTCCTCCTGCTGCAACACTGTAGCAATAGTAGAAAGACTGAAATCAAAGTCTATCAGCACTGTCGAGACTGTAAACCTCTGCACAGTTCAGAATATCAATAGGAAACAAAATGGCTGACAGAGCAGCAAAAGAAGCAGCCTATCTACATGAGGGATGTATAAGAAGATAGCCAGGAGCGAAAGGAAGAACCCCACTCATGGCAGTAGAAAGGAGGGTGGGTGGGCGTAAGAGAGAGAGGAGAGATTCAACACAATACCCATTGTCCAAATTATAGAGTTGCAAGAAGAAGCACTGAAAGAAGAAAAAGAGTTATGGCTATAGCAGGGGTGCTCACTCTTGCCCACCGACCTAATTTGGTCACAGAATAGCACAGGGAAGCCAGTAATGCCCAGAACATTTCTAAGTGTAGCTATAGAACAGCTGTGCTTCCCCACCCATGCATCTAAAGCAAGTATAGCAGCAGAAATTAATGAAGGGTGGTACGTGGCAAACTTGCATTAGAGGGTAGCAGAGTTCATCTGGAACTGTGTGACGTGTCAACAGTTTTTGTCTGGTCCTACCATAAAGACAAATCGAGGAACAATACCTCGGCTGGAAGGGCCCTTCGGGCACTTGCATATTGACTTTGTTAACATGAAAGAAAGATGTGCCTCCTTTAAGCACATATTAGTAGTTGGCTGTCCATGCTCACATTGGCTTGAGGTGACCCTGTGCAAAAAATGATGCAAAAAGTGCAGGCCATTTCTTGGTGAGGGAGGTGTTCCCAAGATGGGGAGTGTGTGAGGAGATAAGGTTGGACAATGCCCAGCACTTTGCCAATGGCCTCTTTGATGAGATTACGCGTCATTTGGGAATAAAACTTAAGCTTTGCCCAGTTTACCTGCTGAGGGGGAACAGGACTGTCAAAAGGCTCAGGGGCTTACTGAAAAAACGCTTGGTGGAGCTAACCTCTTCTCTATTACAAAAATGGCTTTCTTGCCTCCCCATTGCCCTCTTTGCACTGCGTAACTCACCCAGTGCGGATCCATCAGATGACTTCGCACAATATTGTAATGAGTAGGAGGATGCATGTGTCTGTCCATTCTACTTGTTTAATTTTGGATACGAACCCTAGCTCAGAAATATTGGGAGATGAAATTAAAGCATATACAACTGAGATGACAAATGTTCTCTGCTACATCTCCCATCAGGTTCAGTGACACACGTCGGCCGAACAACGTTGAAAAGCACACAAGTGCACATCAGGAACAGGACTTTCCACGAGCACAGCCTCTTTATCCAGACAACCGAATTCTTGTCTGCAGCATGGCCAGGAGGTGGAAGGAGCCAGGGTTATGCGGTCCTTTCGAAGTGGTCTATGAAACCCAAACAGCAGTGAAAATAAAAGAAAGAAGGGCATGGATACATACGTCCGACACTCGCAAAGACTACGGCAGCACAACAGGAGGAGAAAGAGTGACATAATAGAGAGAGTTAGTCAGTTAACTTTGTGTACTGCAATAAGATTATATCGCAGGCCCATAGATGAAAGAGAAGATCGGCAAGAGAACACTAGGGGAAATGGGGGAAGATCAAAAGCTGATGCAAATATACTAGGGATTGGATTGTTCTGTGTTTCTGTCTTCTGCCTTCTCCTTCTCTTCTGGTTCCTACTGTATATGGGTAGTATGAGCATGCTAGCCGATGGTGAAAGGGAGACATGCCCAAGAGGATTATATGTAATATTGAAGAATTTTATAATGCTATTGGGGAGAGACGAAACATTGCCTCTGAAAACGTGTGGTACAGAGAGATGAAGAAGCTGGGCCCAGGCAGCACTAATGGCACCTGCTATGTTGGCACACTTATCCAACACCTCGCAGGGACACCAAAACAATTCCTGCCACAAAAAGTGAAGGTAGAGGAAGGGGATGCCTGATGCATATGTCCTTGTGCAAAACCAAAGGGCTATACCAGGGGCACACTGTAGATGTAAAATGGAAGGAGGTGGAGGAGGTGTACACCGATAACTATATGCAAATGGAAAGCATGGCCCAGGGTGAAGGTACGAACAGCATGATTCTGGAATATAACAGAGATGGAGAACAGAGGGGAAAACGGGTGATGACAGCCCACAGGAGAATATTCTGTAAGAGTGCAACAGGAAAGAACATACCATGGTGCCACACCAGGCCCATGATGAAAATATGAGATTCAGTGTATTACAATGGAAAGTGGCAAAAGGGGTGATGCAGTGCCGAGCAGAAGGGCTGGTGGGATTTGAAGAGAAAGTACTAAAGAAAATAAATGGAGAATGTAGGTAAATATCGAACAATTTACATGCCTTAACCTAGATAGATGAAAAACACTGCCCAGTTAACATAAAGATACTCACACAGTATTCTTTGTGTTTTAGAGCAAACAGGACAGTGGTGCTGGGGATGAACACCGGCTGTGAGAGGATGATGAGCATTGTGGCATTGCAGAAGGGCCCCGCTGGAGTTACGGATGCGTGGTGGGCCTGTGGGATGACAGCATGTGCCCAACTGCAACCAGACTGGGGAGGAGTTTGTGCACTGGTGACCCTCCACAGCCCTGCCTTGGTGGTGCCCCGTGGATATTTGGTAATGTTCAACTGACTATCCACCCAGAAATTGAAGAATAAAGTAACTGGGCCCATGGAGATGCGGAGAGAATAACCGAAGATCACGAGGAGACAAAGGGCCAGTAACTATATCTCAGCAGAATCCACCCAGAGCCTGGGCACTATCCCACCACATTTAAGACTCTTAAGCAAGTCGTCTGTGTTCTTCAGCTCACTCTTGCTCCATGGGGTACAAACTGCAGCTATCCCGAAAAGAATTCAAATCACACGTTATGAGCTGCTCCAATTGGCTATTACAGCTGAAAAAATAATTAAATGCAGTCGGAGAAGAGATCAGAGCTTTGCGTACAATGATGCTCTAAAATAGATATATACAGGATTTCATGATTGCTATGGAAGGAAGCGTGTGCCACAAGATTGGAAGCACATATTGCACCGCCATACCCGTATAGATGCAGCCTACTGGACACTTACTGAGGCTATTCAGGAGATAAAAACAATACATGAAAGGATGATGAAGGAGACACATGATATCACATCAAACACCTGGTTAACACATTTTTTGCCTGGGACCCAGATTGACTGGCAGCAATGCTCAAAATAACTGTCCTTGTGCTCATCGTGATGCCCGTCGCCATCATCATTGGCCAGTGGGTCATCGGCTGGTGCAACTGTCACCAAAGTAAAGCCTGATATATAATATCTGCTAATAATATTGCGCTTAGTAAAAGGATAGGCGAGGAACCACCAAGTGTGACTGAGAATGAGGATGATGTGGAATTAATATTTGCAGCGCCCCAACAAGACTTTGAAGCCCTTTGGGATGAGTGCTCACCGATGAAACAAAGATATTTGTATTTGGAAAATACATAGAGGCTACAAAGAAGAAGGGGACATAATCAGGGTCACACAGGTGTGGGTCTGCAAGGGAAAGGGTGAGGAAATTAGTGGTAAAGAAATATCGAATCGAAAGATCGATCGCAGGGAGCAATGTATTAAAGATGCTTATTCAGGGCAAGATAGGGGGCGCACCTACCACCTTTGTAAGTAAGCAATGGGGGACAAGGAGAAACACTGGAACACAAACAAATTACAGTTGTACCCTGAACAAAGCCTTTGTGGGGAAACACAGGGGTAGGAATGCATTATGTGTATTATTGGCCCACAGAACATTTCAATCATTAGCACTAGGTAGGAAAAACATAACCCTGGCAAACACATTCAGCCGGGATGCCCCCGGGAGGGTCCCTGCCTGGGGAGCCCTGCTCCGAAACACATCATCACCACCACACAAAGGTCAGGGAGGAGGGAGTTGTGCGTCACAGGCAAACTGAAGCTTCTAAAACAACACTGGGTGTGATTGGACTGGAAATCACCATGTACAGTTATTTTCCTGATTTAAGCTCCAGCCTGGATCCAGAAGGATTGTGTTGGTGCACCTCTGGATGAATGAGGAGTCTAGGGGCCTCATTACACGGACGGCGGTAAGGGTTAACCGGTGACCGTTAACCCTTACCGCCTTACTACGAGGTCCCTTTGCGGGTTGGAGAATTTACCGCCTGCTTTTTTCAGGCGTTAAAAACCAACCCGCAAAGGGACCAGGGAGCTAATTACGGTACCGCAATTTGCGGTGCCGTAATTAGCACCTTCCCCATTCCCTTTATGCCCTATGGGGCAAAAATGGGAATGGGGAAGGGCAATGGGGGAAGAGGGAATTACTGCCCCACCAACCTTGGAATAGGGCGGTAATTCCCCTATCCACCAAGGCGGTGCCGGTATTTTACCGGCATGGACCAAGGTGCTAATAACACCGTCCGTGTAATGAGGCCCTAGGTGTCTGGGATTCCTCTGGAATCTAACTCTTCTGAGTTTGTCTGTGAATAGGACTGTAATGATTGTCTCACTGCTAAATGTTTGAATGGTGCATGATTGTGTGATTAAAGGTTAGGGTACACTTCTTCACTTCGGGTTGGGCATACAAACTGAAACTCTGCACCACAACGTTGTCAACTGCTGGGATTTGATATTCAAGCATCCAGGGAGAGGACAATGAATGAAACTCTGCTCCATCAGTTTTTGGACACCAAGAAACCTGAGAGTAAAGCTCTGATGCTGCTATGATCAGAAGCCAATGTGTTCAGTGCTCCTTTCACTTTAGACAATGGGGACAGCTGGATCCATTGACCTGAAGGCATTTTCATGTCTCTCCAACTTCTAGAGTGTGCTTGTGCTGTTTGACCTGTGAAACTGCACTGCATCCGCTGGCTTCCTGACATGCTTGTTGCCTCAGATGGAACTTTTGTCAGGTGCTTTGATAGTATTGGGGTCTAGGTACTATTCCACGAGTGTGGAGATGTCCATTAGTGTGTCCCACAACAATTTAATTGGAGCATGACCTGTGAGCTCTCACTAAGACCACTAGTGCTCTAACTATGATCTCAAGTTACTCAGACTCCATTTCTTCAATTGCACTTTGTCAGGGGCTGCCATCCGACTTCAGCTGGGCTTGTTGGACCTTTCCTCTGGGGTCGGGGTCTTTGCTTGCGGATCTTGTCCATCCAACTAATAACGCTGATATTCCTGGCTGCTGCTCCAAACACTCCACTCTGCTAGTCCCACAACAGTGCGGTCCTGATTTTGTTTGCTTAGTAGATGTTTTTCTTGAAGGATTCCAGACTCTGATTAAAGTTGTGGTTTTATTCTCCTTACACTGCAGGGCTTTCCTGATGACCTTGCCCACTGTCTGACAACTGCAACCTTTCCTGCTTCTGTTGCTGAGGCTACCTCTGCAGTTTACTATTCCGAGATGACTTGTTAGTGTGGATCTCCTGGTAGGGGTCCGTTTACTCTGCTTTGGCCTCTGAGTGTGTCGTTCAATAGCTGTAGGACTCCTGTGCTGACCCTGTCCATCCAGAACCAAACCGCAAAATACCCTGTTGGTGACGTTAATTCTGACCTCTGAAATCTCTCATCTTGGGGATTGGTCGATTGAGTTCTGTGACTGAAGGTCTACTTTGAGGTCATATCCTCCCACTGGAGGCATTCTTTGTATCCCTCTTGCTCCTGGACACTATGTGCAGATCTCTTACAACTATTTGTCAACATTGGTTCTTTGATTCCTATGGGCCCGTATACTAGCATCAGGACGTAGGAGTAATTGTTCCAACTGATGTCTGTGAGCCTCAAAAGCCAAAAGACCAGCTGCAGTGTGTGAACATTGTATGATTTTATGAGACCAATGTTAAATGTTTCTCAAATATTCTGAGCATTTGTTTTAATTTACTTACATGTAAATATGTTGTGGTTATTACTTAGACAAAACTTTATACATGGAAGATGTTTACAGATATGTTTGCATGGATATTCCCTTATTGTCTGTTTTATCAAAAGCGTTTATTATACCTTTAAAACAGTTCTCTCCTTCTGAAGATTCGCCTTGTCTGCTCAGCCAAGCTGCCACTTGCAGGGTTGGGATAACTCAGAGGAAACCTGCTGAATGCCAAGTAGGTTGATATATCTGGGCTCTAGAAATAACACCTCTTAAAAGTCTCCCTAACACAACATGGTTATCTTTCTTCTATACTAGTCTGGAACAACCATTCTTTTGGGTGTCACCACCATCACGGTGGTGGCAGACAGAATCCTAAATTGCTTGCCCAGCTGTTCTGGCCCAGACTCTCCTTCCCCAGTTGATTGGCATGCTGGGCTACTAGTGACCAACTTGTCCACCAGCCAGGTATGCACTGGAATGATGCCATGCTTTTTCTCGCAGTCCCCAAGGGTGTGAACATTAGCCTAAAACAGGCCCGTAACACCACTACCACCGTACACCAAGCATGGCTACATGGTGGATTCTGCCAGTAGAGTATGCTAGTGTCAAAGATTAAGCAATACACATGTAAGGAGACACGCCCACCAGTGGCGTCGCCAGGAATCAAATTTAGGAGGGGCACAGAGGGGGCCAAAGACAAAAGTAGGGGGGGCACAAACAAAAGTAGGGGAGAACATGGTCACTGCTTGTCTTAGGTAGGGGGGGCACAAGGGGAGGCACAGGAGTTTCACGGGGGGCCCTGCCCCCCCCCCCGTGACCCTCCTAGCGACGCCACTGACTATCACTAAACTGAAACTGCAAATGGCACATTAAATCAGGCAGCTGACCTTCAATCACTCCAACTGTTACTTGGATAACTGTGGTAATTCTAGAGCTAATGCCGACAAGTGCTGACTTCCTGGATACTTGCATTTATCAGACTAAAACTAAGACCAATTTGGACTCAACCGCCAGCTTTGGCATTTCTCGATACTAGTTGGCCCTGTGATGACAACAATACATTTACATGTCTGCTCTATCAACTTTCAAGTGTATCTTCTGTGCCTGTCATGGTGACCATGAGTAAATGAGAATCATGCTTTGATTCTGGAGAGAGAGCCTTAGAAATGACTACATCACCCAAGGAAGGCACCAGGCATGCAAATCACCCACATGCAACTTTCGGAGGTAGCCATGAAAAACACAATAGAGGACTATTTTGTGCCCATGCAATTGGAATTAAAAATGTTTTAAATCCTTTACGGAGGATCCATTGGTGTGCTAGTCTGGTGGCAGCAGCAATGATAATTCCAGTGCCAATACCATATATGAAATTTGCCATAATTAAAGAGTGCATAATGGGATCTTCGAATTGAACTGGCTGTCTGCTTTGAGACTAACCAGAGCCTGTACCAGGCCCTGCCTTTTCGTGTTCCCCTGTTGCTGTTCACTGATTATCCTAAATATCTGTAGCATTTACTTTGCTAAAATTAGAGTGTATAATGCAGGCTGATCACCTGAATACTTCAGCTTGGAATAATGGAATGGCTTAGATTTTATGTTTTTTTCAGAAACTAACCAATGATTTAGAGAGACAGCCTAGGGACATCCTTTTAAGGTGCTGGATGTGAAATTAATTAACAAGTGTAAGACAAAGTGAAGCAAAAGCATTGCTCATGAATGCTTTATTTAATCAAAAATGAAAAAAGGAAATCTGACACCATTGAAGTTCTACCCCTACATGGTGTTGACTAGTAATAATAATATAACTGCTTCATTGCCCTGACCGACCATGCAGCTTTTGGAAAACCAAAGTCTTTGTGTACTGGTAAATATGGTTTGAAATGATGGAAGGACACTACCAGGAGTGGAGCCTGCATCTTAATTTGACTCAGCACATGAAATCTACCATGCCATACAGAGGATAAACAGATTGATAGGTCTTGCTTGATTCTGTGGATGGTGGTGCAGGACCATTCTTAGTTGGTGGAGAGTAAATTGACTTGCATGTATTGGTGTTTAATTCCTTAGGTGCACAAGTGGTATTAAGCCACAAGATTAAGTATTAACAGTGCAATACAACACACAATATTCAGTTGAATAGGAAGGATTAGCATGTGGTAAGGGTCTAGAAGTGCTTTAAAAAAAAAAAAGATACGATTAAACCATCTCAGAAAGAGTGGTCTTCGGAACAGACCCGTTTCAGAAAGACCATTGCCCATTGATTGTGTGTGTGTATGTTTGGCAGCATACTTGTTTAAGAATAGGAATTAAGTAATTCCTTTTATGCCAATTTACTTTTCTAAACCTCTGTGTTTCCAAGTATGCTTGATTGAGCTCATACGCTACTAGGAAACAGCTCTATTTATTTGTAGTCTGCTAGTACTACATTAGCAAGCCTCCCCACCCCCCGGTCCTGAAAAACACATTGGGCCTCATTACGACCCAGGCGTTAAGGGGTTAATGGCGCCGTAAAAGGTTGCGGCGCCATTAACCCCTTAATGCCTTACTCCGAGGTCCCGTTGCGGATCCTGACCTTAACTGCTGGTCTGTTGTCACATGCTCGTAAAACGCTAGCTAATTCCTTAGGCCATCTAGCTTTGAAGTTTCTACTACTTAAGTAATTTCTTTTATGTCGATTTACTTTTCTAAACCTCAGTGTTTTTAAGTCTGCTTGATTGAGCTCATACGCTCCACAGAAATAGCTCTATTGATTTGTACTCTGCTAGTAGTACATTACCCAGCATTACCCGGTCCTGATAAACATGTTGGTGGCACGTTTGATAGGCTGGTTAGTGCCGGTTTATGTCTGCAAAGTGGCGGGAGGAGCCGCTGCTGACAAAGCATACAGGTAACTCTCCATTTTCAGTTCTCCCTTCACCCGTGTCTCTATGTCAGCCACTATGGATGCTCTTTTGACCAGAAAAGCCCAACAAAGGGCCCTGATAGTACAGCAGCATCTAGATACACTGTTTGCATCAACTGAACGGTCTGCGCAAATGCGCTCTGCCAATTCTGTACATGTAATAGCTCTGTCCAGTGGGCCTCCACATGTGGGCTCGGGTGTAGCTACTGTTGATAGTCCATCTATGGGTGATGCATGCGGGTAAGCCCAGCGGATGGCCTATGCCAGGGGAATAATATGCAATCTACGAACACCACCTCCATGGTAATACCATTATCGCTCCCAGGACTTTCACCACAGGAAAATGCTGTAGCTCCGGGCCTAGGATATAGCGTGGTGCCAAATACTCAGCTGACACATAATCCCTTAGCATGTTTGTTGCTTAACACGCGGTCCCTGGCCAAACACACTACAGAAGTGGCTGATTACATCACAGACTCAAATATTGATATCTGTGCCATTACTGAGACCTAGCTTCACTCTGTTGCCTGCCCTGTACCTACTTTGGCCATACCTCCTGGCTATAAGATCATGCAGGCCGATCGACAACAAGGTATAGGAGGGAGGGGGGGAGCGGGTAGCCATGATTTACAGATCATTGCTTCAACTTCGACAGATTACCAATATTGCCATTGCAGATTGTGAAATTCTACTTGCCAAACTCTCGAGGGACCCTAATACTGCCATCAATATTGTTCTTATTTACCACCCCCTCCAATAAAATTCCTGATTTTCTGTTGCATCTGAGCAATTGGAATCTTCCACTTCTTAAACCATTCACAATACTGATTCTGTTGGGTGATATGAATCTGGGCCTTTGGGACCCCACTGATAAAACAGCACACCACATCAGCTCTTCACTGATGGTGCTATGTTTCTCTCAATGGGTGCATTCTGGAACCCACGATAAGGGGGTCCATGATAAGGGGGTCTACATTGTGTTGGCCACTGAGTGGCCAACACAATGTAGATCTCGAGAGACTCAACATAGCCCCGTGCCCTTGGTCTGATCACTTTTTTTTGTGCATTTCTCCCTTCCTTGCGCTACCAAACATAAAAGTAATCGAGGGCCCAGAACCTGTGTCAAATGCAGGAACCTACGTAGGCTTACACCAATGGCTATGGCACCATTTATTTCTGCTATACTTGATTGCCTACCTGACCTTACCAGTGCCAAGGAAGTGGCAAAAGCACATCATACTATGCCGACTAAGGCAGTCAACCAACTAGCACCAGAAAAATCATGCCACATTAAAGCCTAAAAGTCCAAAGATTGTTTCTCTATTGACATTCACAAACTCAGATGCCTTAAGAGAAAGGCCTTCCAAAGTTGGAAGAATAGCCCATCTACTGCCAATAAATTGGACTATTCTAGTGCTGCTAAACAGTATAAAGCAGCTGTGTATAAGGCAAAAAGACAGCAGTATGATAACAGAATCACTGAAGCACCATCCAATACTAAGGACCTGTTTAGGATCCTAAAGAAACTTGAGTCTCCATGAGCCGTCTCAACAGAAGTTGTTAAGGATGCCACCTGGTGTACCAGCATACAGGAAGCATTGAGAGGAAAAATTGAAAAGATTAGATAAAGGACCACACTAAACTATACCATCCTAGACCCTATGCAAGCCCCTCTGACTAATTGTCTTCCCTCACATATCCCCTCACCTTTTTCCTTCAAGAAGGTAGCAGAAACAGAAATGGCAGTAATACTGTCCAGCCTTAAACCCACCACATGCAAGGGGGACATGTGTCCAGCAGTGACTGTTAAGACTTGTACCGCTCAATTCCTGCCAATAATAACAACATTTGTCAATTTCTCCTATCAAGAGGACAATGTTCCCGGTTCGATCAAACAGGCATGGATCTCCCCTCTTGTAAAGAAGCCATTTCTTGATCCAGCTCTGCTAGATAACTACCGTCCTATTACAAACATATCTTTTTCTGCTAAAAATGTTGGATATGGTAGCATATATCCACATTTAGGGTTGACTGGAAAACTACAAACATTTAGGATACAAACAGTCGGACTTCAGAAAATCACACGGCACTGAGTTCACTCTACTGGACCTTAAATCCAACATCCTACATCATTTCGAAGAGGGCAGCACAGTTATGCTTATGCTGCTTGATTTGTCCTCTGTGCTTGATGTGGTAGACCATGGTATATTGGTATAGAGACTCTGTGATACTGATTTTTGTCGACCAATGTGGCCAACTGGGACAAGTTATTTCTTTCTTGCCGAATGGCTAAGGTCTGCTGTAATAATGCCAAGTCCTAATTTTATCTGGTGGCATCCAGTGTGCCTAAGGGGGCGTGTATCTCACCACGTCGTTTTACACCCTTACCACCCCCCTCTTTAAAATGCTGCATGAGGAAGGCACCCTGTATGCTAACTATGCTGATGACACTGAGTGCCTGATCCGCCTTACCGGGGGCTATGCCAAAGATACCATCTCGGTCAACCGCATATTTAGCAGCTTTGAATCCTGGATGAGGGACAATGGGTTAGCACTGAATGCCAAACAAACAGAGCAGATGCTTGCCAGCACTGTTGCCCAGACTAGAAAAACTGGGAATGTATACCAAGCCTTTAACATCTCAGGCAGTGAAATCAAGACGCTCAACAAGGTAAAGACCTTGGCAGTGGTCCTGGATCAGGAGCTTTCAATGAAAGCCCTTATTAGTAGCCTGCCGTCTAGCACAGGCTACTACTTGAAACTATTGACCCATATCAGACCCTTTCTCAATAGATCCAATTACGCCACGGTCATAAGAGCGATTATTGGCGCCCATACAAACTATTGTGCCAGCCTTCTCGAGGGCGTCGGTAAAGGGGAGCTGGCCAGATTGCAGGTCATCCAAAATAATGTGTTGAGGGTGGTGGAAGGTCTAAAGAGATCTGACCATGTCTCCATCGCTAGACAAAATCTCCACTGGCTTCCAGTGGAGAAGAGATCAATATTTCAGACACTCTGCATCACACTGTCACGACTTGTTTGAGGGCTCACCTGTTGAGACTTTGTGTGCTTCTTTTTTGTAGGATCTGGCTGCCTGCGTTTCTTGGAGGTGCGGGTATCGTGGAGGTAAGGATGGGTTTCTTCTGACGCCACTCTGTTGTTAGCTGATGACCTTGAGCTGTGTTCAAGAAGCAGATAGATGCCTTGGAGGAGGGGAAGCGATCCTAAGGCGACCGCAAGGTGAGTTGTCCTGGACGGGTAAGGCACAGTTGCGGTCAAGCAGTTCGGAAGGCTCCAGATGTCTTGGCCGAAGAGGTAAGGTGGTCCGAGGGTATCCACGGAAGAGCTGTCCTGGAAGGAGGACCGCAGAAGGCGGGGAAAGCACGGCCGCCGTTAAGGGTCCGGAAGGCTCCGAAACTCCTGGGTGAAGAGATAAGCGGTCCGAGGGCAACCGCGGAAGAGCAGTCCTGGAAAGAGTATTGTGGAAGGCGGCGAGGCACGGCCGCGGTCGGAATTCCAGGGAGTCACAATGGAAACCAGGAAAATTCCTAGAAGCGAACGCTGAGAACAACAGTCGAACTAGGAACTGTGAGCGGATCGACACATGCCAAACCGCAGGGGAGGGGCGCTTATCTAGCCGGAGCTAGAAACTATACCGCAGATCAGAGAGCAGCACCCGCCATGTTGGGAGGGTGTGGGAAGCATTCTGGCACGTTGTTGTATGGACCAGGACATCCAAAGGGGGCGGTGGTGTGGTTTCATGACAATATACGCCTTCCGAAGCCTCGTAGCCCCTGGTTTGCCAGGATGTAACCGATCGAATCATTGTACCAGTCTGGGGTCATTGAGGTTGAAGACTGCTTCCCAGGTATGATCACTGGGCGGATATCCTTTCCATTCCACCAAGTATTGTAAACGTCCTCTTCTGTATCTGGAATCGCAAACTCGGGAAACTTCATATTCAATTTGACCCTGGACGAGCAGAGAAGGAGGACAGGGAGCGTTCTTGGTAGAGCGGTGATAAGGTTTCAACACAGAGGTATGGAAGACAGGATGAATTCTGCTCCAAGTTGGAGGCAAACGTAGTTGATAGGCCACTGGATTGATCTTCTTGGATACAACGAAGGGCCCGTAGTAACGGGGTGCCAGCTTGTTTGGTCTTAAGTGTCTGGGTAAATATTGGGAGCACAACCAGACCTTGTCCCCAACATCATAGGCTGGAGCAGGGCGTCTTTTGGCATCTTCAAATCTTTTCATGTTTTCCCTAGCTCTGGACAGATGATTCAATGCCTCTTGATGGACTGAGACTAACTGAGCAGTCCAGGAATCAACAGAAGGAACAGGACTAGGAGAAGGGAGTACCGAAGGAAGTACTGAGGGATGAAAACCTAGGTTGCAAAAGAAGGAGGTGGTCTTGATCGTGGAATGTTCAGAATTGTTGTAAGCGAATTCTGAGACTGGCATCAGAACAGACCAGTTGTCCTGAACGTTGGTGGAAAAACAATGTAGATATTGTTCAAGGGTCTGGTTTACCCTTTCTGTAATACCATTGGTCTGGGGATGGTAACCAGATGAAAGGGCTCGTTGGATTCCTAATACCTTACAAAGGTTTTTCCAAAACTTGGAGATGTACTGAGGTCCACGATCAGAGATGATTTTAGATGGGAGCCCATGTAGTCGGAAAATGTGCTTTACAAAGCGTCCGGCCATCTCTGAGGCAGAAGGCAGTTTCGATAATGGCGCAAAGTGGGCCATGCGAGAAAAGAGATCAATGGTTACCTTTATGACTGTATGTCCCCTGGAAGGAGGTAGATTGACTATGAAATCTGTTGCTATAGCTTCAAAGGGTCGGGAAGGAGGAGCAGGTTGGAGGAGCAATCCTGCGGTTTTTTTGCTATCTGTTTTATTCTGATTGCAGACAGCACATGCCCGGATATACATCTGGACGTCTTTCAGCATCTTGGGCCACCAGAAGTTTCTTTGAATGGAGAGAAGGGTACATCTGACTCCACGGTATCCGGAGTGGAAGGTGTCATGGCATAAATGTATTATTCGTTCCTGTAAATGACTGGGTTAGTAGGACTAGTTGGGATCCCCATAAAAGGAAGCCATCCTTGTGCTTAAGCCCCCAGGAATTATGTCCTTGGAAATCCTTCCACAGGGCTGAGGTTGTAGTTTCGTTCTTAATGGATTCCAAGATGTCAGAAGCCTGAGCGATGAACACAATGCTGGGAAACATCTTAGGTAGGTTGGGCCTTTCCTGAGTAGGATAATCAGGACGTCTGGACAAGGCGTCTGCTATGACATTCGAAGTCCCTGGAATTTGAGATATCTGGAATTGGTATTGAGCAAAGAAGAAGGCCCACTGTGTTTGTCGACTGTTCCTGAACTCCATGGATTGAAGAACTTGTAGATTCCTGTGATCTGTTCGCGCTTGTAGAGGATGAATGGCACACAGGAGGAGATGACGCCAGTCTTTAAAGGCTTGGCGAATGGCAAGCAATTCTTTTTCTAGAATTGAGTAGTGTGTCTCACATGGGAGCAAGGTCTGGGATATGTAAGCTGCAGGATGTTCGAGTCCATCTTTGGCTTGTTGTTTCAGAACCGCTCCTATCGCATATTCAGAAGCGTCTGTTTCCACCAGAAAGGTTCTTGTAATTTCAGGCTGTATCAAAATGGGTTCTTGAGTGAACATCTCCTTTAGCTTTTTAAAAGCGGCTTCTTGAGAAGAGGTCCATAGAAAGGGTGTGTTCTTTTTGAGTAAGGCCATGATTGGTTGAACAATGGCTGAAAAGGAAGGAATGAACTTCCTGTAAAAGCTTGCAAGGCCCAGGAAGGATTGAACTTGTTTAACAGACCAGGGAGCTGGCCAGGATGTGATGGCTTTGATCTTGGTTGGGTCCATAGCCACCCCTTGGGAGTTCAAAACAAATCCCAGGTAACGTACCCTTGAAACATGGAATGTGCACTTTTCGGGTTTGGCTAATAAGTGATGATCCATGAGTCGTTGTAACATGGCAGTGACGTGATCTTGATGTTGTGTTGGATTCCTGGAATTGTTACGCTCACCTGGACCCCACAGGGGTCTCGATCGGACCCAGACAGCTGCGGTCTCCGTCAACGTGATGCGTAGTGCAGAGATGACTGTCTGGACTGGCCCGCCTAGTCTTGTCTGCTGGACCCGAAGAAGTATTTTCCTGCAAGTGGAGACAGGGATTAGCCACCTGTGGGTTTTAGCGATGGCCTCCCAACTGTTCTCGCTCTCCCCCACTAATCACCTCCGATATCCCCTTAGTAACCTCACCTTATGTTTGTAAAAGATGAGCTTTCCATCCTGCGTGTCTTGCAGGGGCGCGTAGATACCAGTCACTTCACTGGTTTGAAGGCGTTGGGAGAGTTCCGGTAAGCATTCACTCTGAAGTCCCAGGCGGGATTGGTAATTATCAAGTTCAAAGAGTTCAATGTGCCCGATGTTCACTCTTGTCCCCTTCCTTCCTTAAGTTGCAACTGAGTTTGTGAGAAGAAGGTCTCGTAGCTGCTGCTGGCGTTCAGGTAAGAACGCTGTCCGGTAACTATTGCATGCGTTAACGTGTTGTTTTTCTCCCTCTTTACAGATGCGGCATATGAAGATACCGCCCGTGGTAAATCAGGTAAGTCTATGGTGGTAAGAGGTATTTGTTGATTCCCTTGGCTCACCTTGTTATTCTTGTGCCCCTAGGTGCCGGGGTACGGTGAAGAAATGATGGAGACAGTGCCGGATCGAAAGATGCTGTGAGAACTGGTGAGTATGGCGCCGTGCTGGAGCTGGCGAAGCAACGCGTGCAGGACTAATGTACTTTCCAGGTCGGGAGATGAAATGTATCCGGAATCAGGTGAGGAATTTGAAATAAGTTTGTTTTCTAACCTTGTCCTTTTCTTCCTCTTTATTCTAGGAGCTCCGGATTCGAGGCGGGCGTGGCAGAAGACTGGATGCTGGCTGCAGGCACGCGGGCGTGGCAGAAGACTGGATGCTGGCTGCAGGCACGGTGAGAGTCACGCTGCTGGATGCAGAATAACACGAAGTATGTGCTGCTGTTCGGGCGTGGTTTAAATAGTCTCCAGAGTAGTCCCAGGAAAGAAGTTCCCCAGGACCACACACGAGTAAAAAATACTCCCTGTAGTAAAATAGTCCCATCCAGGCCTCACGTTGGCTTGGATTTATTTGCAGCATGGTCTGCATGAGGTAAGTAATGTCTATGAGCCTGGTGCCTATGGCGCCAGGACTGATTTTTATTATGAGCCTGGTGCCTACGGCGCCAGGACTGAACCCAGACAGCCGCTAGCTGGGGCTGTTGGGGTTTTTGTAAATGTCTGGATGCCTGCTCCCGGGGCTGATGGGCTTGATCCGGATGCCCGGGGGTAGGCATCATGACAGCACTCCCCCCCAAGGCCCCTCCTAAAGTTGTTCTTCCCCTTGGCCCTGGTTTGTCTGGGAAGTTCCGATGGAATTTCTTCACCGACCGAGGTGCATGAACGTGGTTACTAGGCTCCCATGACCTTTCCTGGAGTCCGTAACCTTTCCAGTTGATTAAATAAAAAAGTCTTGATTTAACCAACTTAGAGTCCAGGATATTCTTTACCTCGAATTCAGGTTCTCCATCTATTAGGATGGGGTCAGGTGGTTTGGCAAGTCTTGTCCCGGGTTGAACTGGTTTCAGATGTGAAACATGAAAGACAGGATGGATCCGCATATTAGATGGTAATTCCAACTTGACGGCCACCGGGTTGATAATGGCCTTAATAGTGTAAGGTCCCAAATACCTAGGATTAAAAGTCTGAGTTCCTTTTAGAGGTATGTGTTTTGTAGCCAGACAAACTTGATCCCCAATCTGATATCGTGGAGCATCGCTTCTATGTTGATCAGCATTTTTCTTATATTTCTCTTTCGCTTGTTTCAAATGTTCTGTTGCCTCCTTAAAGGCTTGTGTAATAGTAGAGTGTAAATGACTAACTTCAGGCATTTGTAAGTGCTGAGGCGAATCGAGTTCTGAGGTTCGAGGGTGATGTCCGTATATGGTATAGAAATGGCTTTGTCCGGTTCCAGAATGTACGCATATACGGAAATCCATAAAATATCCTTCCAATTGCTTTCGGTCTGGTGCAGCATGCAACGTAGGTACTGTTCAAGGATCTGGTTGGTCCTCTCCGTCTGACCATCGGTCTGGGGATGGTGACTGGTTGAAAACCTCACGTCGATTTGCGCCAATTGACAACATTTCTTCCAAAATTGTGAATGAATTGACTGCCTCTGTCAGAGACCAATACGGAAGGAAATCCGTGTATTCAAACAATGTGTTCGAGGAACTCTTTGGCAAAAATTGAAGCGGAAGGTAATCCTTTTAAAGGAATAAAGTGGGCCATCTTGGAAAAAAGATCCACAATAACTAGGATGGTGTTAAATCCATTACATGGAGGTAGATCTGTAATAAAGTCTAAAGACAAGGGGCCTCATTAGGACCCTGGCGGAGAGGGTGTTACGCCAGCGTAGTGCATGGCGTACCTCTCCGCCATACTACGAGTTCCCGTAGCGCCATGGCGGCCTTTTCCGCCTGGTTTTACCAGGCGGAGAAAACCATGGCGCTACGGGACCTCGTTGTTAATTACGCCACCGTATTTTACGGTGGCGTAATTAACTCCTTCCCCACTCCCATTATACCCTATGGGGCAAAAATGGGAATGGGGAAGGGCAGAATGGGGATTGGGGATTTACCGCCCCGCCAAGGTCGGAATGGGGCGGTAAATCCGCCAACCCCCATGGCGCTATCGGCGGCTTTCCGCCATGCTTCGCGGTGCATTTAGCACCGCGAAATCCGCCTGGGTCCTAATGAGGCCCAAGGTGTGCCATGGTGTAGGTGGAATATCCAAAGGTTGTAAAAGGCCAGCAGGTTTTTTCTTCTGGCTTTTGTTTTGGGCGCAAATGCCACAAGACATCACGAATGACTTTACGTCTTTTCGCCAAGTGGGCCACCAGAACTGTCTCTTAATTTTTGCTTCAGTTTTTGCGATACCTGGGTGCCCTTCCATCAGGGTGTCAGGGTAATTGGAGATGACTAGTTCTTGTATATACTTGTGTGGTAGAAATAGTCGTCCTTGATAGTAAGGTAGGTCATTGACGACTGAGTAGTCCGGGCCTTTCTTTACCCAGTCCTGCAGGGATGCTGGATCGAAGAATTGTTGGATTTTGGAATGAATATCTTCTAGTGTCTGTAGAGTAGTTATGCCAAGGATTCTTTGCTCAGGAATTATTGGCACCGGTTCCGGGTTTGCATATGCTTCTCCCATCCCTATTCGGGATAAGGCATCTGCTTTGCCATTTTTGCGGCCTGGTCGATAAGTGATCACAAAATCGAATTCGGCAAAGAACAATGCCCATCGAAGTTGTCGCGATGATTGGGCTTTGGCTGTTTTTAAATACTGCAGGTTCCGGTGATCAGTGATTATGGTAATGGTATGCCTGGCACCAAGAAGGTAGTGCCGCCAAGCCTTAAAGGCGGATTTGATAGCTAATAGCTCTTTATCGGTAATCGCATAGTTTAACTCAGGTGCTGAGAACTTTCTGGACCAAGACGCTACTGGGTGAAGTGGACCGGTTTCAGGATCCTTCTGGGACAGGACAGCTCCCATGGCTAAACTGGATGCATCAGTTTCTACTATGTATGGAAGCTCAGGACGTGGATGCTTTAAGACAGGTGCTGATGTGAATTTCGCTTTCAGCTCTTGGAAGGCCTTTTCAGCCTCTTCGGTCCACAAGAAGCGTTTGTTTTTTTGCAAAAGTGCTGTGATGGGGTGCACAACATGGGAGAAGTCCGGAATGAGTCTGCGGTAGAAATTAGCAAATCCGAGCATGCTTTTTACCCCTTTGACTGAACTGGGTGATGGCCACTTGAGAATTGCGTCTACCTTTCGAGAGTCCATTCGGACTCCCTTTGGAGTCAGGATAAATCCAAGAAATTCAACTTCTGTAGCATGAAAAAAACATTTTTCCAATTTTGCATAAAACTTGTGCTGGCGTAGTTTCTCGAGGACTGCACGCACGTGCTTAACATGGTCTGATTCTGAGGAGGAGTACACTAGAATATCATCTATGTATACGACGACACAGACGTCAATGAGTTCACGAAGGACATTGTTCATAAAATACTGGAAGGCTGCTGGTGCATTGCACAACCCGAAGGGCATCACCTGATATTCGAATAATCCGTACTTGGTGCAAAAGGCAGTCTTCCATTCGTCGCCTTTCTTGACACGTACCAGATGATATGCCCCTCGGAGATCTAACTTAGTGTGGATACAAGAATCCTTTACTTGGTCTAGTAATTCGGGGATCAGAGGCAATGGGTATCGTTTTTTTTACCGTAATCTGATTTAATGCACGGTAATCTATGCACGTTCTAAGGTCACCTTCCTTTTTTGGCACGAAGGATAAAGCTGAGGATGTAGGAGACTTGGAAGGACGAATAAAGCCATTAGCAAGGTACTGGTCCAAGTATTGCCGTAGGTGAAGATTTTCAGGTTCTGTGAGGGTGTAGATTCTACTGCATGGGGGTTGTGCACCGGGTAGGAGGTCGATTTGACAATCGTATGATCTATGAGGAGGTAATGTATTGGCCTGTTCTTTTTGAAAAACATCCTGAAATTCTTGGTATTCCTGAGGTAACTGCACGATTGGGTTAACGACTGTAGCCAGGACTTTGTTCAAAGTTTTCTCCGGGTAACAGGTGTGTGCACAATCCGGGAAGGTTATTCTCTTCTCTCGCCATTCTATACAAGGATTATGTGTTTCCAACCATGGCATCCCCAGTATTATCTGGAACTGTGGGGCTTTGATTAGATCAAACACAATAGTCTCTCGATGCCCATCTTGACTCAACAGTGTCATCTCTGTAGTGGAATGAGTTACAGGCCCCGAGGCAATCTCAGTTCCATCAACTGTGGTGATGACATCCGAAGTGGTCTTTTTGCAAAGAAGTAGATTCATCCTTGACACCAATTCGTGGTCCATATAGTTTCCTACGGCCCTGCTATCTATGTATGCCCTTACTGCGTGCATACGTGATGGCTGCCTGGGATCAAGTAGGACCATTGGGATGATCAGATGCGAGGTCTGAGTGTCCTTCTTTAAGCTCGGCAAGCAGACCTCTACGCTTGTCGGGCGTGGTCGTTTCCCGAATCAGGCTCTATGTGGCTTTTATCAGCAACTCCTACCACCTTCTTGGGTGGTTTTGTAGGGCCATCCCGTAGAAAATGTCCTGAGGTTCCACAGTACAGACACAACTGCATCTGTCGTCTTCTTTCTCTTTCCTTTTGAGTTAAGGGTCCTTTAACCCCCCCGATCTGCATAGGGTCAGATGCATCTGTTCCTTTGGGGGCAACGTTGGGTTTAACCAATACCTGATTCTCGAACTTAGCTCGATCAGTCTTTCGGTTCTGAAGTCGGTGGTCTAGCTGGACCACTAAGTCTATAAATTCTGTGCAATCCTGAGGTGGGTTTACAACTTGAGCCAAGACGTCTTTGAGTTCTCCCCGAAGTACACGATGAAACAATGTAATTTGTTTTTCCTCCGGCCACCCGGTTTCCACCACCAACCTATTGAAGGTTGCAATATAGGTTAGCAGATCCTGGTTACCCTGTCGTAAGGATAAAAGTTTGTTGTCCAGGGCTTGACCCTGTGAGTGTCTGGCGAATAGTTATTCCATGCTCCTTTGAAAACCCTGAAAATCCCGGAGAAGAGGATCATCCTGGTTGACTAACGGAATGGACCAATCCGCTGCGCTGCCACTAAGATATGACAATACAAAGGCTACTTTGGCTTGGTCATTTGGAAAGGCTCCCGGTCTGCATAAAAAGTGCAAGCGGCATTGGTTCATAAACACGGCGAACCTTTTGGGGTCCCCAGCAAAGCGTTCGGGTGGAGCTAACGGAATATTTCCTGGTAAAACCACTTGCACAGGATTGCTTGATGAAACGGGGGTTGGGTTTCCCCCATATCCAGGTAGGGGCATTTGCCCAGCTTGGTTTTGCAGTAGTTGCCTAGCCAGATCATCAGTGCGCTCCTTTGAGACAATCAGTTCTCTCCTGAGGGCATTAGTCTCTTGGCGAGCGGCATGTACTTCTGCCCTAGGTTCCCCCAATAATTGGGCCAGTTGGTCGGTTTCCGAGGTTTCCATAACACCCGGGGGGGGTATTTTTAGAAAGGCTTCGTGTTCTGTTACGCTCACCTGGATCCCACAGGGGTGTGGATCGGACCCGGACAGCTGCGGTCTCCGTCAACGTGATGCGTAGTGCAGAGATGACTGTCTGGACTGGCCCGCCTAGTCTTGTCTGCTGGACCCGAAGAAGTATTTTCCTGCAAGTGGAGACAGGGATTAGCCACCTGTGGGTTTTACTGATGGCCTCCCAACTGTTCTCGCTCTCCCCCACTAATCACCTCTGGTATCCCCTTAGTAACCTCACC
This sequence comes from Ambystoma mexicanum, assembly GCF_040938575.1. Lineage (NCBI taxonomy): Eukaryota > Metazoa > Chordata > Amphibia > Caudata > Ambystomatidae > Ambystoma > Ambystoma mexicanum. Next base: position 758,871,196 of record NC_090929.1, on the reverse strand, counting down.
TTATGTTTTTAAAAGATGAGCTCTCCATCCTGCGTGTCTTGCAGGGGCGCGTAGATACCAGTTACTTCACTGGTTTGAAGGCGTTGGGAGAGTTCCGGTAAGCATTGACTCTGAAGTCCCAGGCGGGATTGGTAAGTATCAAGTTCAAAGAGTTCAATGTGCCCGATGTTCACTCTTTTCCCCTTCCTTCCTTAAGTTGCAACTGAGTTCGTGAGAAGAAGATCTCGTAGCTGCTGCTGGCATCCAGGTAAGAGTCTGTGTTACCCAATTCTGTCCGGTAACTATTGCATGCGTGAACGTGTTGTTTTTCTCCCTCTTTACAGATGCGGCATATGAAGATACCGCCCGTGGTAAATCAGGTAAATCTATGGTGGTAAGAGGTATTTGTTGATTCCCTTGGCTCACCTTGTTATTCTTGTGCCCCTAGGTGCCGGAGTACGGCGAAGAAATGATGGAAACAGTGCCGGATCGAAAGATGCTGTGAGAACTGGTGAGTATGGCGCCGTGCTGGCGAAGCGACGCGTGCAGGACTAATGTACTTTCCAGGTCGGGAGATGAAATGGATCCGGAATCAGGTGAGGAATTTGAAATAAGTTGGTTTTCTAATCTTGTCCTTTTCTTCCTCTTTATTCTAGGAGCTCCGGTTCGAGGCGGGCAAAGCAGAAGACTGGATGCTGGCTGCAGGCACGCGGGCGTGGCAGAAGACTGGATGCTGGCTGCAGGCACGGTGAGAGTCACACTGCTGGATGCAGAATAACACGAAGCATGTGCTGCTGTTCGGGTGTGGTTTAAATAGCATCCAAAGTAGTCCCAGGAAAGAAGTTCCCCAGGACCACACCCGAGTAAAAAATAGTCCCTGTAGTAAAATAGTCCCATCCAGGACTCACGTTGGCTTGGATTTATTTGCAGCATGGTCTGCATGAGGTAAGTAATGTCTATGAGCCTGGCGCCTATGGCGCCAGGACTGATTTTTATTATGAGCCTGGTGCCTATGGCACCAGGACTGAACCCAGACAGCCCCTAGCTGGGGCTGCTGGGGTTTTTGTAAATGTCTGGATGCCTGCTCCCGGGGCTGATGGGCTTGATCCGAATGCCCGGGGGTAGGCATCATGACAGGAATACACCAGGATGAAATCCAAATATAAAATAACAGAGAGGAACAACATGTCCGAAAAAACCTGATCCATAAATCGCTGGAACACAGCTGGGGCGTTGGCAAGTCCAAATGGCATGACCAGATACTCGAAATGTCCAAATGGTGTTCGAATGGCGGTCTTCCATTCATCGCCCTCCTTTATTCGGACCAGATGGTAGGCTCCTCTCAAGTCCAACTTGGTAAAAATTACAGCGCCTCAGAGTGCTTCCAAAATGTCTGATATCAGTGGTAAGGGGTATCTGTCCTTCCGGGTACATTGGTTTAGATCCCTGTAATCCAGATAGGGTCGTAGCTCCTTAGTGTCTTTCTTGGGTACAAAAAATAAGGATGCCCCTGCGGGGGACTTGGAAGGACCGATGGTGCCGTTAGCAAGGTTGGTATCCAAATATTCTCGCAGAGCCTTCTTTTCGGGCTCTGATAGGATAAACATCCTGCCAAAGGGAATTATATCATTCTCCTCGGTATCAATGGTGCAGTCTTCTGGTCTGTGTGGAGGCAGGGTTTGCACAATGGCCGAGGAGAAGACGTCAGAGAACTGCTGGTAGATGTCTGGTTCTTGATTGATATTGGAAATGATAAGAGAAGAACTAGTCCTATGTTACGCTCACCTGGTATCCACGGGGATGCCACCCAGCCGTGGTTCGATGATTTGCACTCTCGAACCCTCTCCCGGTCCCTTGGTAAGGCCTCTGGTTAAAGATGGGTCTGCAATATAGGAGAGCTGGATTGAATACCAGATTGTCTTTATGTTTTCCCACCTCCCTTGGCATCAACTCCTTCCTCCCCCTTGGGCCTTTTCCTCACCTTGATATTGTAAAAGGTGGATTCTCCGTCCTGTGCCTCGTGGCAGGGGCGCGTAGATGTGGGGGGTGAGCAACAACCACGTTACTTCAATGGTGCAAGCCCCCCTGTGGGAATCCAGGCCTGCTGCGACTCTGTAGGTTTGCTGCTTTACAGTCTTTATATGCAGTTCTTATGCTCCTCTTAGTTCGAATAATAATGTCTTGCTTCTTTCCTTTTAGGTTGGAAAGGTATTTTGGTGTTGTCATGCAGTTTGAAGATGCGCAGGGGCCGGAAGGCGAAAGCGCAGTATGCGCGATGATGTCCGGTGAGTAATGTGCGAGGCTCGGCGCTGTTTCGCCTTTTATATTGCTAACCTGTGTCTTTTCTCTCCTTGCAGGTTGTGATGTTCCTCACTGAGCTCTGTAATGTTCCAGCAATGATAATGACCAGGAGATGACTACCCAGGTAAGAATTGTGTGGCTTTCTTCATTCGGGATGAAACGTGAGTAAACGCTTACTAATGCCGTCTTTCTTTCTCCACTTTCCAGGTTATAGTATTCCAGGATGCATGCAGAGCCGGATGATGGAGTTCATACCTTCAGGTGAGTGGACCTGAAGTCAGCGATGGATTGAAGACAGGATACTGTTCCAGGTAAGTTTCATAGTGTTTCGTCTCTCTCTGCAGGTCCTTGGTTTCAGGTAAGCTGGCATCAAAGAACTGGACACAGTGAGCATTACGCTGCCCACAGCAGAATAACGCAAAGCATGTTCTCCTGTTTGGGTGTGGTTTAAATAGTCTCAGGTAAAGTAGTCCAGGTAAAATAGTCCCAGGCCTGCCACACCCAAAGTAATCCAGGTAAAGTAGTCCCAGGCCTGCCACACCCAAAATACTAGACTGCATAGCTCAGTTCCTTGTAACTGAGCTATGTGTGTGCCTCCATGTTGGCTGAACCCCCCCACGTTAAATAGTCCCAAGTAAATAGTCCTATTCTAATCTTGGTCTTCATGATGGTTATGAGCCTGGCACCAGAGGCGCCAGGACTGACTCCAAGAGAGTCTTGGATGAGGTTTTAAGGCCTTTGACCTGGCCCTAACTGGAAGGCTGACTTACCAGTGAGGCCCAGGGGCAAGGGTCATGACAGCACTCCCCCCCCAAGGCCCCTCTCACATGGCACATCTGCCTGGTCCTGGTTTGGCTGGGTAATTCTGATGGAAATTTTTAATGAACCGAGGTGCATTGATGTATTCACTAGGTTCCCATGATCTGTCTTGAGGGCTGTATCCCTTCCAATCAACTAAGTAGTATAGTTTGGATCTGGTGTATTTTGAGTCTAGGATATCCTTTACTTCAAACTCTGGTTCTCCGTCAACTAATACTGGTTTTGGTGACATATTTGATGCTAACCAGACCTTGTCTCCAACTTGATAGTCGTGGGCTTTACTACGACGTTGGTCAGCACATTTCTTTTGTCTGTTCTTGGCTTGGAGTAAATGTTCTGCTGCTTCTTTGAAGGCCTGGGAAATAGTTGTATGTAGGGTTTTAACCGCTGGCATTTCCAAAGGGGTTGGGAGATCCAATTCTGAAGTACATGGTTGCCTACCATATATAGTGTAGAAAGGGGTTTGGCCAGTGCTGGTGTGTAATGAATTATGATAGGCATATTCAGCTATCCATAACAAGTCCTTCCAATTTCTTTCCACTTGATGTAACATGCAACGTAAGTATTGCTCAAGGGTTTGGTTTGTTCTTTCTGTTTGGCCATCTGTTTGAGGATGGTGACTTGTGGATAGTCGAATGTCAATTTGGGTAATTGAACAGCATTTCCTCCAGAAGTTGGATACAAACTGACTACCCCGATCTGAGATCAAGACCGATGGAAAGCCATGTAGCCATACGATTTCCTCCAGGAATACTTTTGCTAAATTGGATGCATTTGGAAGACCCTTAAAAGGAATAAAGTGTGCAATTTTAGAGAACAAGTCTACAACTACTAAGATGGTGTTGAATCCTTGACTGGGAGGTAGATCTGTAATGAAATCAAGGGACAATGTGTGCCATGGTGCAGGAGGAATTTCCAATGGCTGGTTTCTGCTTTTGGGACTTGTTTTGTGCACACACACCGCAAGATTGGATAAATTGTATGATGTCTTTACGCCATGTGGGCCACAAATAGTTTTGTTTTACTTTAGCTAGAGTTTTGTCAACTCCAGGATGACCTTCAATCAGGGAGTCGTGATAACCCGAAATAACCTGCTCTTGTAAATCTTTACTTGGCAAGTATAGACGGTTCCTAAAACATGATAACTGGTCTTTAATGGTGTAAGGTTCTCCTTGAGTAGACCATTCTTGTGAGAAAGTGGGATCCATTAAGAGTTGGATCTTGTTTTGGCGTTCACCCTGTGTCAATGTTGTCGTAAGACCCAGGAGTTTGTCTTCTGGAATGATGGCTACTGGATCTGGAGTTATGTATACCTTTTCATCAACACCCATGCGGGACAAGGCGTCAGCCTTTCCGTTTCGGACTCCTGGCCTTTAGGTGATCACATAGTCATATTCGGCAAAGAAAAGAACCCACTGCAGTTGACGGGATGATTGAGCCTTTGCTGTGTTTAGGTATTGCAGGTTTCGATGATCAGTTATGACAGTGACAGTATGTCTAGCACCAAGGAGATAGTGTTGCCATGCCTTGAAAGCTGATTTCATAGCCAAGAGGTCTTTGTCTGTGATATCATAGTTGAGTTCGGGAGGTGAGAATTTTCGTGACCAGAAGGCCACAGGGTGTAACTAGCCAGTTCCTGGGTCCCTTTGTGAGAGAACAGCTCCCATAGCCATGCTAGAGGCCTCTGTTTCAACTATGTAAGGGAGATCTGGGCGAGGATGCCGTAGAACTGGAGCAGAAGTAAATATTTTCTTAAGTTCTTGAAAGGCCTTCTCTGCTTCTTCGGTCCAATGGAACCTTTTATTGTTTTTTCTCAATAGTGATGTAATGGGATGCATTATTTCGGAAAAATCTGGGATGAATCGGCGGTAAAAGTTTGCAAAGCCCAACATACTCCAGATTCCTTTAAATGAAGTTGGTGACGGCCAGTTAGGAATGGCATCTATCTTGTGCCTATCCATTCTGATACCTTTTGGTGTGGGGATAAAACTGAGGAACTCCACTTCGGTGACATGAAAAGAGCATTTTTCGAGTTTAGCATACAGTTTATGTTGCCGGAGTTTAGTAAGGACGGAGCGGACATGCCTGACATGGGGCCTCATTACACGGTAGGCGGTAAGGGTTTACCGGTACCGGTATTTTACCGGTACCGGTAAACCCTTACCGCCTTACTACGAGGTCCCTTTGTGGGTTGGGGAATTTAACGCCTGCTCTTTGCAGGCGTTAAAAACCAACCCGCAAAGGGGCCCGGGAGCTAATTACGGTACTGCAATTTGCGGTACCATAATTAGCGCCTTCCCCATTCCCATAGAGCCCTATGGTGCAAAAATGGGAATGGGGAAGGGCAATGGGGGAAGGGGGAATTACCGCCCCACCAACCTTGGAATAGGGCGGTAATTCCCCTTTCCACCAAGGCGGTGCCGGTATTTTACCGGCATGGACCAAGGTGCTAATAGCCATCCGTGTAATGTGGCCCATGGTCTTCTTTTGTAGCAGAATACACTAAGATGTCATCAATATAAACCAAGGCGCAAACGTCGATTAACTCCCACAAAACATCATTCATAAAGTGCTGGAATGCAGCAGGAGCGTTGCAAAGTCCAAAAGGCATTACCTGCTATTCATACAAGTACGTATTTGGTACGAAAGGTGGTTTTCAATTCGTCTCCTTTCTTCACTCGAAAAAGATGGTACGGCCCCCTAAGGTCCAGTTTGGTATAGATTTGGGCGTCTTTCACTTGATCCAATAATTCAGGAATAAGGGGCAGTGGATAATGTTTTTTTACTGTGATCTGGTTTAATGCGTGATAGTCGATGCAATTCCTCAAATCTCCTTCCTTCTTTGGTACGAAGAATAAGGGACTGGCTGCCGGTGATTTAGATGGGCGGATAAATCCATTTGCCAGGTACTGATCAAGATAAGATTTCAAATGGAGGTTTTCTGGTTCAGTAAGTGCATAGATTCGACCACAATGAATTTGCGCACCAGGAATGAGGTCGATCTGACAATCGTAGGGCCTGTGCGGTGGTAGAGTATTGGCTTGTTCTTTCTGGAACACGTCTCGAAAATCTTGGTATTCATTTGGTAGAGTACTAGTCACACCTAGTACAATCGCCGCCGTACTGGGAGTAGCAGATGTACATAAGTCTGTTTTCCCCTTTTCTTGGTAATAACAAGTGCGAGCCAAATCATCGGAAAAGGCCAACTTCTTGGCACGCCAATCTATTAGAGGGTTGTGAGCTACCAATCATGGCATCCCCAATATTAGTCTAAACTGAGGAGCTTTGATGAGATCGAATGCAATAGATTCTTGGTGTCCATCCTGGCACAGTAGGGTTAGTGCTGCTGTACATTGGGTTACTGGTCCGGAAGCAATTTCTGTCCCATCAACAGTAGTAACTTTTTCAGTAGTCGATTTAGAGCATAAGGGAAGCACCATCTCTGCTGCCAGATCTTGGTCTACATAATTCCCAACTGCTCCGCTGTCTATGCATGCTTTGACAGCATGCATCCGAGACGGTTGTTGGTGATTGATCAAAATTACTGGTAATGCAAAGTGTGAGGTCTGTGGCTCATCCTTCTCCACGACAAGCGGACCTCTACGCTTGCAGGGCTTGGTAGTTTTCCGACTCCTTGTTATTATCTTCCTTCTCTGTGGCTCCAACAGTTCTCCTTGGTGGTTTCACTGGACATTCTTTGAGGAAGTGGCCTGATTTTCCGCAATATAAGCATAATTGCTGTTGCCTTGTCTCTTTCAGCTTTAGTTAAAGGGGGCCGCACACCTCCGATTTGCATGGGTTCTACCGTGTTTTCCAATGTACGTGGACCATTATCCTTTGACCGGACATACACAGCTCGAGTGTCTAACCTTATCCGGTCCGCTTTTCGGTTTTGTAATCTGTGACCTAATTGCACCACAAGGTTGATGAATTCTCCACACTCTTTAGGTGGGTTAACCACTTGAGCAAGGACATCCTTTAGTTCCCCTCGTATACCCCGATGAAATAGTGTGGTCCTTTTTTCCTCAGGCCACCCAGCTTCAACGACTAGTCTGTTAAATGTTGCTATATATGTAAGCAAGTCTTGACTTCCTTGACGGAGTGACAAAAGGTTGTTGTCTAATGCTTGGCCTTGGGTATGACGAGCAAAGAGTTTTTCCATTTCGATGTGGAAACCCCCAAAGTCATGTAACAACGGGTTATCCTGACTTACCAATGGTAACGACCAATCCGCAGCACTGCCACTCAGATATGACAAGACAAAAGCAACCTGTGCTTGGTTGTTAGGAAATGCCCCAGGTCTGCAAAGGAAATGAAGACGACACTGGTTCATGAACGTTGCGTACTTCTTGGGGTCCCCTGTAAATCGTTCAGGTGGAGCTAAAGGAACTGCCCCAGGAAGATTATTTGTACTGGATTGGTGGAAGAAGTTGGTACAGGTGCTGGCGGAATGTTACCAGGCAATGGGGTCTGTCCTGCCTGTGATTGTAGAAATTGTCTACTTATTTCGTTGGTACAATCCTTAGTAACAATCAATTCCCTCCTAAGAGCGTTGGTTTCTTGCCTGGCTGAATGTACTTAAGCGCGTAATTGTCCCAACAACTGAACTAACTGGTCAGTCTCTGAAGTCTCCATGACGCCCAGGTGGATAATATTATTGAGGCTTCACGGGGACGCCACCCAGCCCTGGTTGGATGATTTGCACTCTCGAACCCTTTCCCGGTCCCTTGGTAAATCCTCTGGTTAAAGATGGGTCTGCAAAATAGGAGAGCTGGATTGAATATCAGATTGTCTTTATGTTTTCCCACCTCCCTTGGCATCAACTCCTTCCTCCCCCTTGGGCCTTTTCCTCACCTTAATATTGTAAAAGGTGGATTCTCCGTCCTGCTCCTCATGGCAGGGGCGCGTAGATGAGGGGGGTGAGCAGCGACCAAGTTACTTCACTGGTGCAAGCTCCCCTGTGGGAATCCAGGCCTGCTGCGACTCCGTCGAGTTGCTGCTTTACAGTCTTTATATGCAGTTCTTATGTTCCTCTAAGTTCGAATAATAATGTCTTGCTTCTTTCCTTTTAGGTATGGAAAGGTATTTTGGTGTTGTCATGCAGTTTGAAGATGAGCATGGGCCGGTAGGCGAAAGCGCAGTGTGCGCGATGCTGTCCTGTGAGTAATGAGCGATGCGCAGTGCTGTTTCGGCTTTTATACTGCTAACCTGTGTCTTTTCTCTCCTTGCTGGTTGCGATGTTCCTCACCGAGCGCCGTAATGTTCCAGCAATGATACTGACCAGGAGATGACTACCCAGGTAAGAATTGTATGGCTTTCTTCATTCGGGAGGAAACGTGAGTAAACACTTACTAATGTCGTCTTTCTTTCTCCTCTTTCCAGGTTATAGTGTTCCAGGATGCATGCAGAGCCGGATGATGGAGTTCGTACCTTCAGGTGAGTGGAACTGAAGTCAGCGATGGATTGAAGACAGGATACTGTTCCAGGTAAGTTTCGTAGTGTTCTTTCTCTCTCTGCAGGTCCATGGTTTCAGGTAAGATGGCATCAAAAAACTGGACATGGTGAGCGTTACGCTGCCCACAGCAGAGTAACGCAAAGCATGTTCTCTGCTGTTTGGGTGTGTTTTAAATAGTCTCAGGTAAAGTAGTCCAGGTAAAATAGTCCCAGGCCTGCCACACCCAAAAGTAGTCCAGGTAAAGTAGTCCCAGGCCTGCCACACCCAAAAGACTAGACCGCATAGCTCAGTTCCTTGTAACTGAACTATGTGTGTGCCTCCATGTTGGCTGAACCCCCCCAAGTTAAAGAGTCCCAAGTAAATAGTCCCATTCTAATGTTGGTCTTCATGATGGTTATGAGCCTGGCGCAAAAGGCGCCAGGACTGACTCCAAGATAGTCTTGGATGAGGTTTTAAGGCCTTTAACCTGGCCCTAACTGGAAGGCTGACTTGCCAGTGAGGGCCAGGGGCAAGGGTCATGACATTCTTTTGTCTTCTTTGGATATGTTGATTTGGTGACAGACATCAAACAGTGCGATAGGCAAACCTCTGAGCCCAAAAACAAAGAGCCGGCAGTCGAATTGATGTATGGATTATGTTTCTTTAACCAGGGCATGCCCATGACCACTGGATAGTGTGCAGTTCTGATTATGTCGAACTGTAAGGTTTCTTGATGGTTGTGGATTGAAAGCATGATTTTCCTGGTTTGTTGGGTGATTGGTCCAGAAGACAGGAGGGAGCCATCGATCCCTTCGACTGTCTGAATGATATCCTTAGGTACTCTGGGAATATCGTGCTTGAATGCCCACTGTTTGTCCATAAATATACCCATAGCGCCACAGTCTACCAAGGCTAGAACCGTCTGTGGTGCCCCGATGGAAGGGATTAGAGTAACCTCAAGGACCACCAGGTTACATCTTGATGAAGGATCCAGGATCGTAGGGATGGAGTGGCCTTTGGTGTCCCAAAACTGGGCTCCATTCAGTATCAGGAGCAGGCGTTTCCCGAATGCCTTGGTGGTGCTATGGGTCAGTTCCTGACCAAATGTTTGTCTGAAGCACAGTACATGCACAACCCACTGTCAACTCTGCGGCTTCTCTCCTGGGTTTAAATAGGGCCTCTCATAGCTCCCAGTTGCATGGGTTCAGGTTCAGCAGGAGGGTTTTCCTTTGTGGTAGGAGCGAACGTAGACATCTTGGGAGGGGAGCCTTGCATTCTTTTCCTTTCTGCTTTTCTTTCTTGAATTCTGAAGTCAATTTGCAGGGATAAATCCATGAGGGCCTGGAAGGAACCTGGACGTGCTATTCTGGCTATCTCATCTTTTACTTCATCATTAAGGCCACAACGCAACAGAGTGAAGCATGCCTCATTAGACCAGACAGTATCTTTGGAAAGTTGTTTAAATCTGGTAACATAGGATAACATATCCTCTGATCCTTCACGGAACTCCAGCAGCCTTTCTTGTGCAGTATACACCTGGCCTGAGCGATCAAACATCTCCATAAAGGCTTTAAGGAACCCATCATAATTCTCCAACAAGGGATCTCCCGCAGAGACCAGTGGTGTAGCCCAGGCCAGGGCATTGCCGGTAAAATGGGCTACGACAAATCCCACCTTAGCTCTAGGGGTGGAAAAGTAGTATGGCTTGAAGGTGATGTGTACCAGACAGGAATCCAGGAAGGAACGGAGCATTTTAAGGGAACCATTGTATTTACCCAACCCGTAGAAACACTGTCCTGATAGGCCTAATCTCGGGACAAGACCAGTTGTTTCAAGGCTGCGTTTTCTTCCTTTAGATTCTGTACCTCTGTGGAGAGTTCTTGCATTTCTCGTAGGAGATCCTGAACAGTAGGATCCATCTCTGTTGCCTTATCAGACGGTGGGTGTGTCAAACTGTCACGACTTGTTTGAGGGCTCACCTGTTGAGGCTTTGTGTGCTTCTTTTGTGTAGGTTCTGGCTGCCCGCGTGTCTTGGAGGTGCGGGTCTCGTGGAGGTAAGGACGGGTTTCTTCTGACACCACTCTGTCGGTAGCTGATGGCCTTGAGCTCAGTGTTCAAGAAGCAGATAGATGCCTTGGAGGAGGGGAAGCGATCCTAAGGCGACCGCGAGGTGAGTTGTACTGGACGGGTAAGGCACAGTTGCGGTCAAGCAGTTCGGAAGGCTCTGGATGTCTTGGGCGAAGAGGTAAGGTGGTCCGAGGGCAACCGTGGAAGAGCTGTCCTGGAAGGAGGACAGCGGAAGGCGGTGAAGCACGGCCGCGGGTAAGGGTCCGGAAGGCTCCAAAACTCCTAGGTGAAGCGGTAAGCGGTCCGAGGGCAACCCCGCAAGAGCAGTCCTGGAAGGAGTGCTGCGGAAGGCGGCAAGGCACGGCCGCAGTCAAGCGTCCGGAAGGTTCCGGAAATCCTGGGTGAAGAGGTAAGCGGTCCGAGGGCAACCGCGGAAGAGCAGTCCTGGAAAGAGTACCGCGGAAGGCGGTGAGGCAAGGCCGCGGTCGGAATTCCAGGGATTCAAAATGGAAATAAGGAAACTTCCTAGAAGCGAACGCTAAGAACAACAGTCGAACTAGGAACTGTGAGCAGATTGACACGCGCCGAACCGCAGGTCGGAGCGCTTATCTATCCGATCTAGAAACTATACAGCAGATCAGAGAGCGGCATCCGCCATGTTGGGAGGGTGTGAGAAGCATTCTGGCACGTTGTTGTATGGACCAGGATGTCCAAAGGGGGCAGTGGTGTGGTTTCATGACACACACATCAATGCCTGCATAGAGACATTCCCAGATATCTCGCAGAGAAATTGGCCTGGTTGCCAGAAATAAGAGTCCTTCGATCTAACAACTCCATTCTTTTACTTATCTCCAAGGCAAGATTGGTTGTTGTTGCACAGAACTCTTTTGCCCACACAGCACCAAGGCTTTGGAATGATCTCCTGCTGGATTTGAGAGCTTGCACTAGCTTTGAGAAATGTAAACATGACCTCAAGACCATTCTCTTCTGCTAAACCTCTCACCTTCTGATCATGCCCTGCTGTCTGATTCTGTTTTTGTTGTCCTTGCACTATTATGCCTATAGGCCCTGTCTATGCGCATTAGAAAAAAAAGAATACATAAAAGGATAGTCTACACCTGTGTCCTGCTGCACCAGCTTCCAGATCAGCTGCTCTTGCTCTTTTGTGGCACAGAGCAGGTTCAAAGGTCACTCTTGTCTTGTTTAACAGCTGCTGCAACCGCAAAAAGCACTGCGTTTTAAAAGATTTAAGACTTCTTTGGTGCAAATAGGGCCCATGGTATCATTAAGTCCAGTCCTTCCCATCAGTTTCTACCAGCTTCTTTAAAATATGCTTTAGCGTTTGGTTAAAGTGTTCCACTAGGCCATCCATTTGTGGATGGTATAAAGAGATCCGTGGTGCTTTGATTTTTAATATTTCTTTTACGTCATGCAGAAGGCGGGTTATGAAAGCTGTGCCCTGATTGGGTAAGATTTCAGTAGGAAACCCTACCTGAAGCAGAAAGGGAATGAGGTGTTTGAGAATCTGCTGTGTTGTGTTGTTTCTTAGGGAAAAAACCTGAGAATATTGGGTAGCATAATCCAGGATTATGCAAATGTATTGGAGGGATCCAGAGGTCCACAATCTCCAAACCTACCTGGGAAAAGGGAACTTCAATAATTGGGAGAGGATGCAAGGGGGCTCAGGGTACCGGGATAGCCAATGTCTTCTGGCAAATTTCACATGTGCTGACATTGGGGCTTATGTGCTGATACTGGCACTCTATCTGGCGGTATTATCACTGAATTACGAGTGCCGGTGTCAGATGTAAATTGATTTTGCTGGTATTTCCAGCACTGATAATACTGGTGCCAGTAATACCCATGGTTTTTGCCAGTAAGGTGTCTGAATTGCCACCTGCTCTTAGCTGGAGGCAATTCAGGCATCTCACCGGAAAACTTGTAGTTGGACGGTGCGCAAACGTGTCGGTATACGTTAATACTGGCACGATAATTCTGCACTGGTCAATTTATAATGAGGCCCATAGGCTTTGACATTGTAGCAAACACTGGGCCAGTAAAATGTACCATGGACTTGGTCGTGTGTCTTCCCTAGTCCGTGATGCCCTGCTGTTAAATGGCAATGGAAAGGTTCCATTAATATTTTTGATTGGCTCCAGGGAAAGGCCAATTGAATTCTGCAGGTCACATCTCCTCCCACACACCAATATACATTAAACCCTTTTGGATCAGTTTTGCTCAAGACCTTTCTCCTGGGATACAGCACTTTTGAATGCTTCAGCCAGATTCTGGTCGTTCCTTTGGGCAAAGGCTAGATCCAGTAGGGTGCTGAAATCATCTTGGTCTGCCTGGGGAACCAGGGTTAGGCTCATATCTGCTTGTCGAAAGCCTAAGTTAACCCTAAGTAACCCCTCTGGGTAAGGGAAAGACCCTCAGCTTATTGTAAGCGAGGAGTCAGAGCTCGCTCTAGAATTCCTTGGGCTATGGGCAATCCAGTTTTATTTTATAGCTGTGTGTGGGGACCAGCATTGTTTACCAAACCATAGGTTCTCCCCTATAACCCGGGACGATGACACTGGCAGCAGCATCCAAGGAATGCTTTTAAGCCAATCGAGACTCATCATCTAACCTAATGTAGCTCTCTAGTGGTGGGCAGATGGCCAGAAAGGCAGAGGCCAGTCTCCTTTCTTTCCTCAGCAGATCCAAATGTATTAGGCTAAACAGGTTCAACCCAATAGACTGATGAATAGCTATTTCAGGGAGCTTAGACTTTGGGTTCAGGCATGTGGGTCATTCTTATGTCAGATTGTTTGCATTCCACTTCTGACACCCTTTGGTCAGAATCAGGAGACGGACAAGGTGGCATGTTGTCTCTACACTTCTCTTATTCTTTTACGCAAATGTACAGCTTAAGCTGTCCCTAAGGCTATGGTTCTCTACCCTACTCTGAAGAGAAATACATAAAAGGGTGATTGTCAGGACATCTTACATAGATTAAGTCATCTGTCCAGAAACCTAGTATAACCTAAATTCTTTCACTACCGCTACAAAGAAAATACAAAAGTGAGCAGAAACATACTTAGGGCCATTGCCTTGGTAAATGGATTGTGGCCGGTCTCTGACCCCCACCCTGGGGTTCTTTGATGACAGGACCAAATCCATGGCAAGACATGCACTTCTGTTGGACTGAGCGAAAGGAAGAATCTGAATTTTGCGTGGCTCTAACCCTGCCCCCAGCAGCCAGCATACAGCCTGCTAGATCAAGGCTTCCCATGTACTCCAGCACCGGCACCCAAGTCCACGCCAAGTCGTGCAACTTCTGTTGGGCTGTTGGGCCTGTTTGGGCAACAAACTGAGAAACTTAGATACTGTGACCCTATTGGTCAAAGCTGGTTGCCCAAGGCACTGATATTGAATCATGAGTAATCACAGTGAGTAACCAATTATAAGGAATCTGTTGATATCCCTCTCATTGCTGGGAATCCTATTCACTACTCTTTCTGTGGTGTTGGCTGGACCTCTTCCTCTCAAATATTAATCCTCCACTAACCTTTTAGAAACACCGGAATTGCAATATATCTGCTACCCTTCTTTCTTTTACCAACACTACCGGAAAATAGCTATTGATTAAAGAGACTACAAGGAGCAGAGTCTCGCATTCTGGTAGCTCCATTAGCCAGTTGGGCATGCCCTTAGTATTTTTCCAAACACCAATTGACAATTCAAAAGTCTATGTCAGCTGTTATGTCATAATTGATCAGAAAGACTTTTCACATTTTAACCATCACGCAGAACCAATAACACCCCTGGGTTGATTCTGACATTCTTCTTTCTATGGTATTTCTTTTTGTTCACTGAGTGGAGATTTTCTTCAATTAAGGTATACACATGTCATAACCCCTAAGGGATGGAGTGCTAGATCTCTCTGACCCATTTAGCCACTTAGTCAAGATTTGATTACCCTTTTGTCAATCCACCTACTGCACAGAATTTTTTGAGACCTAAATATTTTCCGGGAATTAATTGATCTTATTTCCTGTACGTATAGAATACCACAAATTGACATCATATTGTTTCTTCTCTTTATTGTGAGTTGCACACACTTTCCTGCTTTCTTGGTCCAGAGCAGTAGTTTCAGACATTCTGGTACTCAGTTGGACATCCTTCTATAGATCCCTGAGAGCTATTAGCCAACAAGTTTATAACTAAATAGTTTTAGTGATTGTTACAATTGTGTAGAACTTATTGTAAATAATTGATTTTAAAAAACGTGTAGACAAATTTGCTGAAGTTAACCTATTAGGTCCACATTGTTTTGGTATGCCACTAACGCTGTGTTGCTCTTACAGTGCTTTGGTGTGCCCATTGCTTGAAGGATACTGCTCTCAGTGCCTTGGATGCCTGTGTCCTGATAGAACTTGGCCTTGTCTCGTGCAGAGGAGTGTAGCATGTTCATGGGGATGGGCGAAGGCCGAGGGGCACCCCCCGTCGCTACGTTTACATGCATGGGTCAACATGTGCTTTACGTTTTAGGGCTCTTGCATGTGTTTGTTTGAGAGATCCCCATCTGATGTAGAGAGGAGGGGGTGTGGTACAGCCTCTGCATGATTTTATACTGGATCTCTCTATTCCTAATGTTGGTGGAAATTTTGGGGATAGCAGCAAAATACTCTTGAATATCCGTCGCTTTGATGTTGGCTCCCAGGTTTTCCGACCATATGCCTGCAAGTGCATTGATCCGTTCCTGGTTATTCGGGATTGCCATTTGATAGAAAGTGTGTATGCGTGAGAAGGAGTCTAGGTAATGCTTCATCTCCGCCTCGCAGGGGGCGGGGGTCCCCTGTTCTAGGGATAGGTTGGTATGGCGTCTCAGCATGGTGCAGATGCTATGATATGTGAGCCAGTTGCCATGTCCCAGGCCCAGTTTAGTGCATGTGTCTTGGAACCTTAGCAGTGCTACCTCTTCCTGAATGTCCATTATCCTGATCTCGGCCCATTCGTGATCTTGCTTGGGGTGAAGTTTGCCTGCATGTTCACTGGATATCACCGCCCTTATACTAAGGCAGGGTGGTGCCAGTCTGGTTTGAACCCCTTGTGATGCCCTTAATTTGTGCCACTGGGTGAGCGTGGCCCGAGTATGGGTTGTGTCCTAATGCTAGGTGGGAGATTCTTAGGAGGGGTGGCCATTATTTCGATTGGGGTTAGAGGTTTCATCAGTGCGATCTCCATAGTCCTCCAGCTGGAGTGTTCTGATGTGTCCAGCCAGCGTTTCACCCAGCACACTTGCGCCGCCTGGTGGTACGCCTTTAGGGAGGGGGCGGCAAGTCTGCTGTTCCGTTTAGAGGCTTGGAGGATTGGAAGTAGAATTCTCGCCTTCTTCCCTCTTCAGCAAATCGGAGGTGATGCTGCTGAGGCCAGACATCCCCTGGGACCCTGGGGTTAGGGGGGTAGCCCCCTCCATCCTGCAAACTCAGGCCATCAAATATCTCGGTATCCATATCAGTGCCTCACTGGGGGACCTCAGGGACCTCAACTATCCCCAAAAAATATCAGTGGTGTGCCAGGACCTCCAAAGGTGGGACACACTAAACCTCTCCCTTATCGGGCGGATAAACGCCCTTAAGATGAACTCATTTCCCAAACTCACATTCATTGCAAGGATGATCCCAGTTAGTCCATCACCCACCTCACTTAAGGAGTTAGATAAGGCAATATCCAAATACTTAGCTATTATATCTTGGAATATAGCAGGGCTAAAATCTAAAACTCAAGATTTAGACTGGCATCTCTTCTTGGACCAATTCCAGGTGATTTCTTTCCAGGAAACATGGTTGGTTGAAAATATTTCAAAGACAGGTTATGCCAACTTTTTTAAGCCTGCCATTTGAGTCCATAGAGGTAGACTAAGTGGGGGCGTATCGTTATGAGTAAACACAACACTAAATGTTTGCAGTTTTCCCAATGTGATATTTCCATTATTTAATCTATATTTGCATACTAGTAATTCTGACAATTTAGCCTTCATCCTATAGGAATTAGAGGATATGATCTGCAGATATGATGCCATGGACACCAATACATTGCCTCCCCAGAAAATTGTCTTAGGTAATCTTAATACACAAATGGAACCTCTTCTGAGTTTTGTTGCTCTGTTGAATTAAGATGATGACTGTTGGGGCATTCCTGAATTGGACTGCCCCTTTCCCAAGCGCAGTTGCCTTTGATGTGGGCTCCCAGGTTTTCCGACCATGCAAGGGTGATTCTAGTCCCTCTAGGTTCCTGGGTAGCTGCCTTGATACCTTATGTCCCTGAGTTACCAAACTTATCAATTAGTCATTTATCGAGGGTCGGGTTCCGATGGATCTCAAAGAGGCCTGGATCAACTCCCTCCTTAAAAAAGACAAACTTGACCCTCTTCAGCCAAAAAACATCCGACCAATCACCAACGTTCCGTTCCATCTCAAGGTTATGGATCGGGTTGCATACCTACAGCTACAGACATTCGAGGAAAACGCCATTTTAGGGCTGCGTCAATCCAGCTTCCGTGCTCGACATGGCGCAGAGACCGCCATGCCCGACCCTAAGTCTAATCTCTCTGCCATGACTGATCAAGCACCCCAGTCCTCCTTATGTTGCTAGACCTGTCGGCCACCTTCGACCTGGTCGACCATGAACTCCTGGTGACCAGGTTCACAGCAACACAATGGCTTGCCTCTTTCTCGGGTCCCTACAAAGTCACCATTGACAATGCCTGCTCCTCCCCCACCTCACTCATTTGCAGTGTTCCTCGGGACTCCTCACTCTCACCCACATTGTTTAACATTTTCATTCTTCCTCTTCTCTGTATTCTTGATGACCTGGGTGTCTAGTATACTAATTATGCTGATGACACCCAGATTATCCTTGAACTCTCAGGCATTTACGCCTAGGACTCTCAGGCCATTCATTCTATATATTCCACCCAATTGCCCTCAACGCCGAGAAGACAGAGATCCTCATCACTGCCTCCAGCCATATGCTGAAAAACCAGGCCCAGGAGTACGCCAACTTCACCATCGCTGATACCACCATCCCCGTGGCCAAGAGCATCAAAACGCTGGGTGTCACCCTTGATGCTGAAGTTACTATAAGGCAGCACATAGCAAAGACCTGTGCATGATGTGGCCTTATTAACAAACTTCCTGGCCACATGCGCCTCTTTCTGTCTACGAAAACCATGTCCATCCTAACCTCTGCCCTGGTCAACTCTCGGCTGGACTATTGCAATAGTCTTTTGGCCGACACTGCCCAGTCTAACTTTGCAGACCCCCAGGTCACAAAGAATGGTACTGTTAGAGCAGTTCTGAGCATTTTCAGATGGCAGTCCATCACTGAAGCAAGAAGAAATTTGCACTGGCTGCCCATGAGGCACTGTGTCTCATATAAGATCCTGACCTTCACTTTTAAGTGCCTTGACCTCATTGCTCCAGTCTATCTCACCGAGCGTCTGAAGCACTATGTGCCCTCATGCTCCCTTGGGTCACTAGACCAGGCCAAGATAAGCCAACCTAGATTCTGCTTGGCCAAATATGAGAAGACGATCTTTGATGTCCTGGCGCCTGCCACTTAGAATGCCATCCCGCTTGAATTGAAAAGGATTCCCTCTCTTGCTGAATTCAAGAAGTTGAAAACCTTTCTCTTCAATGCACTCCCTACCTAGATTCCTTTGCACCTGTTACTGATCACATGTTCATTGTCTTGTCTGTCTTGTGTGCGCCCACGAGGCCTCTGGACGAGCTGGCACGTTATCAAACATTTACATAAATAAATAAATAAATAAATAAGCAAAGGGGATAGCCACCTCCCTCTTTGCACTGGGAATGCATGCCTGCAAAGGATGCCATGCCGGAGAATGCCCAGGAGCACCAATCTTTAAAAGTGGGGTACAGTCAAGCCACATTGATTATATCTCTATGGAAGTGGCCAACTGGAGAATCAGGAAATCTGTTGAGGTAATGCCAAGAGCAGAGTGTGACCATGCTCATGTTTGTCTGAAACGTTTTGGTGATATCTTCACTGATTTAAGTGCTACGATAGATCCTTACAGCTCCAATATTGCTCTGATGAGCAATAGAAAGAGAATTTGGTTGGTAGACTTTGACTATGTTAGCAATGCTCCTAAGAACTTTGAGATAGTTGTCCCTGTACTTGACTCAGACCTGCTGGCAAAGCGCAGTAGAAGGCTAACTCCCATAGTGACTAAACCCTCTGCAGTAATTAGGGGACAACAACAGTCCATGATACCTTTACTCTGAATGCCGAGATGGCAAGAGGGATCGCCTAAGGGAGATAAAATCCAATAGACTGCCGGAACAGATACCCTCATTGAGACAAACATATAAGTAGTTGGTCAACAGGAACAAAGGTAGCAAATTAAGCCACGTGGGAACTCATAAAAACCGCCACCCAAAAGAATAACCCACGTCATTTTGGAAACGTATCACTGACATGTTATCTGGTACCTTGCTCAATCGTGAAGTGGAATTATTCATCACTAAGGAAACTCAGTTCCAACACTTTAGCATTCTCTCTGCCACTAGTACAGATGAAGGCACAGTTTCTACCATAGTTAAAGGGGTCTCCCTTGTTCCATTTGAATTCAGTTTGGAAGAAACATGCGAGGCTTTAAGAGCTCAGAAGAAAGGTAAGGTCTCAGGAGTGGACAGGATTCCTATTGATCTCATTAGGGAAGCTGACAATATTTGAACCCCAATGCTCACCTGGATCGTCACACAATTGAACAATGTTGACAATTTTTCTGCTCTAGTTGGCAGCAGACCGAGATTGTGCCGATCTTCAAAAAAGGCGACAGACAGGTACTGTCAAATTACAAACCTATCAGTCTGATTGATGGAAAGTCTATGGGAAACTGCTTCTATCTTGCCTTGTGCAGTGGGTAGAGGTTGAGGTTGAGGGAATGCTCATGGATCTATAGGCTGGTTTTAAAAGGAATCTGGGTACAATAGACCAGGCATTTTGCCTATTTACAATCTTAAGTAATTTCGTGACTTTGAAAAACATTTTTGTAGATTTTAAATCCGTGTTTGATTCTCTAAATCAAGCTAGCTTTTAAGTGATCTTATACCCCCCAGCTCCAGAAATATTAGCTCCTATCAAAAAACGTTATGGAAAGAAATGTGGACAGGGTGTCGAAAGAACACGCAAATTCCCTATAGTTAATGGAATGCACCAAGGCTGTGTTCTCATCCCCCTACTCGTATTGATGTATGCCAATGACTTGATTTTAAGAATTTTAAATCTAAATACAGATGTGCCTATTATCCCAAAGCTCAAAGTCGTCATTCTTGTACATGACGCTGTCCTAATTCCAAAGACCAAAATGGGCATTTTAAAACAGATAGGCGTTTTATGAGTCTTCTGTAAAGAAAGAGGACTTTTAATAAAATGCTACAAACAGTTTTAATGGTGTACAATCAATGTGATCACTGAGCCACCCGTAACTGCTCCGACGTAAATGTTGATGGCAATTACGGCGTTGGCACATTGATCAGATAGATCACTTTTGCCCACATGGCTTTGAATACCCCGTCCCCGAGCACCCACACCACTTACCCGTACCGTGGCACACTTCTGTGTGCGCCACCGACTGTCCTGTACCCCTGCAGTGTCAGTTCCTCCCACTTATGTGGGGCGATGCTGACGCTGCTGGGTCCTTTTAAAAAAAGTTTTTTTTCCTATCCCCCGCTTACCGAAATGGAAAGCGGAGGACACCCCTGCAACCCCCGACTCCCGTTACTGCAACCACAGGGAGCGGGTGACAACCATGCAACCCCTGCTCCACTTGGGCACAGTAATGGCATCTGCATTTTCTAAAATGCCGACAGCGCAGTAAAAGCGCAGTCTGCATTTTAGAGTCGCAGTGATGGGCCTGTTCCTGCAATTCTACACAGAAAATTAAAACAAGCATTTGCATTGAAGGTGAGCTGTTATGATTATTTACTGATCAGATTTCAGGAAAACGTAAAATGGACCTCCGAATTAGATAAGAGATAAGAGCAAACTCATTCATAAAAGACACTCAGTTCAATACATTCAACAAATTCCCAAACTGTGTACAGGCTTCAATTACCTGTACTGGATGTTTTTTCAGCCCAAGATCAGTTTTCGCGGTATGTTGACACTTCCCACTGACGATAGTGGTGAATAAATTCATAAAGAAAACACTTAATCTCCCCATCAGTACAACCAAAATCCCATTATTGATAGAAACCGGTGCCAGAGCACATAGATGTATTGCTTTTTGTAAACCTCTTGATTTCTGGCTATGCCTAAACAAGTCAAATAATGTAAGACTTTATAAGGAAATGTTCATAGATGAAGTTGCATATACCAATGGCAAATCATCATAGTAGTACAGATACTTGTATAGCCTATTCCGTAGAATAGGGATGCCGCACCTGCCCACTGAAGGTATTCCAGTTACAGATGAGATAGTGAGGATAATCAAGTCCAAACTGAACATACTACATCTAGAGACCTTGATACTTAATTTCCTCGATTTAACAAGCACACTCAGCTATGCTCTATTCAAAACTGATATGGCCCCCAAAGCCTATCTTAATGAAATATTTCTGAGTACCAATAGGGCACTATTTATACGATTTCGATTAAATACCCTACCTGCTGTGGAGCTTACCCAAAAATAATTCCACGATTCTTCCAAATGTTGTCCTTTTTGTACTACAGCAGACGAATCAGACATGTACTTTTTATTGACAGCTTATGCTCAACTGAGAAATAGATGGCTTTATCCCATCTTTTTTAAATACTGTACACCCTTTATAAGCGATGCATATAGTTTTTGCAAAATGATCATTCATAAGGATATAACATTTGCAGTGTATAGTTACTTGAACAAGGTCTGGCAAATCCGTCTAAAAACCAAGAACTTATTTTATTGCCGAATCTGCATACTGTTTTTTAGCTTGTTTTAAACTTTTTGATGAATAATGATGTTGATTATGAATAATGTTTTATAAAGTGTAATGTATGTCATTTAGTTTCCCATAATTTCCTGTATTTGTGCAACAATTTTATGGGTGTTTGGCCAAAATATAGTTACTTTTAATTGATTGATTGATTGATTGATTGATTAAAGGCTCTTCGCCTAGATGCCTTCCAGTATATATCCTTCATATCCGCATAATTTGTCTCAGACTCTTCTTTCCCCATTATGGGGTTGTTTCACCTCTTCTTTTCTCACTCTGGGTGCTCAGGATTCTGTTCCCACTCTTGGGCTTTTCTTGTTCTCGTTTGCCACTTTGGGGCTTTCCATGGCTTACCACACTCTGGGTTTTCCCCTTGTAGTCCCCACATTGGGATCCCTCTAGAGTCACCCGCCTTTGGGCTTCTTGTGATTTACTCCACCTTGGGTCCTCCCGCGGTTCACCCCCATTGGGTCTTCCTGGTTCCTGCCCCACCTTGGTATCTCACAGAGTTTACCCCACCTACGGTGCCTGCTCCCTCACCCCACCTTGGGGTCTCTGTTTGTTCTCCCCTCCTTGGGGTCCCTGTTCTCACACCCCGCCTTGGGGTGTCTTTTAGTTTACTGTGCTTCTGCAGTCCTCCTCCATCCTACAAAAGATAATTGCTTCACTCTCAACACCCCCTTCCCGGTTCCCTTGACCCACTGCATTCCTGCCACTTCACAGAGGTGTTCCGTGGGCAGGTTGATGAACTCCTCTGATGCAGACCTGCTTATGCGACATGTCAACTGGGTTCTGCTTCAGCTTCAACATGCTCTCTCTCCTCTCTGGCAGGGCTCTGGTGGCAGCTCTCCTGCACGCTGGTATCTTGCGCTCTTCTTTTCCTTGTGGGCAGGCTCTTCTGGCTCCTTGCAAGTCGGGTGCTATGGCGTCTCTGCGGCACCATCTTCCCTTCTGAAAGCCACACCGGGCATGCACACGTGCAGTCTTGCAACACCGCCCACAAGGAGGGTCTTCGCTCCCCCCAAGTTCTGCAATTTTCTCTGTAGCCACCTGTTTCTGGTTGTCTCTTTATCTGATGTACTCTCAGGGGGCAGGACCATTGCCTGCTCTGTTCTCTTTGGCAAAGACTGTGCATACTTGGGGTTCAGAAACAAAACCAGTCTTTGAGCCAGGAAGCTTTAAGTTACTTGTTTCAACTCCCACATAGACTTTGGGGAAGAGGGCGAATAACGATTATCCATTCCTTGGGATTTCCTGTGCTCCAAAGGAGGGTCACTCCCAGTGGGATCCCACTTGCCATGTCCTCTAGGTGGTTTAGGTGCAGCAGGCTCACCACCTTAGTCCCACAAGAAGTGCCTCCCCTACAGCCCCTTTCGGCAGAGGAGGCAAACTCTTTGGATTTGTTACACCATCCATGTGCACCTTTTTCTACAAAGGCATATCCTTTTGAGTGATATTGCTGCCATTTATTCCTTTTCAACGTGAAAAATATTACCATGGGGGGCTTGCTACATTTCATTCTTTCCACAGTGGTGGGTTTTGTATGTGTTTTTCTAGTACAGTTACATCGCATATTCGTTTTTTTTAAGGAATATATATTTTTATAGAACCCTCATTGGATAGTCCTTTATTTTGGACTGTTGCACTGCTGCACTATTGCTGTTTGGGTTGCAACTCTTATCAAATTCACACTCCTCTTAAGAACATAGCCTGCTTCTGACTCACATTACCAAAGTAGGTATATCTCTTGACTGTCCATCTTTCAACTTTGAATTTGGGATCACTGTTGGTTGTGTTAGAGCAGAGTAGCCAGTTAAACCACTGCAGGGCAGTAGTCTTTTCATCACACTGGTGGGAAGTGATTGGGATTGTATACAGACTGTGCCTACAGCTTAGTCTTCCAAAATAAAAAAGTGTGCAGTTCATTTTGGAAACACTGGAAGTAAATGTTTTCATTGCTACAACAATGGAACTCGATGTGATCTCCATACAGGGCTTCAAAGCAAGTGTCATGCATGAGCTGTGCCACAAAATGGCAGTTAGGTTAAGAAAGCTGACCTGTTCAAGAGCAGTGTATCCAGTTGGGGCACGTAAGGAAAGCCAAGACACTGCATCTTCAAGGAATTAGTCCTGCCATATGGGGTGTGGAGAGACACCCTCAATTGGTTTGAAACAGTGGAGAAAACCCTTTGCATCACTGAGGTCAAAGACACGTTATGGGGAGAAGCCTTAGTGAGCCATATAGCCATCCACCAAAAGCTGGAACTGGTATTATCATTCCATTGGCTCCTGAGGAGATCCTCAGGAGGTTCTGCAAAACCCTGCAACAGCATCTTTGGCGATATATAGAGCTCACCAAAAAGGTGAGATAAACCAAACCTTTGAAACATGTGTGCATCAGTCCCTGAAGTATCTGAGTGAATCGGTTTTAGGTAACAAAGCTGATACTTTTCAGGGGATTTGTAATTTGGTTACATGTGAGAATATCCTTAGGTTTTGTGAGAGTTACACCAGCATCTAATGGACATTTAATGGGTCATTCAGCCAGGGGATGGTTCCCGACATTCTGAAACTCTCGACGATTACCCCTTTGTTAAAAAAGACACATTTGGCCCCTGAGAATCTCCAGAATTTTCGGTCACTGGCAGGACTTCCTTGCCCTAGTTAAATACTGTAAAAAATTGCCACCACTCAATCCCAGGAACATGTTGAAAGAGAAGGTCTTGTTATGTTGAATATGGGACAGAAACTGTCCTGGTCACAGTCTAGGATGAAATTTTGGAAGCAGGGGACGAAGGGAAATTGTCTCTCCTTGAATTGTTTGATTTGTCTGCCTCATTTGATATGGTGGACCATAGCATTCATCCAGAACGATTGAAAATTACAGGAAATGCCTGGAAGAGTGCCCTCAAATGGTTCAAATCATTCCCCATCTCAGAACGGAATAGGTAGCTTCAGCGTCTATACCATTCTGAGATGGGGATTGGGCCGTCTTTCTTTTCAAGACTAACGATTAACTGGCAGCTTGTTGATTTTGTCCACATACACCAGTATGATTATTTTCCGATAAGCTTCAGGGTGGTTATCCTATAGGTGCTAATAAGCATTATTACTTTAGATGCCAATGTGCTAACCACATTCGCCTATACTGACATCCCCCCAAGGATTACCTTAGATTTGGACATGACTCAAACTTAACAAGACGCCTTGATAACGACCCGGAGGGTTGAAACACGTGTTGGGTGTTCCTGTTCCAGTACATTTTGAACTGATCCAATCATAAAGACTATATTTGTTATATCATATCACTGGATGTGAGACTCTTGCAATTTATCATTGACAGACAACAACAATAACCTTCAGGATCTGCGTGTTGGATCTACCTTCCATTTCCGTTATTTAGTTTATGTTTCCTAGTACTTTCTTGGGGTTCCCAGTGGAAGTGTACTGACGCAGCAGACCAAATTTAGAATCTTATTGTTAACAATAGCTTTTGGCAGTACTAATAAGCGCACTGTCCTCATAACGACCCCTAGGAACTTCTCACTGATCTGCACAAACCATGTACAGATAAAGTCAGCGGTCCCCGGCACACACATACATGAAGGGCCAGGACCCGACCACGGGGCACATGAGGGAGAGAGGCGGCGGCACTGCGCCGAAGCTTGGTTAAGGCCCCAAACGAGAAGCGGAAGGAGCGCAACCAGGTCTGTGAGCCAACAACATTACAGGCCACCCAGTGACCATGCCTGCTGACAAATATAAGGCGGGGAGCAAGACAAAACAACCCTGATACGGAGCACCCGTTGAGTGGGGAAGGAAGCCTGGCCGCATTCAACAGACGGATTGGCAGCGCAAGAATGTAAACGCACCACTCACCAGCAATGACGCGGTGGAAGACATGGAGACAGCATACCACCAGACCCTGGTGCATATCCGCACAAAGGAAGGGCCAGGCTTTGGGTTTACGCTACTGGAGGCTGAGAACAGCAGAGAGAGAGGGCCACATACAAAGAGGTACAGGGAGTCCACCCCCATCGCAGTAGTCGGCATCTGAGGGGAGGAGGAAGCCGCCGCGTCCAGTCCACAGAAGGGCCCCCTATCCCTCTGTATACTACATTGGAGGAAGAAGGGAAGCAACAGGCGAAGATTGAAGGGAGGGTAGAGCAGCAGCCTGCGCGATGCTCCTGTGGGTGTCGCAGCAAGGGGTAGCTGCACCATGATGCGCCAGAAACAACGGTACAAGCGGATCGCCTAGGTGGAGATGGTGGAAAAATCTGACAGCAGTTACGAATAGTCTTATAACGTGGGAGAGCACAACCCATTGTTCTGGCATGAAAGCGCAGTAGACTGAAACAAATTACAAGTCTGCCAGGGACTACAAGGTAAACGAAGCACGGACTACCACAGCTCTTAAGCACTCATTAATCCGGCCCAGCCAACATCGGGACACGAAACGGGCACCCGGGGGAAAGTAACAGACTTGCCACCCCAGTAGTGCGCGCACAGCACAGTGCAGGGCAACCTCAGTCAAACATCTGCACACAGAACACGGGATAAACTCCTGGCAACACCAAGGGAGGGCAGAAGGACTCACAATCACATGCGGAGAGGGTGACCCTCCAGATACTGCATTACAACAGCAAGAAATATGTGCAAGCAGATGCAAGGGAGAAAGAACAAACACCGGTGCACAGGGTGGGACTAACAGAGCTCACCAGAGGGGAGAAGGGCCGCAACTGGGACTGGGTAAAGGGTCTGCAAAGTCCTCTCATGATAAAGGACAACATAGAAACCCTGAAATGGGAGTGACAATCTCCAACACTGGTGTGACACGAACATCGACAAGTAAATCCATTGTTGGAAGACAGACAAGCCTGTGAAGCGTACACCACAACATAAGGTGGAGAAATGCCGGATGAACAAAGGGGGGGAAGTGCAAGCAGACCAGCATGGAATCATACAGCTGCAAAAATAACACAAACCAGCCCACCGCAACAGATGTCGGCAAGAGTACAACAAGCTCCGAGCAACACAAAGGGAGGTGGGAAAAGGGTCCCATACTCGAGGCCATAGCTGCATTGAAAAAGTCATTGGAGCACAAAATGGATGCCGTCATCGTCAATGTGGGCCTCCTTCGGCAGGATGTATTAGCCCTGGCAGAAGGAGTGAGCACGGCAGAGAAACAGGTACAGAATAACACTACTAACATCACGACTGCCCAAACCCAAATGTCAGAGGCGCTTGAACAAATATGAACCCTCGAGCAAAGGGTGGAAGATGCCGGAGGGAGGGCTCATCAAAATAACGGACGGATCGTCAGACTGCCAGAGGTAGAGGAAGGCAGAGACCCCACGAACTATGTAAAAACCTACTGCTGCAAGAGGTGGGAGTCGGGGTGCAATCCCAAGGCTTTGCTGTGGAAAGAGCACCCAGGGCCCTCACCAGAAAACCCCCGCCGGGAACGCCCCCAAGGTCCATGATTGATAAAAGTATGAGCTTTAAAGATCGTGAGAAGATACAAACATTTTCAAGGGAAGGTGTGGTGATCACGACAAATGCTTCAGAGATTGCGATTTATCCGGACTATACAGCATTGGTGCAAAAGCAAAGAGCATGATTTGGGCCAACTAACTAATGCCTCAGATCCGCAAACGTAAGATACATGCTACTGTAGCCCGCCAAACTGAAGGTGCGAAGCAATGGTAGATCATGTATCTTTGAAACTACGGAAGAGGCCCATGAATGGGTGGACCAACAAGGAATCCCCAAAATTAGAGCCAGAAACCAGAGCACCCCAGTGAGATATTGAGTGGATACACCAAGAGGACAATAGTACGAAAGACACCACAGATGCGATATAGACCAGATGGAATACAAACAGGAGTCAAGCAACCTGGGGGCTGCCCCGAGGACGCCAAGACAAGGAACCCCATGGAAGTAAACAAGTTGAAGATGCCAGTTTTAAGGCACCATGCTGCAGCGAGCCTACCCCAGGACACGGGGGCAGCGCACGGAAAGCGGCAGAACCTGAGCGGGGGAGGGTGGCTGGGCGTATGTTCCCACACACAAACTATATCATGCAGGCACAAGAGGCAAAGAGATTGAAGCAAAGGAAACTAAGATGCTCCATGGCACACTTTCAGGACAAAGGGCCTCATTACGACCCACGCGTTAAACCATGGCGCTATTAGCGCCATGGTTGACGCTGGAATCCGCCATGGTGAATGGCGGAATTACCGCCCCATTCCAAGGATGGCGGGGCGGTAATTCCCCATTCACCATTGGCCCTTCCCCATTCCCATTTTTGCCCCAAAGTGCTCATTGGGAATGGGGAAGGCGGTAATTACGGTACCGCAAATTGCGGTACCGTAATTACATCCAAGGTCCCTTTGTGGGTCCCTTCCTGAACGGCTGGTGAAACCAGCCGTTATGGTAGGGACCCCCAAAGGGACCTCGTAATTGGGCGGTAAGGGATTACCGGCACCCGTGCCCTAACCGGTACCGGTACTCTATTACCGCCCAGGTCGTAATGAGACCCAAAGACACTTAGCAAAACCCACGCAGAAAATAAGCCGTATAGACAACAGAGGGCAGATCATTAGAACGGAACATAGACTGCAAAACAATGTGCTGAGTGGACAGCAGCCAAGCACAGAAGTACAAGCAGGCCCATGGGTATGGATGGGCCATAACAAGGGCTGGGGAAATGGCCCCTGAATAAGTAACAATAGCCACTTAATGTCTGAGGGCTAAATGCCTATGTAAAGAGGTTGAGAGTATACGCCTGGCTAAACAGATAGAAAGTTAAAATTGCAATGCTGCAAGAAACCCACCTGACAAAAGAAAGGCAGTCCAAAATAACTAAAAAGAGGTGCGGACAAATGTTTAGCTTCACCTACTCCAACTACGCCAGAGGAGCGCTGACGTGGATCGCCCCCAGTGTCCCGTTTCATCTGATAAAGCAGGAGCAACACACAGAAGGCAGACCGGTGATAGTGCATGGAATGCTGGAAAATAAAGAAGTGTGTCTGATAAACACTTGATATGATATGATATTTTATTTATATTGCGCTCATACACAGGTGTTTCAGAATGTGACTAGACAAGGGAGGGGAACAGGGGAGAAACAACACAACAAAACAAAACAACGATCTTACTAGGCCCAGTGACATTGAGAACGTGCAAGTGCATGGGAAAGGGAAAAGGGAAAAAGTGCATGGAAGAGGAGAGTGGAAAGTAAGGAGCTAGAGAGAGCAGATAAATAATAATAAATACAATAAATAGAACATGGAGGCAATAAACAGTGGTAGTTACGCACCGAATCACAATGCAACCACGTTCTTCAAGAAACTTGCACCCAGACTCGGCCCATACAGGGAGGCTACCTTCATCTGGGCAGGAGACTTCAACTGCATGCTCAACCCACTGTTGGACAGGTTGGACAATAAATTTAACAAGCCAGCAGCACCGGCGAAAGCCCTGATGACGACTCTGGACCAGCTGAAATTACACGATGTCTGGAGGAGATTTTCATGCAGAGACCAAATGGTACTCACACTACAGCGCCCCCACATGGTACGTTTACACATATAGATTACATTTTCACAGGGAGCAAAACCCTGGGGTAATTCACAAGTGGACACCTCAGGGCAGGTACACTCTCAGACCATGCCCCCTAGTAGCAACATGGGCTTATGCACATAGGAAGGCCCCCATACCTACATGGCGACTAAGGGCGGAAGCACTAATGGAAGGGGAGTTCCAAGAACAAATGCAGGACACAATAGAAGGTTATTTCCAATATAATACAGGAAGTGTAGATAGTTCTGGGACTGTATGGGATGCCTTTAACGTGGTGGTTAGTTGAGCTGCGATTCGGAAGACAGAGGAACTTAAAGGGAGGGTTCTGGCTGAACTCTGGAAAATAGAACGTGAAATAGAAAGGGTGGAAACACAAGCGGGCATGACCGGGGACGAACTGGTTGAACTTATATCACTATGGCTGCAGTGCAATACCGTTTGGAAGAAGTTGGAGAATCTAAATTACGGGAAACATATAAGGAAATTGCATGCAGAGGACGACCAGCCAGGTAGGCTTCTAGCCTTGTTAACTAAAGAGGACAAAAAGAAAGACCTGATTAATGCAATGAAATATGAGACCAGGGTGGAGGTGAGGACCCAAGATGAAATCAACCAAGTATTCTCGCAATTTTATGAGAAACTGTATTCACAGAATCACAAGGCTGATGTCTCAGACATAGCCGACAACCTGGCCCAAATTGAACTGCCAAAATTAACCGAAGACCAGGTCCAGCTCCTCGAAACCCCTCTAACAGCGGAGGAATTTGAAGATGTAATAAACAGTCTCCCGACAGCCAAGACCCTGGGACCTGACGGGTTACACAGAGAGTTCTCTAAAAAGTATAAACGCATCCTGCCTCCTAAACTATTGGAAGTCTACGAAGAAGCTTATGAGGGGGGCCAATTACCAGACAGTATGGTAGAATCAGTAATAATACCTATTCTGAAACCAGGCAAACCACCTCTAGACTGCGGATCATACAGGCCGATTTCTATGATCAATCGGGATTGCAAAATCCTGAAAGCAACCCTAGCTAGCAGACTCAAACAGGTCATACACACAGTAGTGCACTAAGACCAAACGGGCTATGTCCCAGGGTGGAACACCACTTGGAATTTGAGAAAGCTGCACCATGTGGTAGATCAGACTAACGATAGATGAGGAGAATGCGCGATAGCGTCCCTGGACGCGGTTAAAGCCTTCGATTCCATGAACTGGAATTGGCTGTTATGCGCACTCGCTCACTCTGGAATAGGGGAGGGCTTCTTCAGGTGGATCAGGTTACTACTATACAAAGACCCCAGGGCAAGGGTGAGGATGGGGAAACACATTTCGGAGGGTTGGAGAATATACAGAGGCACGAAACAGGGCTGCCCACTCTCCCCGATGCTTTATATATTGAACTTGGAACCACTGTCGGCCTTCCTAAGAACAGAATATAAAGAGACAATTATCAAAATAGATAACATCATACATCTAGTCTCGCTGTACGCAGACGACATGCTCTTATTTGTCGCGGACCCACAAGTTAAATTGCCAGACTTGCTGGAAGTGATAGACGCATTTGCTAAACTGTCGGGTATTTTGGTTAATAAAGAAAAATCTTCTCTGTATCCCCTGGCAGAACTTAGATGGGTTACCACAGACCAACTGCCGGACTTGGGTCTCACATGGGCACCACGCACCTTCTGCTATCTAGGAATAGATATACACCATGACCCCACAGACAGACATAGAGCCAACACGCAAGTTACCCTAGAGAAGACGGTGAAGGCCATAGAGTTCTGGAACACATTACCACTAGGGATGATAGGGAGAGCAGCCCTGCTGAAAATGACGGTACTACCCCGGCTACTATACTATTTCACAAATATACACGATAACATACCTGGGACATTCTTTAAACAATTAAACACAATTGTACGAGAATTTTTATGGGGAGGAGGTAGGAACAGGTTGGCCCTGAACACTTTACAAGGAGACTATGAGTCGGGGGGAATAAAATTTCCAGGCTTTGGATGTTACTATTTAGCAGGGCAGCAATTCGTGGATCGATGGCTTGGGGACGACACATCCATAGATTCATCATTATTCCAGCCAGCCCTACGGCACTGCTATCTGAGAGAAATTGTATGGATGGAGACATCATTGACCAAAACCCTCCCACCCTGGTTAGACTGGGTCTGACCTTATAGAAGAAGGCGTGGAAGATCCAGGGAACCCCAGATCCCTGCTCCTTACAGATCCCTCTCGCAGGATTGACAATTACACAAACAGAAGCCCTGAAAATGTATCGAAGACACTGAGAAGCAAAAGGCTTGGCACAGGTTGGCGACCTAAGGAGAGAAGAAAATGGGTGGAATTCCAAACCCTGACAACAGCATGATTCAAACAATAAAAAAGAGATGGCCATCACTATCCGAGGACGCCGAGATAGGGAGCGAACTAGATGCATGGTACGACGTGTCAGAAGGAGGACACACAGTGTCAAGGCTGTAGGACCAGCTTCTAAAAAGCAATAACACACGAGAACTGAAGGCGTGAGAAAAGTGGGAAGCGGAGCTCCAGAAGACCTTCACTGACCAGGAATGGGCAAGAGCCTTAAAATACACAAAGAAGGTCAATAGAAATGTGATATTCAGGGAGACGCAGCTGTATGTCACGCAAAAAGGATACCCCACCCCTAGAGGAATATCTAGCATGGGGAGTCAGGAAATCCAATGCTGCCCTCGATGCGCAACAGAATATGCAGACATGCTGCATATGTTCTGTGCCTGCCCAGTAATCACAAAGTTCTGGGAAAGCATTAAGGCAAGAGTGGCAGAAGGTGGAATCCACATGCAGGCGTGGTCACCGGAATCATATGTGCTGGGACAGTTCCCAAGAGGCAGAAAGCCGAGAACACACGTAGCCAAAATGAAGGACTTAATGGGCATTCTCGCAAAGCGTCAAATTGCAATGGCATGGAAATATAACACGGGGCCTAGGATAGGGGCCTGGTGGGCAGACTTGAAGAAATGGACACTAGCGGAAACAACAGTATGGGCCAGAGCATTGCAAAGAGGGGTGAGTGAGGGTGTTGACAAGATTCTGGCATGGAATGCATTGATACAGAAACTGATCAAACCCAGGGACAATGATGATACAGACAATATAAGTGAAGCAGGAAGCAAAGACAGGAATGTAGAGGAGAATGAAGGGCACCCGGGCTGACACACCACACTTGCCAAGAAGGGACGAAGTGAGTACCAGATGACCTAGAAGGTGCAAATACGTAATTGTGCAGAACTAATCAGTGATCCATGTACAGTTGGCCAGTACAATGCGCCAGGACAATAGTAATTTGGAAGCTCTCAATGCAAAGCGCTAGACTGTATGTTGTGTTATTTGTTGTGTGTTATTGAATGTTGTAAAATAAAATAAAGAGTTCTTTTTAAAACAAGAAAATGGCGTGTTGACAAAGGCCCCTTAATTCCACTGGCAGTGGTTGGGAGGCCTTTCGAGAGAATAGGCATGGACGTTGTGGGTCCTTTGTTTCATCAGACCGCCTCAAGGAACTAGTCCATTTTGGTTGTGGTAGATCGCATCACCCGGTAAATAGAGGCAGAAGCTTTATGCCAAGTGGACTTTGCCTTCTGCGGTTCTGAAGAAGATCATTGATAAGATGGCCCCAAAGCAGATGCACAGGGTCTTTCATGTTAACCAGCTGAAACCTCAGTACATCCGAAGGATTTCGTTTTGGTTCTAAAGACAGAAGGTCAAGAATGCTGAGGAAACAGATCTCCTCCCAGACTTGCAGCACAGATGGGTCTCTAGAGGGAGTTCGGATTTTCCCAGACCTCAGTGAACAGAAATTGGGGGACTGCTGGCAATTGCTGGGCTAGTGAGTCTGTTCTCACTGATTCCACAAAAAAAGGATGGGTGCATCCATTATAATGACAATGAACACAGTAAACCTGTGAAGAGTAGAACTTAGGAACACCATCAAATAAGAAGTCTCCAACATGTTTGACTTGGGGGCAATTGAGCTTTTCCACAGCCTATGAGCTTTCTGGTACTGGTACCTAGCTGCCTTGTCCGCTAACACCTCCACCTCGCAGTGCATTGTGCTCTAATTAAATTAGAATCTAGGTGGTTGTCCCTTTTACATCACAGCATCCATTTTGCACTGCTTTGTGCTCTGTTTAAATTCGAATGAAGGTGATTGTGCCTTTTACATCAATGCATCCATTTTGCATTACTTTGTGCTCTGTTTAAATTCGAATCTAGGTGGTTGTGACTTTTACATCGCTGCACGTATTTTGCATTGCTTTGTGCTCTGTTTAAAATCGTGGCTTGATGGTGAGCTTTTTTGCATATTGCACCCTTTTTATGCACTGCACTCTTTGTGATCTTTTTTGCATTCATTCCTGGAACCCCCGCTTATGACTCTGCAGTTGCGGCCTCCTTATTTACTAGGCCTCCTAGTGACAGGCCAGGACACTGTAGCTCAGCGCCCTCCCCTTTTCTACTTCCACCTACATCTGCAGCATCTCCTCTCTTTGTGCTTCATGTACCTAACCCTGCCAACCCCCTCCTCTCCTACTACATATCTCTTGCACTTACCTCTATCGCTGTCAGGCATGTATGATGGATTCTTTGCCTTGTTCGTCTTACCCTATCCTCTCTCATCCCCTCTCTCCTTTTTTATGTATAGCTCTTGCATAATTCCAAAGACTGTCGGTACGTACAATGATTATGTCATACGTTGTATTCAGCTTGCATTGTATTCCTCTTTGTTCTATGTTGTACCTCCAAATGCATAGCACTTGCCCATTCTGAATGTTTCAATGCTTATTAAGAATGTAAATTCTGTTTGCCTATCTACTCTCCCTCCTTGCGTTGGTGCACTTTGAAATGCTTGTTTAGTGGATAGGCACTATATAAATGACTAATAAATAAAAAAATAAAAAGTCCAGTACTGGGCAATTGAAGTCTGCTTTTGTGTATACTACATGGGGCTCAATTCTGTCACAAAGACAGATTAGGCCCTGCCAAGTTCATGAGTGCGTTTGACCACAAGACTGGGTACTGGCAAGTCAGCCTAACCTTACAAAGTGAAGGAGAGGTCAGCATTTTCCACACCAGGTGGGCACTACCAGCCATTCTGGAGTGGAAACGGATACAAAAATGCCCTTTTTCAGAAGGTGATAAAGCAGGGTGTTGGGTGATATCCCTTAAAAGGAAGGGCAAAAATCCCACCGGCGAAACAGAATGGGCAAAATTAAGCGACAATTCTGTTCCGCAGCCTGGATGATTCTCTAGCTTTTCTGCAGCACTTTTGGCTTTTGTTTTTGCAACATTTTTCTTATTGCCGAAACGTACATTTTTGTGTGGCCCAAAATATGGGGGGATTCTTTTTAAAATGGGCGAAACACCACTTTACTGCTAAAAATGTCAAATGTTAAAAAACTGCGCATGAAGTTATAGCATGAGGGCAGGTTGTGAAAGCACTCTCCGGTAAAGCTTCACATCATGGTACAGGGGCTACATCAGAAGTGCAAATATACATGAAAAAACCACCTTATGTTTTTATTTGTTTAAGCATTGAGTAAAATTACAAACTTTTGCTTTGAATTCGTTTCCCTCCCATACAAAGAGCCAAGAAAATGAATTACATGTCTATTTCAATTTCGCTCTTAATCTTTGTTACTCCATAGAATCGTTTTGGGAAGGTGTGGAGTTTCCTTTTGTTTTGTTTCACTTTTGTTCTTGGCTCCTGTTACTAATACATTTTCTCATGCTTTACACACTCGTCGAGGGAAGTTCCAATTTAATCATCATTGTTTCGAGGAAGATGCCCAGGACTCTTTCGATTTTCTGATTTATTCCACCATAAAGCGATTCCCACCATAAATCAGGGTTCAACCCACAGCTAGGTGCTATGGTGTCATGCAGTATCTTCGTTCTTTCTGACCTTAGTTGTCTACAGAACAGAAATAAGTGTTGTAGAGATTCCACTTCTTTTCCGCATAGGTGACACTTGCTGTTCTTTGTTATACCATAGTTCTTTAAGTTCTCTTTTGATCTCAGGACAATTTATCCTAATCTCAATATTAGGTCTCTATGTTTTTGATTTGGTGATTTTTTTTAATATTCCGGCATTACTCCTGGAAGGCCTGTTAGTTTTCCTGATAGAGTATGCACCTTGGAAGTCATTTGGGTATGTTCTGTTTCTGCCTAATCGATGGACATAAGAAGAGTCTTGATTTTTTTCGGATGATTCCATAAGGCTTCGGGTTTTACTTTTAGGTCCGCTAGGATTTTTATGCATTTTTCCCACCATACGTTCAGCGGCCAAATGTCTGTTCTTTCAGTACCCGCGTTTATGATGTTATATTGCATTCGACAAGATGGCGATTTCACTTTTCTGAAAGTGGTTAGAACTTTCCAGATGACTTGATTGGGTAGCGGATATAGTCCCATTTCATGTCGTAAGACTCTGATTGGTACTGATTTCGGTAGTCTTCGTATTCTCTTCCAGAAAGAGCCATTAAGTATGTCCCATGTCTCTCATGGTATTCCTAGGCCTGTCTCGCCCGCATAGGTTATTGTAGGGACCACCTTTTGATTTTAGAAGTATATGATAGGTTGCATAGAACATTTACCATATTTTATTTTGAGGATTAAAGCTTGTGCTGTTAATTGGTTCATTTTGAGCTGCAGATGTTCAATCCAAGGTTTTTCTCCTTTGTCTGCACTGATTTTTGCTCTAAGATATTTTGTCATTTTTACTAACGGCAATGGATTATCGCCGAGGCACCATTTAAAAGCTTTTTTTAGTCGAGTCTGGGCTCTTTTGATTACAAGAATTTCCGATTTGTTAGTATTTATTTTCTGGGCGTTCTGTTCAACATACTTTTGGAGTGCATCTATTTTACATTGAAGACCGAGCAGAGTTTTATCTATCAGTATCAGATCATCCGCATAAAGTAGATATCCTAATGGAGTTCCATGAATGTGTGGAGAACATGACCTGGGTGGTTCAAGGACGTCTTTCATGTCTAGAATATAAAAGTTATACAACACTGAAGCCAGAGGGCACCCTTGTTTCAGCCCTCTTGTGGTAGATATTTCTCCTGACAAAGTGCCTTTTTGATTTAATCGCACTTGTGGTGTTGTATCCGTATGTATGGCTATAAGGGCTGCCAATAAGTCTTTGGGGCATCCTTTTTGGCTAAGTTTTGTCCATAACGTGTCGATCCACTCGGTAAAAAGCTGCTGCCATACCGATGCATTCTAGAAAAAGTTTCTGATTTTCTTTTAGAGCTTTCATTTTCAGTAGACTGATTAGGAGTAGATTCAGGCTGCAGTCTACTTTTTCTACAAATCCTGCTTTCCTCATTCATAGTTTTCATTGGCTTTAACCACTCCTTTAATCGTTTTAACAGGATTCCAGCATAAACTTTTCCCAGATCGTCCAGTAAGGAGATTGGGCGGTAGTTTTCCACCTTTGCTCTATCCCCTCTCTTAAAGATCGGTATTACTACCGTTTTCTTCCATGAATCAGGTATCTGTCTTGATTGATTGATTCTATTGAACAATTGGAAGCAAAATTCGGTCCATGGGTCCAGAGCATCTTTTAGCATTATGTTTGTCATGCCATCTGACCCAGGCCCACGTCATTTACTTGCCTTTTTGATTGTTTGCATGATTTCATTTTTATTGAAATCTATGTTTCAAGGCTTTGTGGACGTAGGCTCTTTTCGATCGAGTTTTGCATGTGTATTTTGACCATAAGTTCTTTCAAAATGCTGAACCCATTCCGATTCTTGTTTGTGGTTTATTTGCGATGTTCCTTCTGTGCTTGCTCTGTTGTTCACAAGCACCCAAAAGAAAGTGGTATTTTTATTATTTTATGTTATTAGCATGTATTCTGAGTCTTTTTGGTATAAATATGCTCTATGTTATTTTACCCAGTTATGGTATTTTTTCTTTAGGGTTCTCTTTTTTCTAGTCTGTCAATTAGAGTTTCTTTTTTTAGAGCATGTAGATCACAGGCCAATTGCTTCTTCACTTTTGTTAATTCTGGCTCAGTATTATGCAGTCTTGTTGATGTTGTTTTGTTTTTGTCACTTTGCATTTCCCTAAAAGCAAAAATACAGGGTTCATATTCAACTCCTGATTCCTCAGAAAAGTGCAATTTCTAATGGCTCCCGTCAAAGCAGGGAGGTCTTAAGCTTTTAGTCGAAGTCTATTTTGACCACGTGTTTTTCCTCATAATTCCCTGATTGGTTCCATTAATTTCTGCACATTTAAGAATTAGTGGTCGATGATCATTTTCAGAAGACTTTGCGATCTTTAGTGAGATAATTCTGTCAAAAGGTGTTGCATCAACAAAGAAGTAATCAAGTGTTGCACTTGCTTTGCTAGAAACCCAGGTTTTTATTGTCTTTTTTGATCACCTGTTACATGTCCATTGGCCATATGGAGGTCTCTGATTTTCATTTCTTCCAGCCATTTATTAGATTGTGATGTCTTTTTGGCTCGGGTTCATGAGGAATGTTCTTTCTTTGTAGAAATTAGACAGTTTATATTGAGGTCTCTGCAAATAATAATGCGTATGTTTTCAAATTCTGCTCTTAGGTCATTAATATTTTTTGTGACAGTGTAGAGAAATAATTCTCCTCCCTTTGCTTTCACATTCCAGTAAAGATTTATGATTGCTAACATGTCTTTGTTTTCTTGTCTGTAGTTTTCATGCTTCATTAGGGCTATTTGAATCAGCAACAAGGAGTTAATCACTTTCAGCACTGTTCTGATTCTGCAATTTTTTATAAGAATAAGTAGTCCTTCTGGCGGTCTTACGAAGAGTCCTTTACGCACTTTATTTAAAAAGCTAGTGAATCCATCTAGGACTGGATTTTCTTGTAGCTAGCATTCCTGTATGCATATGATATCTGATTTTATTATGTCGGGTTTCAAATCTTGAAACAGGTGTTTGAAACCCTCTGTGTTCCAGGATACAAAGCGTAGACTTTTAGTTCCACATGCACTTTCGGTCTAATTTTTTATTGTGCCTGCTAGCGTTCCTGCAACCAGTCCCGTGATTTTTCTTTGTATAATCTGGTCTCCAGTTAATTTGCTTTCTCTGGACTTTCCGTTTCATTATTAATAGTTCTACCCTTTATAACAATATGCAGGGCATTTGGGCCCCGTCGTAATGTTGGCAAGAATCTCAAGGGTCTTTCGCCCGCTTCTTTGTTGCTTTGGTCTGTTGACAATTGATTTGGCATCCATGAAATCTCTTTTCTGTGAAGAATTTGATTTGACCTTTGTATTTGGTGTT
The DNA here is from genome assembly GCF_040938575.1 of Ambystoma mexicanum. Taxonomy (NCBI): domain Eukaryota; kingdom Metazoa; phylum Chordata; class Amphibia; order Caudata; family Ambystomatidae; genus Ambystoma; species Ambystoma mexicanum. Next base: position 758,832,695 of record NC_090929.1, on the reverse strand, counting down.
TTGTGCATGATTTTAAATCAAATCCCAGCACTCTAAGATCGTCTGTAGCTGATTTGAGCAGATTTGCAACTGCTTTCGTGGTAATATGCAGGAAAATTATGTCGTTTTGCGCTTTTTCAGGAAAGGCAACAATCTTAATATCTTTGTATTAGATTACTCTCAATGGCGGCACACTGTGTAACGAAATCATTGTTTGCCCGATTCATTATTAGACCATAGTCTGCCTTTAATACTCGCTCTAATAAAATTTTATATTTGTCATTTTCGTTCTGAATTGAATTCCTTGCTTGATTAGTTTGTTTAGGTCCTTTTCTAGTCTCTGAGTGAAAGGCTCTTTGTTGGATTTCTGTGTCCTTCTGCTTTATTGGTCTTGATTGTTTCGAACGCCCGATCATTGCTTCCATCACTGTGCATTTTAGATTTGCCTTTGCTGCTTTAGCTTAGAAGAACATTCTTCTTTCATCCAGAGTTTTGAAGGTGAAGGTGTCCTCAATTGGTTTTGCAAGGTCTGTTTCTGATTCTGAGTCCAGAGTGATGTTTAGGCTGCCTCTATCACTCACTCTTTCTATATTTTCATCTTCTTCGTAGGTGGATAGTTGTAAGAGTCCATCAATTTCTTTTTCTGGTGAGATCCTTCTAGTTGGTGATTGATTTATAGACATGTTTATTTGTCTTTCTTCTTCATGGTTCCTTTTCTTCGTTTCTGAAGGGTGAACCATTTCTTGGACTTTCACTGGTTGGTTTGGTCTAGCTGTTGCCTCTATTGCCTCTATTGGTTTGAGGTTTCGAGTGCTGCTAGTTGTCACTTGTTTGGTTTTGGGAAGGTTTTTTGTTGTTTTGTTTGATACTTCCAGTACTTTTCTTCTGGCTCACAGATCGGTGGCTTTAGTAGCCTGATTCACGTCCAGTTGGAAGATAGCAAACATTGTCTTTTGTTGCATTGGTCTTGTTTTTATTTCTGACTGATTCTTTTTCATTGAGGATGATTCAATGTGATTTCTAGTATCTACTTCTGGAGATGGTAAAGATCCAATTTCAGTCTGCATTTCCATAGCAGGTGTCCCTACAGGGAGCACGGTTGATGCTATAGCAGTTCCCTGCCGCTGACGTTCCACTTATGTCATGACTGATTTATTGCATCTCACAGTTGTTTGTGTCTCGTTATATTTATTTGTTGTGCGATATTCGGCATTTGGCATGTCATTTTCTTGGTTGTGTGTTCTTAATAGATTGACAGTGTCTCTGTAGAAATTTAGAAAGGATCTCTTGTCTTCTCTTGCTTCTTCAATTACATCTATTAAGGTTTTGAACATGATGTTTTCTGATTCTCTTTCTCGTGCTCTTTTTTCTCTTAATGCCTCGACATATGCTTCAATTAAAGTTAGTTTTGATTGCATCAGTGCTAGAAGCGTCGACTGGTCTTGATAGTTATCGTGTAGTGTTACGTAGAGCTTGAGAAAGGGTGCAAGTTTTACGGTGACCATTGAGGCCAATACTGCCTGTATATTTGCACATTGTTCAGCTTGCAGCAAGCCGTTATTTGTTTTTTTTTGGTCAAGCTCACGTTGATGTCTCTTGAGGTTTTGTTTGCTTGATTGTGATTTTTGTCTTTTTGTTATTCACTACACAAAGAGGTTTCTCCAGATTACCACTGTGAATCTTCTTTAGATACTGAGCTGTGCTCTTCCATTCCCTTTGCATTAGCTGTTTTGTGCTGTCCATTTGTGTTATTAGAGACACTCTTTATTTGCATGGATTTATTTTCTGTAATATCCACTTTCTCATCAGTTGCTAGTTTTGCTCTCTTCTCAGGCACCATTTGTACAGTGGAATTATTTATCTCAACTTTCACGATTGATCTTTTTTCCCTCCTTGTTTGTGATGTAAATGTTTTGGAGGAAATGTGGTAATTTGTAGTGTTCACTGCTATTGAGTCAAGGCAAGATGAATTTGGACTTGCGTTTGCAAGGTCTTCATGAGAGCAAGGTGGTTTTGCTTGGGTCAAAGGTAAGCTTGCAGGTATTTGCAAACCTTTCTCTAGATTCTGCCTTGGAATCGTCAAGTTGTTTATTCCATGTTTATGATTGTTTAGCTTTTTTTCTTTTTTCTGTCATTATATTCATTTGCTCTATGGTTTCCTCTGTATGATCCTTTGGGATCGTTTTGTTTTTGTCATGATTTTCTGATCCCAATTTGATGCTTTGGTCCTTGTTAGATTTTTTATTCATACATGTAGTAGGGAATCTGTTTTTATTATTTTCGTCCTCTTCAGTTTCCATGATGTTTTTTCAGTTTCAAGGATTGCATCTAATTTTTCTGTTTCTGTCATTGGATCACATTGTTCTGAAGCTATCAAGAGCTCTGTGTCGGATATTCCTAGCCAGGCGACCTCTTCTCCTGCCACACTTTTCCAAGACCCTTGGATTGGACCATGACTTTGATTTTCCGGGGACGCGGTAGTGTCCTTTTTGCTTGAAGTGTCATCTAATAATTTTTATCTCTGAGAGCGAAGTTGCACGTTGTTTTAATTTTGCTCCATATAGTTTCTATTTGCGTCTGTGGGTGCAATGCTCAGTTTATTTAGATTTGATGTTAATATTGATGGGAATTTCAAACACAGACACAATGTATTGGATGTTTTGCTTTCTTTTGATTCCTGGCCATGGTTATGAGGGTATTGGTGATTCTTTGTAATATGCCCATGGTCGAGTTTGGTAATTTTGCCAAGCTCTTGATGACTCTCTACATTTGTTAGATCATCCACAGCGTCCACATAGCTTGACAGACTTTCACTGTCAAGCTGTGAAGCTTTGCTACTTCTTTTTGTTATTAATGTTTGTGTTTGCCCTACGTAAGGCTGCTCTTCATTGCCCACCCAAAAGACATCTTCAGCATTTTCAGCATCAATTGGTGCCCCGACGCCCCCTGGCCTGCTCACCAAGTCCATCGTGCTGCCCGTCCCGACAAACACTGCAGACTGGTCGCGTGCAGGCTCGGCTGCAGGCGCAGCAACAGGCTGCAAGCTCTCCTATCAGGACTTCCGCGGGCTCCCACACATTGCACAGACCCGAGAGCTGGGGAGCAGCGCTGCGCACGGGCGAGTAAGCGGGGGAGCAGTTGGTGCATAAGGAATACCTTTTAGTTCATCAGGAGCTGTTGTTTGCAGTCCTTTCCTTTGCTGTTCCTTCATTTTTTCTGTTTGTATATATTGATGATTCACTTCAGTATACAAGCCGCAGTTTTCCACAAATTGCTGATCTCGCGGCTCGCCGGATCTATGGTTGTCCTGCTTCATCTGACTTCTCGTTCGAAAGGCGAGTCCAGTGAGATTTTGTTGAGGGAGTGTTAGGGCCATGGCAGCCCCTAGGCAAACACTCTGCCAACACTCCGCAACGCTCTGCGTTGGGAGTGGGGGTTTAATAGGTGGGGCTGCTTTACAATGATGAAAAGAGAAAAAACACTCCAAAGCACGAGAAACGTGCAAAACACAGGTCGCTTCAGTAGATGCTGCCACACTCTGCCAACATTCCGCGATGCTCTGCGTCGGGAGTGGGGGTTTAATAGGTGGGACTGCTTCACAATGATGGAAAGAGTAAGATCACTCCAAAGCATGAGAAATGTGCAAAACACAGGTTGCTTCAGTAGATACTGCCACACTCTGCCAACACTCCACGACGCTCTGCGTCGGGAGTGGGGGTTTAATAGGTGGGGCTTCTTCACAATGATGGAAAGAGAAAAGCACTCCAAAGCACGAGACACGTGTAAAACACAGGTCGCTTCAATAGATACTGCCACACTCTGGCCACACTCCGCCAACACAAAACAACCTTAATGTAGATGCACATACTGGACAAACCTTGCCTCATGGTATGGGGGGCTACATCTGGTGTGCAAATAGGCATGAAAAACAACATTGATGCAAATGCACATAATGGACAAGCCTCACCTCATGTTACGGGGGTGGGCTAAATCTGGTGTGCAAATAGGAATACACATACTGGACAAGCCTCACCTCATAATACGGGGGCTACACCTGGTGTGTAAATAGGCATGAAAAACATTTATGTAAATGCACACTTCATGGTACGGGGAGATACTTCTGGTTGTCACATTAGAATTATTTGTGCCTCTAGAGAGAGAATAGGAGAAGCTCTGCCTGCTGGGTCCAGGTAAATTGCAGTGGAATAGTGGGGAACACAGCAGGCTAGTGAAGGGAAAGGTAATAACATATAGCATCTGGGTTGGTTACAGTGAAGATTGGTTACACCTTGAAAGGATACCAGATACAATACAAATAAGGGGGAGTACAATACTAGCTGAATAAAGCAAACAATGTTGTGCAAGAAAATATTATTAAACAACTGTAAGGATAGAAATGGACAAGCATTGCCTTCTGGGTTACAGATGCATCACAGTGGAAAGGCAGGGGAGTAGCAGGCTATTATGGGAGCAGGAGTGCAAGGCACATGCTGTAAAAGCCTTGCCCAGGCAGTTGGGGGCTACATCAGTAGAGCGTGCGATACATCATGGGTATCAAGATGCAAGAAATGTAGTAATAGCAAAGTATGTCTTAGAGAGCTATGTACTTGAGGGAGGCGCTGGGCACATACTTGTATGGCAAAGTGATGGGGCCTTCCTGGCTCTGACAGGCCCAGACAGGGGTAGATTACCTTTGTGTTTGGCATGCATGTGGAGCCGGCTTCACCTGCCGGCTCCATGGATCAGAGGCTACTGGATGCAGAAATGGGCAATCCGCTGCAAGGTTGACAGCTGCTATGACAGCAAAGGCAATGTAGTCAGAGGTTGTATTTAAATCTGCACCTCTGATCCAAAACCATTATAATTATGATGAGCTACACCTCTGATGGCACAGTAATTACTCATAATAATCCTTAACTTGGTATTTGATAGTTCACACACATATTACATCCACTTCTGATTTGTATCAAACACATGTCAACACTGTGAGCTCATGGAAAGGTTAGGTGGATTCTAGCTAGACTGCCTGTCTCTGCTCGGCCAGCAGGACGATAGGCAGGCAAGTTGTGTTTCCTTTGATCCCTTGGGAGGCTGGGTAACACCTTCCAAGCCAAGAAAACTCCCAGCAGGGGGACTCCTGGAAACCATGCTTCAAAGAGGCACATCCACATCAAAAATACCAGCCTCAAACCATGGTGTTGCATACCAAATGGCCTTTGAAGCTGCATGTTTGGGAAGTTGGCAGAGTTAGGAAAGTCATAGAGGGCAGAAGGTCTGGAGAAAGGGTTCCTCCATCTTGCTTTTCTGTCGGCTACTCTTTCCTTCCTGTCTCCAAAACTTCCTGCACAGCAAAGGACATTGGGTATGTTGCAAGAAGGCAAAACTCACTTATTACCTAAACAGGGACTGAGCCTCTTAAATCAGGCTTTCTTTTACCCAATCATGTTTGGCCTTTTGCTTTCACAAGGAAAGCATCTCCTACTTCTTCTTTGATTCATCCTGGACAGAAGAATGTATTTGTGACCAGGAACTGCCTCTCAGTTGCTCTTCCCACCCCCAGTTTTCACGCCTTACAGGCAACTACGTAAAGGCTCCAGGCCAGGTCCAGGCAGACAGCATTGAGGAGAGCAGTCCTTTCCCAAGCTGTCTGCCTTGGAAGACCAGTCTTCCTCTCTGGCAGAGGCAAGCTCTACTTCCTACCCATCCCAAAAGAACACTGGCGGTTAGCTGCTGTTGGAACAATGCCTGCACTCTCTCACAGCTGCAACGTTACCCAGGTTTCTCGCTGGAGGCGGTGGACTCTTGCAGGTGGGAGAGAAGAGGAAACTGACTAATCTTGTACCTGCACCCCTGGATTGGGACTCACAGCACCAGAAGAAGCCAAACAGCTGGTATGCTGCTTTCTGACATGTCAAACCATCATCGAACCAGAGTCCACCGTGTTCGAATGCCTCCAAACCATCAGATGGTGCTGCTGCTTTTGACACGCTCTTCAAACCTCTTCGAACCGCTGTGTTTTCATTAATCAACCCAGCTAAATACTACATCACAGCAGCAGAGCAGCTCACTGCTGCGGACAACTTCAAACCGCTTCATCTTCGAACAATGCATCGATCCACCAAGGTCACATCATCGAACCACTCTAGACCTCGACTAGAGCCACTGTAACAATCGTGTCAATCACCGGCTTGACCCAGCTTTGACCATCAAATCCAACCGGTTCGACCTTTGGGCCGACACAAGTGGGCTCACTGAACTGCATGGCTCGAACTCCACCTTTTACCCGCAAGGAGCTCGACTTCAAATTGACTTTATGCTGACTCAAACAGATTCAGGTACTTTTGAAAGGTTCATCCTTCATGGTCCACGTTTGCGACCCTGTAGCCTGATAAGGCACACATTCCACCTCTTTCTACGAAGACATATTCATTGTTGCCATTTCTTGCCTTTCACCCTGCTACATTACGCAGAGTGGTTGATGCATCTTCATTCTGTATATTCTGTGTTATATTGCTGTGTTTTTAATTGATGTATATTTTCATAGAACCTTGATTGGACATTCCTTTATTTTGGACTGTTGTTCTAAGGATGTTTGGGTTGCTGCTGTTATCATATTCACACCCCTTTTAAGATTATAGCCTGCCCTCGGCCCATGTTAAGAACATATATCTCTTGACTGTGCCTGTTTCACCTTTATCAATGGGATAACTGTTGCTTTATAGTAATGTGAGGGCTGAGTAGGCGGTTCAGCCACTACTCATCCCTATTCTCCTACACAGCATCCTTCATTCCATCACAGAATAAACACATGTCTACTCGTCTTCAAAAGGGGCATGCAATCTGCTGAATCTCCTTGATAAGTGGTGTTGGGTTGGGGGGATTGCAATATTTCACATGGAAAATGAATTCCCAGTGGGTGGCAGTCATACAATAGCACAGAGTAAACCACTGTCTTTTGTAGACACATAGCACTCGTTCTTACATCCAATTCAGTGTTTTGAAGAGGTCCTTTGATAAGCAGACAGTATGAGTGAGTGATGGAAATGTTTTCCAGTGCTTCTGGCAACACTTCATTTCCAGGTACCTAGTAGTTAGCCAATAGCTAGGTCATGATTTGAAGATTCTAGCAGTGCCATTCGACATCCTGACACCCCTACCCTTTCACTCTCTTTTGATGTGTGGGAGCTTATGGTTGGGTGATAAGCGATAATGTTTGTCTGGGTGGGCCAGCAGACAACCCATCAGCCTTTGTTGATGTGGAATGCTTCCCCAATTTGGTGGTGCAGATGGCAGGGCAGTGACTTCCTGGACGGAGTGCCTGGAATACATCTTTCCCCAATGTGTTTCCGAATTAGGAAGCTAGATGTGGCTCAGAGCAGATTTCCCATGCCAGTCCTACACTTTCAGATTTGGGGAACAACTGAAAGCAGCTTGTCTACAGGGGCTATGCCGATCTGATGGTCACTTCAATGTTATTGTGCATAGATCAATACAATGATCAATAACAAAATACAAAAGTGAAAAATACATTTTAAATAAATCAGCAACCTTACAACAATGTCCTTAATTAAAACCATCAATGCAATATAATCAGATGAATATCACATAAAACAGCATAGTAAAATGTGATCAATATTAAAACACATCCTTCAATTTTTCAGAGTAACACACAATTCATTAAGCATTCTTATGATTTCCATGGTTATAAATATTTCATTACGGAAAACGGCCCCCAGGGGGCGCACGGATGAGCTCCTCTGCTGTGTGAGCTCCCAGACCGATGGTCCCAATAGCAGTTTGAGCCCCCGCTAGATGATCCCCCCACCACATAAGGAAGATTGCCGACTGAAGCAATAAGAGACCCCCCTCTCCTGGGAAAGATTCGGAGAGAATCGGACCCGGGAACCAAGAGAAATCGGTGTTCCCGGCCCCACACGTGTGGATTCATTGAGGAATAAGATGCCAAGGGCTGACTCTGGCCTTGGGTGCCCCTCTGTCTCGAGAGCGCCCCGCATGACACTGACAGAGAGTGTCGACTGCCTCAGCCAGCCACAGATCTGCAGAGACACGTTGCACCTGCCCGGAGGTTCGGCGAGAGCAGCACTACGCCCACACAACGTCCAATAAAGGAGAGGAGGTGAGACAAACAACACCCCCACGCCTGCACCCGCACCATACTACGGTGGACCCCTCCACCCCCCCCGGAGACCCGCTGACTCCCCCCAGAAGGAGCCACGGAGTGAGAGGCGTCCACTCTACTTGCAGTAACAGCGCGTATGACCAATCGCACACCGCGGAGTGCAGCGGCCCCCGCCAAACAGGACCCCGCTCTGGGAACTGTGCGGCCACGTTTAAACCATCCATCAGAAATAACTCAACAAGGCCACTCCACCCACGCATGGAGACAATATTTCCCTCGCTATTCATGCTTACTACACTGTGGGAGAAGAGCTCTCCTGGGCGGCTTATGAAACCTGCCCCACTTCCTAAGAGCATACTCTATTAGCTGCACTATACCTGACCCTAAAGCAGCGTACTATTGCAGGTGCCCTGAATGGCAAACTGAAGGGTCCCCAACCTGTTGGGCGAATAGATGCTCCCTTTGACTGATCTTCCAGTGCTGTTTTTGTGGTCACCCGGACACTGAGCTAAATGATTTAAGCCCAAGCTGACAGCCCTTCCATTATTGTGTATGTTGTGGCAACGTTGCAGATGCACCCAGAGACACCACTGCAATCGGCTGGGATTGGCACCTACAGACACTGAGGAAAGTAAGATAGCTCTCTCTTTCCTCCCAAGCGCATTATAAAAAGGGACCCAGAAGCAGTACTTCATCTGCCCAGTTGCGGTGAAAACATTAAGGACAAGACAATTAAATCCTGGAATCATTCTGAAATCACCCACCCCCCGACCCACTCAACAAGAGGTGTCACGGCCGGCTGCCCTCTCTTAAGTGAGATACCGGGATTAACTCAGTAAACACCACAAGAGACAAGTGAGGGAATTGTGCACGAACCCCATATCACACTTCATTTCACAGAGCCATTCTCAATCAATCATAAGTACCCTGTTCGGTGCACAACGTCAATAAGACTAAGCGTTGGACTACTCAATAAGACTAAGCATGGGACTACCCAGAGAACGCACAAGGACACCCAACGATTGGATCAACTACATAGGTACCACCACAGACTGCCCTAGTCCCAGACGGACGAGTGCTCTCGCAGAACATCTCTTGCAGTTCTTCATTGCTTTCTCCGGAACATCTGAATTCCGAGTACCTCACACTTTGGGCGTATGAAGTTCAAAGAGAAACTTGCGCCCTACAAGTTCTCTCCACACCACAATTCCAACGCTCCCCTTCCTAGCGTCGAGATGGCATCCGCGGGGCCGGAAGCTGATGTTGCCGATCTACTATCAGAAATGAAGAGTATGCGGGCTGATATCAGCGGGAAGATAGACAAAATAACTCACAGGATTGATAAGATGGAGGAAAGGCTTGAGGAGGTGGAGCACAACCAAACCTCCCTATCCACGCTGGAAGCGCAAATAGACATCAGACTCGCAGACATCGAAAGGAGAGAAGAAGAATTCCACCTGAAAATCGATGACCTTGAGAACCACGAGCGACGCAATAACATTAGCGTCTTTGGTGTCCCGGAACGAGATGGGGAAATGGAATCTGACCTGAAAAAAACCCTACATACTCTCTTGAAACTACTATTTGAGGACGACTCAGTGGTTGAGCACAAACTCGACCGCATCCACCGGGCTGGTGGCGCCGTAGGGGGCCCTAGGACGATCCTGGCCCGCTTCCATAATTACACTGATAGAGCAAGGGTTCTTGACAAGGTGAAACGCGGACCCAGATCCTCATGGACACAGCCAGCATCGCCATATAACAAGACCTCTTCTCTCTTACCCTAGCCATGAGAGGGAAATGCCTCCACTCACTACATTTCTGAAAGACGAGGCGATTCAGTATCGGTGGGGATATCCCTTCTCGCTGACCTTTGAATGGGAGGAGAATACGATAAAATTGAAATCTGAAAAGGACATTAATGGCTGTATCGCAGAACTACTTGATCCACAGGAAGGAGTTTTGGCCCCAGAGGAAGGAAAAAATTGAGACAGGGAGCGGAGAATCAAAGGACCGAGATGCAGGAAGATCCCAGGTTCAAGGAAATTTAGGAGAATGAACGCTTCCCTGGATATGGAACATTGAACTTTCTGTGAAAACCACTGATGTCGAATTGAACTCGACCTGAGGGGACACCTGGTCCTGATACACAGGACTAGGATTCCTCACCATGTGGTCTGACATGAATAAGCGACGACCAAGGCCTGTAAAAATTCTAACAAGAATAATTGCCGATAGCAAACGGTGTGAACAGAAACAGGGGGGAGGGGGAAGGGCAGAAGGACTCATTTTTATTAGAAGTGTCAAACTAATGGACCATCAAGGTATGGTCCTCACTGATGGTCCGAGACTAACTGGGTGAGGTTAACCCAGCTGGACTGGATGCCGAATAGAAGGGGGGAGGGGTGGGGGATGGGTTGGGGAGTTATAAATCTGTTCATGGCACACAATTTTACAGAAAAACGCATATTCCTATCTCTGGGAAAGAAAATCCACTGGGTAGGGCCCTTGGAGAATGATCCAGACAACGGTTATATTAAGTAAGATGAATAGTACGACAGGTAAATCTGAGCACATTAAGCCTGGCACCCTAAACGTCAAGGGACTCAATTCCCCCACTAAAAGATGGTTGGTTGCCCACGAATTCAAGAGAGCCAACCTAGACATACTTTTGTTACAGGAGACCAGGAACACACATGGGGAGGAGCAAAAGGTCTTCTATACTAAACTGGGAAGTGAACACTGGGGCTCCGGCCCCTTGCCGAAGGCGGGAGTGGGTATCCTGATTAGGAAAAGACTTAGGTTTGAAGTTATGAAGAGCTGGGTTGATGCAAGGGGAAGAGCCATGGTTCTGGTGTGTAGGCTACATAACACAACCCTCACTCTTCCATCTCTTTACACTCCCAACACAGGACAACCCTGCTTTCTCCAACAGATGATTCCAAAAATGATGCTCGAAGCCCAGGGTGAGGATCATAGGGGGTGATTTTAACATGTGCGCAGACCCCGCTCTCGATAGACAAGCCGGTAATCCGGCATCACACAAACCGGTTGACGGTGGACGTACGGAAGTGATCAATATGATGGGCGTATATGGGCTAAGTGACATTGGTGTCTCCTCTACCCCAACCGCCCAGGGTACACATTTTACTTGACCCCACACTCAACATACACAAGAAATGATTACTTATACCTCACTACTGGCCGAAAGGATGCAGTAACCACCTCAGAGATCACCCTGATCTCCTGGTCAGACCATGATATGGTTAGTACTGACATCAGCCTTATGTCTCTCCCGCATAAAAACTCAAAATGGCGGTGTAATGAAATGCTGTAGAAAGACCCTGTGTTTTATGAACCACTAAAGAAGGAGATCACCGAGTATTTTGTGCGGAATGACACAGGGAAGGTGTCCAAAAACACAGTCTGGGAGGCGGGGAAGGCAACATGGAGAGGCATATTGATTAGAGAGGGTGCAGACAAAAAAGAGAAAGGGCCCTTTTAGAAAATAGACTTCGAAAAGATATTGCACAGCTGGATCTCAGGGCACAATCCAATGATGAAGGAAGGAGGGATAGGATAGCTGAAGCAGTCCACAAGAGAGAAGAACTTAGGCATTTAGAGGAGGGCCTAATTATAAGCTCCAATTCCTTAAGCAAAAACATTATGAAAAAGGAGACAAGGCTGACGCATTACTTGCTGCTAGGATGGGAGGACAACGGGCCAACCGCTGGGTTACCGCCATAGAGAGCGCACACAACCCCCCATCTACTAGTCCCAGGAATATCCCTGAGGCATTTGCTGATTTTTATGAACACCTATACAAATCTGAAGCCACACAGGGGCCGGCAGAGATTGACCGCTATATGGATGCAGTTAGCATGCCAAAACTCTTGCCAAATAATGTTACATCACTAGAGTCCCCAATAACACCTGACGAAGTTGAAAATGCAATCAAGCGGCATCCACTCTGAAAAGCCCCCGGAAATGATGGGTACACCGCCGGATTTTACAAAACCTTCCTCGGCCCCCTCCTCCCATTTATGGTAGACCTGTTTAACCATCCTTCAAACAGGAATTGCGCCGGAATCCTTCTGCTAGGCACAGTTTCAGTCAGTCCCAAAGAAGGCAAGGACCCCAAACAATGTGCATCCTACCGACCCATTTCCCTGCTTAATTTTGGTGCGAAAATCTACACACCCGTATTGGCAGCAAGAATCGAAGTGCACATGCCAGCCCTGATCCACCCCGACCAAGTCGGATTCATATTGGGTCGACAAGGTGCTGACACTACCCGTAAAATGCTACACTTAATACACGAGGCACGGAAAATGACAACCTCCCTCTCACTACTCTCCATAGACGCAGAGAAGGCATTCAACAGAGTCGAATGGAACTTTCTGGAAATGGTCCTGTGCAAAATAGTGCTCGGTCCGACACTAAGAAAAGGGATAAAAGCGTTGTACACAACGCCCCATCCGTCCGTGATGGTGAACTCTGAATATTCAAGGTGGTTCACACTCAAAAGGGGTACGAGACAAGGTTGCCCCCTCTCTGCGATATTGTTTGCTCTTTCGCTGGAACCGTTGGCCCAAAAGCTCAGAGCGGATAACCTGGTGGAAGGCCTGTGGGTCCACAGTAGGGAATACAAACTGGCCCTCTACGCTGATGACATTTTACTCCATGTCCAGAACCCCCTAACTTCTATACCAAGAGCTATACAACATATTGAGACCTATGGCTCATTATCTGTATTCAAAATAAACCGGTCCAAGTCTATCCTGTTTCCCTTGCATGACCCTATTCCCGAGTCCTCCGGAGAACTCTCACAACTAGGGTTAGTGATGGGTGGCTCATCTCTATGCTATCTAGGGATCAACCTAACAAAGAACATTAGCGATATGTACGAGGCCAATTTCCCGCAGCTCCTCACAGCATTTCATGCAGATCTCACAAAATGGCGACCCTCACAATTTCATGGATGGGACGACTAAACGCCATCACAAATGGTATGCCTCCCTCGATTCTTATACCCCTTCCAGATTCTTCCCATGAGAGTTCCAGACTCATTCTTTAGAGAAGGGAAAGTGCCATAGTGCGCTTTCTATGGGAAGGAAAGAAACCTAGCATATCATATGAAGTCCTTATCCTCCCGAAGGACAAAGGTGGGGTGGATCTTCCGGACATAAAATTATACTATCGGCGGCCCAATTGAGGGTGTTGATCCCCCACTAAAGGAATAGGAAGGATCTACAGTAGGTCCAGCTTGACAGCGACAACTTGACTCCAGTCACATTGTCAGAATGGTTGTGGGTCCCCAGGTCCAAACTTGTGAAAAGACTGAGGGATCACCTCATACTTGCCACTATTTGGAAGATTTGGAAAGAAGGGGCAGATATGGTAGGCATCACAACGTGGCTATCACCCCTAAGCCACATTTAGGCCCTGAAAATTCGGGAAGAAATACCGGACCACCCCAACTACCAGTCGTAGTTCGATGCAGGCTTGGAAAGGGTTGGACAACTTTGGAGGGGAGGGGCATTTATACCGGTTTCTGAATTAGAGGAGGCACTCCAGCTATCCCCAATATCGATCTTCTTGTACTTGCAGCTTAAGGGGGTAATGTCCAGGGAGGAATGGCGAATCAAAATACAAAGAGAATTGACACCATTCGAGAAACTCCTAGATACGATCACTGAGACTAAAGGCCTGATTACACACATGCCTTCGATTGTGTGTAGCAGAGAGTATCAGAGTAGACTTTGGAACTGAGATGGAGATCATCCCAGTGGCTATTCAAACAGGACAGTTTTCAGCTCATGTTTAAAGATAGAAACACTTGTACAGATCAGGGTGTTAGGTGGAAGAGAATTCGACAAATGCAGAGTAGAAAAAGGTAAACAGCCATTCTGTACAAGCACCAGCTTCGCTTTCGGAACCCAAAGTAGCCCTGAGTTGTTTGACCTCAGGCAACGTCTGTCAGGGAGCCATTTCAGCTGATCAGCCAGAAAGGATGGACTCTGGCCATAGAGGAAGGTGTGTGCTATGCAGAGGGTGTGAAACTGGACTCTCCTGGTGATGGGCAGCCAATGCAGCACTCTCCGAGCAGAGAACATGTGATCAGCTTTGTATAATCCCATTACCGCTCTTACTGCATTGTTCTGCACCACTTGCAGATGGTTCAGTTCACCTTTAATTGCACCCAACAGACTACTCACACAGTAGTCCAGACGGCTACCGATGATGGCCCTAGCCACTTTGACACAGGTTGGTGTGTCTAGAAAGGGCCTGATTTGTGTCAGGAATTTGATGTAATAAGAGTCATTGGAAACCAAGCAGCCAATGTGATGTTTCATAGAAAGCTTTTGGTCAAAAGTGACTCCTAGAGTTTTTTTATTTTTTTTTAGGTGGGGAAAAGACAATCTGCAATTTGGACATGTGAATTGGCCACGTCTAAAGACACAGTTTGGGCCTGTACCTAGAATCATAATCTCAGTCTTAGCATTATTCAGGGATTGTCCATTTAGTGCCATCCAGCGGTAAATGAAATTGAAGGTACCGTTGATGACTCTCAAATCTTTCATATAGTCACCTGAAAGTGGGAAAAGACAATGGGTATCATCAGCGTAGTTAGCGTAGCAGATACACTCCACATCCAAAAGATCAAACAGGGTGAGCGTAAATAGGTTGATAAACATAGGGGCGAGGCAGGTGCCTTGTAGCGTGTAGCCCTCTAATGCGGCGTCTCCATGGATGACTTTGGCCGTATGCTCAGACAGAAAGGAGACAATCCAACTGACTGCTTCATTAGAAAAGGAAGCCCGTTCAAGTAGCCTGCTGGCAAGAGTGGAGTGATCGACCAAGTCAAAGGCAGTTGTTAAGTCTAGCAGCATCAGTAGCGAGATCTTGCCTTTCTCATGCTATGCAAGATGTTGGTTTTCAGGTGCAGCAAAGTGGATTCAGTACTGTGTGTACTCCGAAAGCCTGATTGTTGTGGCATAGAATGCAGTGCTCGCTTATGAAAGCTTGAATCTGTTGATGAGCTACTTTGTCCAATACATTCAATAGGAAGGGGGAGTTGGTGATAGGTTGGTAGCTATTCGCCAAGAGGGGATCAAGAGATGATTTCTTAAGAAGTGGAGTGATCCACGCCTGTTTCACATTCGTAGTTACTAGCACATCCCTAAATTAAGAATTCACATATTTCGTGATAAGACAGGCAAATAGATGGGCACAGCCTAGACAGTTTGGGCAGTACAGGCGTCCCCTTAAAACTCTTGGGTTTCAGCTTGGCTGGGAGAAGAATGGCCTCCTCTTCCTTCACCTATGAAAAGGTGAAAGGATTTGGAGTGTCAGCCTGATCTACACCAGCGACTGATGGTGGAAAAGGGGATAGGAGAGTGCACCATGATTCGATGTCATCCTTAATTGTGGTTATCTTATTAATCATGGCATTTTCAACTCCGGTGCACCAAGCTGAGTCCTTAGTAATCATAGAAGTGCTGGGGCAGGGATCTTCAACTTCTTCAGGGTGTTAAAAAAAGTTATTTTGTCTCTGAGATGGCTTCATTTATCCACTGTTTATAAAAGCCCTTTTTGCCTCACATATTGCCTCTTTATGTTGTTTAGCTGCCAGGCTATACTTGACCTTGTTGATATCTGACCGTGACTTTTGCTAATTCCGAATGGCTTTGTTTTTCTTGAGTTTAAGATTCTGTATTTTAGATGAGTACCACTTTTTGGATTGCAGGGGTTTAGTGGTAGATTTTGTGAATCTAATAACTTGACATTTCTTTTGGTTTATAACCAGATTATTTGATTTTGCATAATTACTCAGAGTAAATAACAGTCGTTGGAGACAGATTGGTGTATTATTAAAGATAGCAAGGTCATCAGCGTAAGCTAACCAATCAATCAATTTCTGGGGAACATAATCCTACGTTATTCAAGGAATTTCTGATGTCAGCTAAGTAGGGGTTGATGAAGGAAGGGTGCCAAAATGCAACCCTGCCTCAAGCCTCTGGTGATTGTTATCGGGCTCGACAAGGTACCTTTATTGTTGAGTTTGATACAAGCCCTAGTTTCAAGGTGAATGAGCTCCAGTATGGCCAAGAGGGATGAGGGAATTTCCCAATTTTTCAATTCTGCCACAATAGAGCCCAGGATAATGAAACCATTTAGTGTAGTTCCCATGTTCTTCCTGAAACCAGTTTGAAATGTTGCCAATAAGATTATTTCCAGAGCCCATTCACCAAGATGTTCTAGTACTATAGACGCAAATATTTTGCTATCTGGATCTGCAATTGGTCGATAGTTCATGGGGTCTGATCGATCGCCTTTTTTATACATGGGAATAATTATAGATTCCTTCCAGGTCTGTGGAGAATGTTGTGTTGGTTAATAAGGTCTTTGAACAGAGAATGTAATGGGGTGGACCATAAACCTTTCTTCCATTTTTTTACTGCACAAGATTGACCATTAGAGCCAGATGCTGTAGATTCGGAAGCTTTAGATATTAATCGGTCAATCTAATTTCGGGCCATTAGATGCATTTAACCTTTGTTGTATATTGCCATTTATTTTACTCCAAAATGAGGTCCAATTACCTTCGCTGACACTATTAAACTGTTGATCAGTTTTTGGATGATCAAGTTCATGTATTAATAGCCAGAAATTGCATACATCCTTTTCTATCAGTGTTTTTCAGCATTTCCACGCCATCTTTCTGCACCATCATATATCTGTGTGATCTAATCCAGTGTTTGTATGCTTGGGTGAGGGCTTTTTCCTTTCTTCTATATATTTAGCTACTAATATAATGTATCCTTAATAATCATAGTTGCTGATGCAATATTTTCTTTTTCATCTAGACCTCTTGATCAAATATATGGGTGTAACTTAATTTGAAATAGCCAAGAGGTTTGGGCATTTCATCATCCCAGACAAAGTGATTAAAGATTAAAGTGATCTATTGAGCATGCCAATTTTACACTACTTGGGTCAGACGAGACAATTTAATGCTCCAATTTTGCTGTCAAGGTAGCGTCTTTCTTGTGAACTTACGGATCCGATTACCAGCAGGGTTTCTCAGTAGGTCTATTAGGCATGTTCAATTGGCCACATTAAAACCAAACAGTCACCAGCATGTTATGGTCGCTCATATTGGAGTGTTTTATGTGAAAATAACTACATACATTCAGCATTGGTTTCAAAGGTATTATATTGTTGATAATGGATGATTGGAGCCCCCCTTTCCAGGTCAAAGCATTAGTTGGATCCTTTCCCAAAGAGCTATTTAGGATCTATAGCTCCCAAACTCGGAACTATGATCTCCATTTCTTTCCATTAATTTGGGAATGCAAATTGAATGTATTATGGGTAGACAAGCAGTTAGTGTTCAGATCGCCTGCTAAGAGTACATAGGGGTCCGCATTTAACAACCAGGTACCCAACAACTCTGACACTTGATTTATAAACAAATTCAAATTACCCATCACCTGATTCCAATAAAGATCGACCACCAAAAGTCTCTGAGTTTTATCCACAGAAGGAATTCGGACTACTATGGCTAGGATGCCCATAACGGTGTTGGACAAGATTTCCTAAGATTTTATTTTGGAATTTCTCGTCGCAATTAGAAGGCACCCTAATGGCCCTCCACCATTTGATTTATTTGCAAATTGTTGGGTTACTGAAAAGCCATCCAACCATATCCTAGTTGTTAGCCATGTTTCTTGGAAAAGTATATCAAAAGTGTCAAAGATGTGGTTTATCCCTTCGTTTAGCATAAAGCTGTTATAACCCTGTGTATTCCAATCCAGAAAACACATATCATCTCTCATCAAAGCCCTGTAATAGACCCATTATAGCCTGCTAATTCTTTCTTCTGAAAATTCAGCAGCCCTACCCATAGACCAGTTTCCTCAGATTCCATTGGATTAATTGGCGTCCCTCGAGATGGCCCAGCCAACAACAGTTTGTCATTTGCATTGTCCACCTCCCCCTCTCACTGAAAACATTATTCTTTTGATGGTTTTTAATCGCATGCAATATGGTTTTCACTTCATGCCTCTCTAATTATACTAGGCGGCCACATTTGAGGAGTTTGTTCCTTTGATCCATTATAGTTCGTTTGATTAAAGATGATCTCCAATGAACTTCCACTAAATCAAAACGCTCATCAAAGGGGAAACTAGCATAGTCCATATTTTATGTAGAGATTTTTTCTAAAACAGGGATTTGTTTCAGTAACCTCAGGATGCCGGAACGATTCAACGTCATTTCCAAATTGAATTCTGAGCACATTTATAAACATATTCTCCTCCACCGTTTTGGTAGAATGTGTCTCCCTGCGGTCACTGATGTGTATCCCTGGCCTCTCTACCTGACATGTTCTAGACTGTCAGATTCTCTACTAAATAAGGATATCCTTTGTGGACCAAACAGTTTAATCAATATATGCTTACTGCCCAGGGCATCATCCAGGTCCTTTAGCTGTTCTGACGCTGTCTCTGGGCATACTGGTACCGCTGATTGTATATTGGGAATCTGCACAGGTAACATCATCCTGGATGTGTACATTCTTAAGGAATTTCCTAGAATTATTTCTTAGTTGATTTCTCCTATCGTTCTTTGACTTTTTCAGTGCCTTTTTTGTAAAATGTCCGACTGCTAGAATGCCCAGAGTGAGCTCTTTTACAACCGTATTGTTCTTCAGTAGGGCCGACTGATTTGTCAGACTTACTTGGGGGTATATTTTTCAGTACAAAAAATTACTAAAAATATCCAATTTGACATTTATTTCAGAAAAAACTATGGTATGAGCACTAACCTCATCCCTGATATTGTCATAGAGTTCCACTGAGGCACTCAGGATCAAGTTTAGGGCTGAGGTGGATGGCAATGTTAATTTAATACAATCGTCCTCATCCCTCAATGTGTGTTGTAAGTAATTAGGGCCACTAATCTCAGGCCTTTGCGCTAAATTATTTGAGGAAAGCAGCTCTATCCATTGTGAGGGGGAGCCCGACATGATTTCATTATTATCAAATAAACAGTCAATTTCTCTAACCTGAATGTCAATTAAACCATCACTATTTATTGGAGGATTCAGATCATTCACCTCATTGCATAGTGCCATATATTTGGTGCAACCCGTGTTACTAACCTGTCGGGGGGGGATTCTGCCGGGGTCGGCCGGGCCGTCCGCAGACCTCCGGGCAGGGAGGCCCCACCTCCTCCCGTGTATATCTCGGATCGAGACAGAGTATGAGGCACACACAAGGAGCAAGGCAACTTCTGCCGTTTATTATGCAAACGGCAGGGATGGGTCAAGGAGCGTACGCGTTCGTCCTGACACACACACAATAGTGGGGCTCGCAGGCCCTTTTTACTACATTATGACGCGCTACTTGCGTCATTCCAAAAAGTTACCAAAAGAACCTATCGCCACTCTTGATTGGTTGCTCGAGTGGTGGGGTTAGTATAGTACGCATATAGAGAATGATATTAGTGGTTAAGATGTAGTCAGGTGGTATATCTGGGTTGTCCCTACAATTAGATACATAAGAATTGTTACATGAAGACCCCTGAGGATTGGCTAACGTTACTGACGTCTGAGATAAGAACCTCATGTTCTGATTGGTGCATCCGTGAGCTCCCCAGCCTGGGACCACCGTTGTTCCCAGCACACGGTGCACCTGTGGTTGCAACAGTGTTTCAATATGGGTACGTGCAGGCAATGTGAGGATTTATTCATAGGTGGGAGACTGACCGTTCCCACTGTAGCAGGTGTCCATTGAGCCTTTCAAGTGTGTCGGCCTGCGTCTCGTAGCGAGGTACCCAGACGCCTTTTCTCTCCTGGGTTTTGGCATCTCGTCAGGTTCGGCTTGGTCACGTGGGGAGGGACCGTGTTTGAGGCATAATTCTGCACAATTAATATTGTTTTTCCACTGTATGTCTGGTTTAATTTGCAGATATGATTTTAACATTGGTACGTGGAGTGCGAGGTTGCAACATCGTGCCTTTGAAGATTTGTTTCTTGACTGTGGGTTTGCAACATTACGACCTTGGCTGGTTGCTCCACTGGGTTCTTTCTGCAGGCTCAGCAACCTGACTTTTGCTTTGTTAATGTCCACGGGAACTCTTGCTTGAGGCCTACTTGGGCCTGGTGCACGGGTAATCCATTTAGTGCATGGATGCTTTAGGTTATAGTGGCATACAGTTTCATGGCCAGTATCGTGTTTCCATTATATCTCTCATGATGGTAACGGGTTTCAAGAGAAGCGTGAGCAAGCGTTATAAATGAGCTCATGGTGCGTCTTGCGTTTCTGCATTCTGAAAGCCTATGTAAAAATAATAAAGATGCACGTCCGTGAATAAGCCTGTCGCCTACGTCAGAGCACTGAGTATGTTCTTCGTGTAGATTGGTGTGGAAATGTTCAGCGTGTATAATAGTTCAGCGGTGCTTCCCGTTATCTAGGTCGTCATGGCATCTCTAACGATGTGTAGATTTCAGTCTAGTTGGTCCGTGCCGCAGGTGTCGGCATGGCCAGTGCGGGCTGTTGGGCAGGCAGATGGACACATCCGTATGTTTCTGTACCAGGGTATTTGGTCATCTGGTAAATGGGCAAACTCTTCTCGTGGCGGGTGTCTGGGCCGCGACCCTCTAGGCCAAGCGCGAGAGGTGAAGGACGGGAGTCTGGTTTTCCATTCTCCCACTTCAGTCCCCCCTCTGGTCGACTTGTCGACCACAAACATATCCTTCTCGTTATCTCCTCTTACTCTCCATATCTTGGTTATCCCTCCGAGATGTCCATAATGGTTTACGTGATCTTCAAATGACCAATACATGTATTCGCATGTTCCTCCAGGAGTACAGTACACCCATCTTCCTATGTAGCTCCTAGGGTTCCTTGGGTTCTCGATCTTCACTGATGGTGGGTCTAGATGATTGGCGATGATTTGGGTGCGCAACTTCTCCCTTTCGTGTATTATCACACCTGTGTGCTGGCCGTCATCCGCTGGCATCAAGGGGTGCATTCCCACCATTTCCAGCAACTCATCAGTTGAGCGCGCCTTCCGGGCTTTCCAAAATCTAATTATTATCAGTGCAGCTCCAGCCAAAATAGCACATCCCACTATTATTTTCAGTCCATCTGACAGCCAAGATGGCATCCATGACCATAATAGTGAAAACCAGCTTTTATCCTTGTTTACGCCGTTACTTTCGTCCATCATTTTGGAGTGCATCTGGGCCAATTGTGAAACTGCTTCTGTTAGTGTACCATTGTCGGCATCGTTGGCAGGTATGAACGTGCAGCATGATTGTCCTATCTTTGCACAAACTCCTCCTTCCATTGCTGTGAGAAGGTCCAATACATATCTGTTCTGTAGTGCTACCATCCTTACAGCTCGCAGCTCCTCTTTAATTGCGTTAAACCCATTTACTGTCGAATTTATGGTCATCATTAGTTCCCATCTGGTTATTTGCAGCCATTTTGCGTTTGCGTATGCCTGCAGTCCCGGATGTATTATTGAGGAGAAGAACATTGCTGCTCTGCTGAATAGTCTGTGTTCTGGCGGTATTGAGGTTAGTTCCGTTTCCGACCTTCCCCACAGATAATTTCCTGTTAATGGCTCTCCTTGTCTTTTTCTCCTGTTTAGGACAGTATCATTGCTGTTGGTCCTGTTTTCTTGCTCCTTCTGGAGTGGTGCAGATCTCTTTCTTCTCCTGTCTCCTTCATCCATTTTCGGAAATTTCGCCACATCGACATGCTTCTTAGGTACCACTAGTGATGGTACATTGACGTGTACCATTGTGCACACACCACTCCACAGGGGAGGCAGTGTATGATATGCCTTTTCTCCGCAGGCCCAATAATGGTCCATTATTACTGCTGTTCCCGCTCCCCCCTCAGGTAACTCCATCACACTTGCACAATTGGTGTTATATCCCACGTCCACCTCTCCTTTATGCTGGTAACATACTTTGGGCGCAGTCAATGGTAATATAGTTATCGGGTCTTCATCTTCTTCTACCCACGTGAGCATTGGTACATACTTGATCCATGTCGTCCAACATCGATGATTGTGTGTCTCGATGGTTGAGATAGTTTCTTTTGTTACCATGTTGCTGCCAACCACTCCTATCTCCCAGCTGGTACCCAGGAACACCTTTCCTGTTATCGTCAGTAATGGCCTCTCCCAGCATCCTTGTTTACCCGGAACTTCCGTGGCGTACCAATCACATGGTAGATACTGCAGTGTTACCTTCTTTGTTTCTCCTTTTTCAGGGCCACTTGTTATGTATCTGAATGCTTCAGCATGTAAACTGGTCTTGTGATAACTCAGATAGGTCTTGAGGAAGTTGTTTTCATATGGGTATGAGTCTCGTGTTTTCCATGTCATGTGCACTACTGTTCCTTGGAATCTTCCTTTCGTTTGGAACAGGGCCAAATATATTATGCACTGTGCTGTTTTTTCATCTATTTCTGTGGCAACAAATGTTCGTGAAGCGCTCATGGCGTATGGTATTAATGAGCAAACGTAACAGCTATCCTCAGTTGTCTGCTTACCAATGCGGGTCATGTGCTGGTACCATATGTTGTTTGTGACGTGTGCTGAATCTTGTACATAATTATCAATACCTTTATTGTCTGAGTATGTGCTGCGTTTAACTTTATTTCGCTTTTGTTCATTGTTACTGTTACCACCTGACGTAACACCTGTTGCAGCAGGGAGGTGGGGTACATTAGGTTTGGGTGCAGCAAAAAAACTCATAGCATAGCTGTACTGCCATACAGAGGCAGCCAAAACTCCGGTGATCATAAAAATCCCTATTATTTTTATTACATATGCTAACCTCACCGACATTTTTGCTCTTACCTTGCTGCAGTCCTGGCAGCGTATTCTTGCGACGTTAAAGTTGCCCGCCTAAAAATTCTCAAAAAGTGCTTGTTATTAAATGTTAGTTTTGTTTCATTAAGCTCTCCCTATCAAATAGTCATTCAGTGCCCAGGTGAAGAGTTGCTCCCACGCTACTCTAAGTGATCGGTCTCTCAAGACCGGCAAGTATGGGCGGAGGTGGGGCATGTAATTTTCTATGGCCAGGAGGAAGGCCGTGTAGTATACACGTACCCTTTTCTTTTTTAAGTATGTTGGCCTTTTTATTTCGTATACAAATTGGTGTGACAATTCTTCTGGGTAACTATCGTCTGGCAGCACCATCTACGCCTGCACACTGAATTTGTTAGATAACTTTTCTTAACAATACAATATTACGCAGCTCCTGTATGTGCGAGAGAAAAAGAGAACATTCACGTGTTTACATGTGTATTGGTGCAAGCGAAGTCCTTAGTTTTTATTACAATTGTATTTAGTAGTCAATGGGGGGGGGGTTTGCTCAGATGGCGGGAGCAGTTTTACTCTTTGAACGTGTGACCATGGGGTGGGCAGTGTGGGGATCACCCCCTTCTTCGTCCGTTATTCTCTCCGAGGGAACAATTGGGTCGTTGTCTGTGGTTGTGTTTTCTTCCGCTGCCGGGGATGTTGTTGGCGTTTTTCCAATGGACCTGTCGTTGGCGCTGGGGCGGGTCTGCAGTTTGTAAATTTTTACATCATGCAGGTGGTTCCACGCACGCTTATCCTTTAGTTTTACTGCTCTTGTTGATACGTCCTCTACTAAATGGGGGCCAGTGAACCTCTGCTGGTTCCACTTTCTATTAAAATTTCGAAGTAGTACGTGGTCACCTTTGGCAAGTTGGCACAAGTTCTCCTTTCCCAATTCTGTATTTTCGTCTATTTCTTGGTTGCTGGTGGACCCGCCCCGTGTGCGCTCGAGCTGTTGAGACACAAACACAACGCTAGTAATCAAAGAAGACACATATTGATACATTTCATCACCTAACACATTCGCAGAACTTTCTTGGTCGGTGAATGCCCTTGACGTTGGTGTTAGGGGAAGGCGCATTTGGCGTCCAGTAACCACCTCGTGTGGGGTGAGGTGGTGGTCGGACCCTGGCCTGTTTCTAAGTTCGAACAGTGCTAACGGAAGGCAATACAACCAACTTTTCTTTGTTGTTTGCTGTATTTTAGCAATTGCCTCCTTCAATAGGCCATTCAGGCGTTCACATACACCATTGGCCTGTGGGTGGTACGCACATGCAAATTTGTGTTTAATGTTCAGTAGGGATGTGATATGCTGGAACATTTCATTTGCGAAATGGGGTCCGTTGTCTGATCTTAACACCTCGCACACTCCCCACCTGGGGAATACCTCCCTTACTATAAATTTGGCTGCTCTAAACGCATCAGGGTGTGAACAGGGCCCTGCTTCGATCCACCTAGAAAATGGGCATACTACTACTATCATGTATCTATTGCCTTGACAAATGTTGATCATATCAACATAGTCAATGTGGAGGTGCCGAAAAGGTCCTTCTGGTCGGGGTATGGTACCTCTTATCACCTTTAAAGTATGACCGGCCGTGAACTGTTGACATGTAAGGCAATTGCTGATAAAATTTGACACATGGGATGTTAACTCGGGACAGAACCAATCTTCTCTAATTCGTGCTGCTATTATTTCTTTGCCTGTATGGGCAGGGTGATGTAATTGGTTCAAGGCGGTATTTAACAATGCCAATGGTATTACAACTTTCCCAGTGCCACCCTGGCGCCATAGTGCGTCGGTTGGTGACATTGTGCATCCTCTTTTCACCCATACTTCTTTTTCGGCCATTGGTGCAGCCGCTTGTAACTCCATAATCTGGGTGGCTGGGAGATGGGTGTACCCTTCTTTTATTAACATCTCCCTCGCTATTCCCCTCCCTCTCCCTCTCTGTGAGTCTGTGGGGTTCCATATCTCACCAAAATATGCAGCATATTTTGCATGTGCGTCTGCTGCTGCATTTCCTTTTGATATATAGTCTTCTCCATTGGTGTGTGCTGTGCATTTTACTAGGGCTAGTTCTTGGGGATCGTTTATTACTTCAATTAGTTCAGCCAACAAGAGGGCATGTTGTACTGGAGTGCCGTCAGCTCTCCTAAACCCTCTTCTTCTCCACTTTGATAGCCCTGAGTGGACAGTGGATGTAACATATGCACTGTCGGAATATATAGTAACTTTTTTATCAAAACTTTCCTTTAGTGCCAATATGAGTGCAACCAGTTCCGCCGCTTGAGCAGAGTAATGCTGTGGTAATTGTACACACTTAATAGCCACACACACTGGCGCTTCCATCATTTGTACTACTGCTGCCCCAGTCCTCCTTATCCCGTCTCCTTGATCAATAGTTGATGACCCATCAATAAACAAAAGCTCACCTCCCTCTAGTGCGTTTTCTTCAACTTTCCTAGTACATGAGTACATCTCAGTTACTTGGGTGCAGTCGTGGGCGTAATCTCCCTCTTCAATTACTTCTGCTAGGAACCTTGCAGGGTTAACCGTGCTACATCTAACAATTGCCAGTTCAGCTTTGGACAAAATAATCTCATAACCTGTTGCCCTCTGTGTCGTCAGTGTGGACTTAGGTTTATTCAATATCGCAAATAGTGCATGTTCTACAAATAGTGTAGTTGGACACCCCATAGTTATTGATGATGCTTTTTCTACTGCAAATGCAGCTGCAGCAAGACCTTGTTCGCAAGAGAATTGTCCTAACATTATTGGATCTAAGTGACCGCTGTAAAATGCTACTGGTTTATAGCCCATGCTAGTCTTTTGGGCCAATACTGCTTTCATTACTGCTGAGTCGCAATGTGAAAATATAAAAAATCGTCGCTCATAGTCTGGGGATGCTAGTACTGGAGCAGTTGATATTGCTTCTTTTAATTCATCAAATGCCTCCTTCATTTCCATAGTCCATCCCAACTTTTTCTCCCCTTTATTTGCTTCCTTCAAACCCTCAAGCAGGGGTCCTATGTAAGAGCTGTAATCAAATACCCATGCTCTACAGTAGTTGCACAGTCCCAGAAATTGCTGCAGTTCTCTTACAGTCTGTGGCACGGGAGTGCCTGATATTGCCTGTGCTCTTTGTGGTGCAATCCTTCTTCCATATTGTGATATCAGTTGGCCAATGTAAAGTACCTGTTCCTGACAGTATTGTATCTTTTCCATGTCTACCTTGTACCCCTTTTCAGCCAATATCGTCAACATTTTTAATGAGTCCTCTCTACATTTATCTTCATTTGTACTGCAAATTATTATGTCATCCACATACTGTAACACTGTGCTTTCCAACTCAACGTTACCCAAATCCATCTGTATTACCCTATTGAAAATTGAAGGTGATTCACAATATCCCTGTGGTAATCTGGTATGTTTCCACTTCCTATTTCGGTAAGTGAAGCTTGTCAAGTCTTGTGAGTCTGGGTGTAATGGTATTGAGAAAAAAGCATTTTTAAGGTCAATCACTGTAAACCGTGATGCTTCTGCTGGAATGCCACACAAAATTGTGGCCGGGTTTGCTGTTACTGGATACTCTGCTTCTACTATGTTGTTCAACGGTCTGAGGTCCTGTATGAACCGCCAAGACCCTCCTTTAGCCTTGCGCACCGGGTACACAGCTGTGTTGCATGGGGATTCTGAGGGGACCAATATGCCATTGTTTATAAGGGCTGTTATGGTTTCGTATATGCCCTCATCTGCCTCTCTTGACAATGGGTATTGTTTCACTCTTGGTAGTATGGCACCCTTTTTTAATTTTATCCTTACACCCCCTATGCTTTTAATGCATCCTACATCATAAGGGCTAATAGTCCATAATGATTTTGGCACCTTTGACATATCTTCTTTAAAAAATGGGACTGGTGTGCCAGCGGGTGCCTCAAGTGCCATTGCAATTTTCTGTGCCACTTGTTTGTGAGCCACTGTTAGCCACATTTCTACACTCATCATGAACACCATTTCATTTTCCTCCTTTTTTTCTGAAAACAACTCTTCATCTGACACCTGGGTCAGCCTACATCCTTCTGCTAGTGCTATCACCGCCCTCCATGCTCTCCCTTCTTTATCTTGGGCGTGCACAGCAACATAATCAGCTGTTGCAATAATGCTCTCAATGTCCACTGCAAGGACCTTCCCTTCCAGTTCATTAGCTGGTGTTTCTGGTCGGAATAGATAGGCTGCTGGTCTCCTCCATATTTTCCCTCCTATCCCTGGCATCCATGCAAATGCCATGTCTGTTCCGTACTGGAATAGCTCGCCGTCTACCGGCTCCGCCCTGATCGCTATCTGTCCACAGTATGCTTGCAAAATCTGTCGTGCTGCAAGCATGTTAATCCCTGGAGTAGAGCAAATTATGCCATCCTCTGTAAAGGAGATCGTCATATTTAATCTGTTCATTATGTCCCTCCCCAGTATGTTTACTGGTGAGGCACTATAATACAAAAGTGGTACTGACAGATCGTAATCTCCAATAGATAGCGGAACGTTATCAGTAAATGGAACCAACCCTTTAGCCCCAGAAAACCCTTGTGTGTTCATGGCTTCGCCTGACATCTTAAACTTACCTTCCCTTATGCAAGACCGGGTTGCCCCGGTGTCAACAAGGAATGATAATTTTTTGTCACCTATCGTTACCTCTATGCGTGGCTCCTCCGCACTATTAGGTGTTACTGACAGGATGGGACACACCAAGGCCGTCTGTGGGCTGTCCTATTGGGGGTACAATGACTGGCCATTCCCTGTGTAAGGGTTGTGCCCCAACACCGTCACCCCACCCAATTGCGTTCGTTCAGGTTGTGGTGGTGGTTGTATTAACGCTGCACCAGTTACTTGTGGCAGGTATTGTTTTATTTGTTGTTGTGGTAGGGAATAGTGTTGGTCACTCCCTTGTGGTGACATCTGCTGTGGTTGTATGCCCTGCTGTTCTTGTGATGTCCTATGTTGTGCTTGTTCGTTCCATGCTGGTGTTCCTGGCCTGACCCTGCATGTACGTGACATGTGTCCTAATAGTCCGCAGCTCCAACACACGGGTGGTTCCCTGTTTTGCCATGGGAAGTTCCCTGTGTTGTCCTGGTATACTGGTTGCCCTGTCTGGTAGTTATTTCTGAGTCCCCCAGCCTGTTGTTGGGTATTATATCCGTATCCTCTTCCCCTCATAAACCCTCCTCTCCCTCTATTATAATTATAATACCCAGCTCCTTGCATTGGGTACCCTCCTCCCATGTTCTGTGCGTGTGATTGCAGAGGCAGCACTTGCTCTATTACCTCTTGTGGAGGCGCTATTTGAGCTGGATTTTGTGCAGCCACTACTTGCGTTGGGCTTTGGGCCATTGGTGTTGGCGCAGTTATTAGTGCCCCTTCCATGGTATATTTAGTAAGTTTTTTCTGTACTAATTTGGCCTCTTCTGTTTTCCTGTCCTCTTCCTTTTGTTTCATTTTTCCTTGCCATGTTCTACAGTGATGTACTATAGTCAGTTGTATTTCCGGCCATGGTTTTGCTTCCATCCCCACTACTTTCTTTAATTGTCTCTGAACTCCTTCTGGGAGCCCTTGTACTAGTATATGATAAAATATGGCTGGTGTTTTGTCCCATTGTTCTCTAGTTTCCATGCGCCACTTCTCTTGAATATCCTGGATATAATCAACAGGATCCTCGTTCTCACCCATCTTACGGGAAGTAATGGCTCCTATGTCTGATGTGTCTGGGTACTGCACTCTTAGTGCCTGCCATAGCGCATGTCTGCAGTTTGCAAATGGTGCCCCATCATGCGATGTGTTTGTTATTGTTACCCCATGGAATCCCGCTCTTTTCCAAATGTCATCCGCTCTATCCCCTAATATTGATATTAACAGGCCCTTAACATCTCCCACTGCTAGTTTCTGTCCTGCGGTGTGTTTTTCCATTTCATATATCCATTTACCCGCACCTCCACTTAATGATGGGAGCCTACATTTTATGTTTTCCTTATCCGTATGTTTCCAAGGTACATATTGTGGTCTAACCCCTCCTCTCTCCAGCAGTGGCATTACATTCTGTCTTGTGTCATCCTTTATGCTCCATGATGTTAACTCTTCACACCCCTCCTCTTCCCCCATTCCTTTTACTACTTCAAATCCTTCCTTACTACCTCTTCTCCTACCTCCCTCTTCTTCCTTTCCCCTTTTTTCATCCTTTCCTGTGTTCAATATTGGCACGTCTGTTTGCCTGTCTTGCCTGCGACTAGGGAGGTCCCTAAGCCGACATGCATAAGGTGTAACTTCGTCCATGAAGGGTGCGAGCTTTATTCTGTGCAGAGAGCGTGCAGTTGTTGAACATGTGGGGTGTGGCGTTAGAGAGCGTGATGGTGATGTGGGTGGCGTGTGTTGGTTGGTGAGCGTCGGTGGCGTGTGTTCGTTAGTTTGTGTTTCTCCCATTCTTTTCACTTCCTCCTTACTTCTCTCCAGCTCCTCCCATCTTCTACTCACCCATGGCGAATCTATGTTTGTTCTAGTGAGGTATAGCTTATCTAAGCTTTCCCTTTCACTCTTCCTTCCATCCTCACTACAAAAATCATTCATAAATTGCGCCCCCCACTCTGCCTTTTTTCCTTTTATTGTTACAGTTTTTAAGTCTATTAGGTCTCCCTCTTCCTTTCCGTTGTTACCACCTGTTCCCCTTAGTGCTGACGTTGTTGCTACCTCTCTATTTTTATATACTTCTCCCCATCTTTCACTCTCCCTCTTACTCTCCTCTCTCTCCCCTTCACTCCTCTCCTCCATCTCCCTACTATTTTCCTCTCTTTTCCTTTTTAATTCCTCCATTACTTCGTTGCTCATCTCTTCCAATATCCTTTCATCCTCTCTCCTCCTTTCCCATTTCACCCTTTCTCTTTCTACTATACTCTCTATTACCTTCCCCTCTTCATATTTTTTAGCTGTCTCTGATATTATCCTCCTCCTCCATATTTCCATTTCTTTTTCATTTTCTTCTTCTTCCTTCTTCTTCTCCCTCATCACTACTCTTGATACCCTTTCTGCTGCTGCT
Source organism: Ambystoma mexicanum (assembly GCF_040938575.1). Classification (NCBI taxonomy): domain Eukaryota; kingdom Metazoa; phylum Chordata; class Amphibia; order Caudata; family Ambystomatidae; genus Ambystoma; species Ambystoma mexicanum. The sequence continues at coordinate 758,802,605 of NC_090929.1, read as the reverse complement.
TTTACCCTTACAGCTTCCCTCTTTCTCTCCTCACTTTGCTCCCTTAATTTTTCCAATTCGTCCTTACCTTCTTTCCTTTTCCTCACTCTCTCTCTTTCCTCCCCCTCAAGTTGTTTTATCAGTTCATTCTGCTCATCCCTTAGTTTAGCTAATCTTTCCTCCAAAATCTCTTCCTTCTGCCGTAGCAGCTCCTCTCCCCTCATTTCACTCTCTCTTTCACTATCCTCGTTTGTTCTCTTTACCGCCTCCCTTTCCTCTCCAGTTAGTGATCCTCGTAATTTCAACAATATCTGTGCAGCTACCCACTCATCGTTTCCTATCTCTACAGTCTGCTCTTCTCTCCTCCCGTCCCCCATTGGTATCTTTCCATGAGCCACATATGGTGGAGGGCTGTATGCCGGGTTTGAGTATCCTTCAGCCGCCCTTAACTGTCCTTTTATTTCTCCTAATTCTCTTAAAGGGTACAACCCTCCTCCCTCTGTTTTCACTCCCGGTGTTAAGGGTATCTCATTGCTCGGTTCCTGTTTTATGTCAGCTAATTTATCAACCTTTCCTCCACCCAGTTTTTCATTCCCCATATTCTTTGTTCCTTCACTCTCCTTTTCCCCATCCGTTCCTTCTTTCTTAATCTCCTTTTCTTCCGGTGTTTCCCCCATAGTGAACATTCCATTTGGTCCTGGTCTAGACCCCTGGAACATCCTCCATAAGTTAAACACCTCCACATGGTTTGCCAACTTCTTCCCCTTGTATGTATTGTGCAGATGGTTTAATAGTGAATGTTGGGCATATGGGTCAAAGCTACCATTAGGCGGCCATGGTGTCAACATTTTGTTGTCCGTCCCCTGGGTCCACTCTATGCTGTACTTAATTAACTTCTCCCTATGTGGTGGCAGTGTGGTGCATATATGTTGTAGTGGGGTAGTGAGGGTATTCCCCCACCCTCCCAACCCTCTCCCGTATGACATACTAGCGCACCCTTTCTTACCCTTCCCCTTGCTACCAGTTTGCAACATACAACCTTTTATTGCTTACCTTGCCCCGCAAGTGTGGGGACTTACGACAATCCTTTGACAAATTATGCAATGATAATAATCACAAAAAAAAAAAAAAAAAAATTATAAAACAAATATATTTATGATGTTATATTATATTCCTTCCCCTACGGCCCCCTGCGGCCGAAGCGCACGCAGCCCCCTGCAGCTGCGTACCCCTTACGACGATCTTACACAGTCGTCCTTTTTCCCCGTTCTCCTCCCACCTTTACACTTGCCGTGGCCGGCGTTCTCCGTGCGCAGCCACGCCCCCTTCCCCTTCTCCTCTTTGATCCACTCGTTTATCGTTTATCTCCGTGTCCGCTCCTTTATCATGTTTCTCTTCCCCACCAATGTCAAACCCAAAGCTTCTTGTGTTCACGATATCTTACTAAATCCCTACTGGTGACGTCACCTATTTCTTCGAACTACTGGTATATTCGTGTTATGTTCTTTAAATTCAAAATACACTTGCAATCTACCCCGCTAACCCTACAGCTGTCTTCCTGTCTCTCCTTGAACAAGGTAATCTCATCAATACTATAACCGGACTGCGCACGCTGCGTCGCCTCGCGTGTGATACGCCCCTCAACAGGAGGGCTTAACCAGCCAATTATCTTCCGTTTTGGGCAACTACGTAACTAGCCACCGCCCACAGGGAAACGTCATCTACCTATCGAGTTTCTTGCTCGAACAATAGGGAACCTCATCTACCTATCGAGTTTCTTGCTCGAACAATAGGGAACCTCATCTACTCATTGAATGATAAATGTCAAATCGTAGGAAACCACACACACCCACCCTCACACGTAGTCGCGATTTAGGCCAATCAGTGTCTTTCGAGCGGCTGCACGTGATGTTTTCGTGCCCCGCCCCCCTCTTTCGCGTAACGTTAGCTTTTTGTTGCGAGCGTCTGCACGTGTTGTTCTCGTGCCCTGCCCCCCTCTTTCGCGTAACGTTAGCCGCCTTCTCTCGCACTCAATTCACTACCATTCATTCCATTATCATCACTCAATTAAACCTTCACCCCACCTTTTTACAATACCTCCCTCCTCCCTTATTTACTTCCGCCCCCTCCCTCACAATTTCGCATTGCTTGTTGTGCGTGTCATGCTCACCAAGTTCCCTCGATGCAGGGCCGCTCGACTGCGTGCACCCCTCCAAGCGGCTCGCCACCTCCCCTCGTCTGGACCACGTCTGGACACTCGCCGACCGCGGGCGGGATACTTCTCAACCGGCTCCCGAGGGCCAATATCCGGATTGCGCTGTCCGGTCCTCTCGCAGCTCCGCGATGGTCCTGTAGTCCTCAGAAGGGGGCAACGGCAGAGGGGGCCGCGCCGCCGGGCCTCCCCGCAACGGGAGTGCCTGGAAAAATAAAAAATAAAAGTCGATCTTAAACAGATCTCAGCAGTGCCTCCAACTTGTCGGGGGGGGATTCTGCCGGGGTCGGCCGGGCCGTCCGCAGACCTCCGGGCAGGGAGGCCCCAACTCCTCCCGTGTATATCTCGGATCGAGACAGAGTATGAGGCACACACAAGGAGCAAGGCAACTTCTGCCGTTTATTATGCAAACGGCAGGGATGGGTCAAGGAGCGTACGCGTTCGTCCTGACACACACACAATAGTGGGGCTCGCAGGCCCTTTTTACTACATTATGACGCGCTACTTGCGTCATTCCAAAAAGTTACCAAAAGAACCTATCGCCACTCTTGATTGGTTGCTCGAGTGGTGGGGTTAGTATAGTACGCATATAGAGAATGATATTAGTGGTTAAGATGTAGTCAGGTGGTATATCTGGGTTGTCCCTACAATTAGATACATAAGAATTGTTACATGAAGACCCCTGAGGATTGGCTAACGTTACTGACGTCTGAGATAAGAACCTCATGTTCTGATTGGTGCATCCGTGAGCTCCCCAGCCTGGGACCACCGTTGTTCCCAGCACACGGTGCACCTGTGGTTGCAACAGTGTTTCAATATGGGTACGTGCAGGCAATGTGAGGATTTATTCATAGGTGGGAGACTGACCGTTCCCACTGTAGCAGGTGTCCATTGAGCCTTTCAAGTGTGTCGGCCTGCGTCTCGTAGCGAGGTACCCAGACGCCTTTTCTCTCCTGGGTTTTGGCATCTCGTCAGGTTCGGCTTGGTCACGTGGGGAGGGACCGTGTTTGAGGCATAATTCTGCACAATTAATATTGTTTTTCCACTGTATGTCTGGTTTAATTTGCAGATATGATTTTAACATTGGTACGTGGAGTGCGAGGTTGCAACATCGTGCCTTTGAAGATTTGTTTCTTGACTGTGGGTTTGCAACATTACGACCTTGGCTGGTTGCTCCACTGGGTTCTTTCTGCAGGCTCAGCAACCTGACTTTTGCTTTGTTAATGTCCACGGGAACTCTTGCTTGAGGCCTACTTGGGCCTGGTGCACGGGTAATCCATTTAGTGCATGGATGCTTTAGGTTATAGTGGCATACAGTTTCATGGCCAGTATCGTGTTTCCATTATATCTCTCATGATGGTAACGGGTTTCAAGAGAAGCGTGAGCAAGCGTTATAAATGAGCTCATGGTGCGTCTTGCGTTTCTGCATTCTGAAAGCCTATGTAAAAATAATAAAGATGCACGTCCGTGAATAAGCCTGTCGCCTACGTCAGAGCACTGAGTATGTTCTTCGTGTAGATTGGTGTGGAAATGTTCAGCGTGTATAATAGTTCAGCGGTGCTTCCCGTTATCTAGGTCGTCATGGCATCTCTAACGATGTGTAGATTTCAGTCTAGTTGGTCCGTGCCGCAGGTGTCGGCATGGCCAGTGCGGGCTGTTGGGCAGGCAGATGGACACATCCGTATGTTTCTGTACCAGGGTATTTGGTCATCTGGTAAATGGGCAAACTCTTCTCGTGGCGGGTGTCTGGGCCGCGACCCTCTAGGCCAAGCGCGAGAGGTGAAGGACGGGAGTCTGGTTTTCCATTCTCCCACTTCAAACCCCTCCAAAAACGAATGTCAGTCAGGTTACCCAAGTCCAGTGGGCACACTGATTTCAAGTCTATTTGTCTAACCTCAGTACTTGATCCCGACAGTGGATACAAGTACGTAATCTTCTGAGTGAATAATGGGGTAATGGCATAGTATGGAGCGGCCCATTTTTTTAGGACCTCCTTTTACAGTCTCTGGATCGAATACTGATTCTCCCTTTGGAGACATAACCAGCTGCTTAGGAGATTGTATGCCTAAATCAGTTTGAACAGTACTCAGCAATTCTTTGTTATATGCCCAGGCCTGAGGTTGAATAAATTAACTATCACAATCAGGCAATATGATCAGGTCGTTTTTCCCCCAGGCAACCTTTCCTCACTTGAAGTTGATTTGCTTAACAAAGCATTGTTTTGTATGCGATTGCTCAGAGTTTTAGCGAGCAAGGTAGATTGCTTTTTCATTGTCAAAGCTGGAGACATTTCCTTGCTCACTGGGATCCAAGTTGCAATGGAATGGAACGGTCTGACCAGATCTTAAGATGTATGGATGCACTAGTGAGAGCTCAAAGGCACATAGGCTCACAGTCTTTCTCGTTGCTAGTACCAGTCTTGCTTTTTAGAATCCCAGAACGATCTGATGAGGTCTTAAGGTGTATAGCAGCACTGGTGAGAGCTCAAACGCACTTAGACCCGCAGTCGCTCTCTTCGCTGGTATCCAGTCCTTGCTTTTTAGAAACCAAGACTTCTAAGAAAGGTGTGAATGATTTATTTGATGGGCTTGAGCTCAAAGGAAAACCTTCCCACAGTCGTTCCTGCTACTTTCCGCTTGCCACTTGCTCCCTTGAATTCTATTTTGTTTTGAGATCATATATGTTTAAAAGTAGGAGCAAATTTGCCAGCTTGCTTGGATGTATTGGTTCTATAACCACCTCTGCGTGTGTTTCGCAGAAGCCTCAGGATCTGAAGCGTCTGGAAAAGTCTGAGCAGACAGTTCAAAGATTGTTCCCTGTTTTTCCTTGCAAAAGTAATGAGGTCATGAATTAACACAGAGTGATGGCGAAATGTGGGTGAGTACAGTAATTCAGTTACCTCGATGAGTAGATGAGGATGTCTCTCGCAACTCTCAACAGCCGGCAGTCAAACACCAAACACTCTTCCACACTCTCCACTACACTCAGCTTCTACTGGATGTTTAGTAGGCATGCACTTGGAAAGGGATGAAAGGTGATGAAAGACTCAACATAGTTGCCACTTGCAACAAAGTATTCCCCAAACACTGAACACTCTTCCACATTCACTTCAATGCCCTCATGGCCCTCCAGGCCAGGGCTATGGTTGGCACAGGGACCTGTTCCCTTGTCTCCATAAGATTAGACTTTGAACACATCATCTCAGGAACCCAGGACCTGTTTTGGTGGTTGCTATTAGTGCATCCTGGCCACCTTCTCACAGGGTGGACAGGCACCAAGCATAAAAACTCAGAGCAGCTGGCCATTCAAAAAGTGGTTGCTGCAAGTGGCACAACGCTCTCTGAGCACACCCAGCACAGTCTTCCCCAGTTGATTGCCACACTGGGAGTAGGATTTGCCATCCCTACTGCCACCCTGGTGAATCGGTGCTGACAAAACCTTTAGCAATCAATTTCTCACTGTCCTGTTGATATAGTAAAACTATTGCAGGAGGGCTGTATCACTCACAGAGAGGAGAGCTACCTGCCCCTGGAACTTCCCAGCTGAGCTAGGGCTAGTCAGGCAACACAACCATAGGGCAAATGCACCATTTAATGTTTCAGTCTTAACATTTTTGGGCTTTGTCAGCGTTGGTTGCCTCTGATAATCGTTTCTTTCTTATTTTTTCCTATTTGGAGAAATAATGCATACATCTCTTTTAAGGATGTAGTCAGTTTGGCTTGCGTGACTAGACTAGGATCTTCCAAAATCAAAATAGGTGAACAGTTTGATGGGGCTGATCTCCCTCTCTCTCACCACCCCCTCACCCATTAAACTGTTATTTTGTATTGATGTCTCAAGATTAAGCTCAGTGATAGCTTCCACTCATTGACTATCCATTTGTTTCATTCTTTGTGTGTCCTCCGCTTTGCTTTGAGCAATCATAAAACTTTCTATGAAGGAGGTTTTCAAATTCATCATAGATAGTAGCAGCTTTTGATCTCCCTGGTTGTCATTTATATTCTCCTAGAGCCGCACTAACGAATTTAGCACAAAATTGAGTACTTTTACGGTTAAGAGACCTAAACGATGTTGTTGTTGTGATGCATCAATCAAATGTGTTTAAAGGAGGGGGGAGGAGTATGGTGACATAAGGAGCTGCTTTCTTCCACTTTAGAGTCATTGAAGAGGTTAGGTGACAGCTCGCAAGATGACACCTGGTCCCAAGAAGGGTAATTCACCCTGACTAGGATTTTCTTCAGCATTTTGGGAAGTTTTGGGAAGTTACAGAACCATTCATTAGTTCTTCCACAAGTTCTGCATTCTGCAAATATCGTAAGAGAAGGCCTTCACCCCGAAGTTGATAAGGAGGGAGTTGTGTCCAAAGAGACCATTTTAGAAGTAGTGGACGGCTCTTCAATGGTCATGTTATCTGCCAAGGATGGTTACTTAGCTGTTATGGAGTAATCTCTTTGAAAAAAGAGGTAATTATTAACTGAGGCACAGTAAGTCAACTATGTTTATGTCATGGATGAGTGATGATAAAGATTCTTCTCCATCTGAAATGGGGGCTTCATAAATAGCAGCGGAGGAGGAAGTGATCATAGGGGAGCCCGTCAGTGTAGATTCAGAGGGTGCCAGTGCAGAGTAAGGAAAACCTCTGCATATGTCATACATTGGAAGAAAGGACACGTACAGTGGAGAAGACACTTCACAGGCACACAGTTAATAAACAGTTTACTTAACCCACATAATGTGTGATAACTCATGTAGAAACTAAGGAGGTCTAAATCTGTGGATGTGAGATGTTAAATCTGCACTGAGAACTTTGGTACTTGACCAGATCTTCCGTAGTGGCCGGCAGATGACTGCAGAAGATTGCACTTTCCAGTCACACTTCTGCGACACGCTCATCACAAGGTGCGCATTTCAAAGGGGCTCCTCCTCTTCAACATGTGGCATTGAATGCAGTTCTCCAACAACGCCATACCAAAAAGCAGGGATCCGTGCAGAAGACTGCCCTTTCCAGCCGCACTTCCACAGCCATCTTAGTACTGTATTTTGTTTGAATGAACGGGATGCTGCGCAGCTTCCCATTTGTTCAAACCAAATACACTGCTCTCAGCACCCCCGGCTACCGGATTGGCAACCCGGGGTGCTAATAGCATTGACACCCTCTCCTGCGTGCCAGATCAGGTGTTATCGGCCAGGGGACCCTTGTTAAAAACCCTCGTTTCGCTCCAGCCTTTTACCCAGGCCCTGGACCAATAACTCCCGATCCGGCCTGCCATTTCAGGTGTTACTGCTTAAATGTATTAATTAAAGTAATACAATAAAGAAATACTCTTCACTTTTATAAAAACGAACACAGACATGTATACATTAAGGACCTGTAAGGACATACAGTCTCAGAAGTAATAGTAAAGCAGATGGCATTTGCCAAATACCACCTGTTTTACCTCCCTACCAATTACAGTTTCAGAGGTATATGCCTTTAGTGGTATTCCAAAGGAATATCACTGTTGGTAAATAGGAATGAATTACAGAGTGGATTTTCACTCAGAGGAGGAGGTAATCATTGTAAAATGTCCCCAGAGGTTTTTGAAACACCTTATACTGCAGAGCAGGGAAGACCAAGTGATTCATATCAGTGCAGGGAAAACCTTTTTTAATAGTGGAATATACGGTGCTGAAAAATAGTGCAACACTACGTTTCTGAGGTAATGCATAAAAAACAGAAAATGTGACCATTTGTACGTTTAAACAAATGAACAGCTGGCTATGAACCATTTCAGTACATTTCCAATGTCAAATCGAGGATGGTAATGGATAGGAAAATAATATAAGAACTATAGCAAGTCGTATTTCTGGAATATTTACAGCGGTGTAACAACAATAACACAGACATTACCACTAGAGCAGTGTTGCAGCTATAACCGGGCAGACTTTCTGGAATACAACTGGTGGTAGTGATAAGTACTCTTTCACGGAGTGTAACCATGGTCTAATTAACACTTCCAGATTTACGTTTGCCTTTTTTTTTTAATCAAAATGCATTGAAATAAAAAGGAAATGACGGAAGTTATTTTATGACAGTACCCCTCGAGAAATAATGTCCACAAATCGTGCCTTTGTAAATTTCACATAATTTCCTTTACTTTATATACATGAGTACATTTCACTGTCATTGAGCCTTAGGGCATTTATAAAAAACATTCACCAATATCAATAAAGGTTTCTCATCACAATCATGCACCATATTTGCAACCATATATTAAGACAGACTCACTCATGTTCTTTTTCCCAAATCTATATTCCTAAATCTTAATTTGATAATGATATCACTGATATTAGGTCTTAATAATCATCATATTTCAATAGTTTTATTTGTTTGTTTGTTTGTTTGTTTTGTTTATTTTATTTGTATAGCACTCCAAACCCAGGGGTAGAAGGGCGCTTGAGAATATGGTTACAGCGTTGAGAAGAATCTTTGTGTTACATACATCGTACATACTTATAATATATACATATATATACAGTCATCAATAAACAGAGCACATACAATACGCACAATATACAATGTTCAGTATAAATACAGTACCTAAACCTGTTACCGCACAGGGGAGTAAGGTCTGGTGTTAATGGGGCTATTCTTTGTTTAGGAGGCAGCTGATGACCTGCTTCCTGAAGATCTGGAAGGATTAGATAGTTTTGATGTTGAGAGGTAGGGTGTTCCAGAGTTGGGGGGCAAGTACTGTGAAGCTTGCCCCTCCAGCTCTTCTTAGGTGGAACCTGGGCACTGTCAAGCATAGAGTGTTGGAGGATCTGGTGGATCGGGTAGCAGGTTTCATGGTGAATTTATTAGCTAGATATGGTGGTGCTAGGTGATTGAGGGACTTGTACGTGAGGCAAATGTTTTTTAAGTTGATTTTTTGGCGTATGGATAGCCATTTGCAGGCTTTCCTAGTAGCAGAGATATGCTCTCGTCTAGGAATATTGAGGGCTGCGTGCAGGGCGTTATTTTGTTTTACCTGCAGCTTGTTGAGAACGGATTGGTTGGCACCTAGATACAGGCTGTTGCAGTAATCCAGTTTGGATTGTATGAGGGCTCTTGCAAGGGTGAGGCAGCTGTTGGGTGATAGAAATGGTCTGCTGGCCCCTGATAAGCTTACCGGTGTAGGCAGCGGCTGAGGCGGTCATATTGGTGTGTTTGGTGAGGTTGGTGTTGGCATCTAGATAGAAGCCAAGGATTTTTATGCTTTTGGCTATAGGGATGGAGTGGCCATCGATGGTGATGTTATTATAGCTAGGGTTGAGTTTAGTTAGGGCCTTAGGGGAGCCGACGATTAGGAGCTCTGTCTTCTCATCATTCAGGCAGAGACCATGCGAGGCCATCCATGCCTGAATGATGGAGAATATTTTGTTGATCCGGGCAGAGTCTGCTTGGTAGTTACCTGTGATGGTGAGGGGTATCTGGGTGTCATCTGCGTAGTTTGTGTAGGTGACACCCAGACGGTCCAGTTAGTCAAATATAGGCTTTGTAAATATGCTGTACAAAGTGGGGGATACACAGTATCCCTGTGGGACCCCACATGTGATGGGGATGGGGTCTGCTGCAGCTGTTGTGGAGAAGACCTGCATGGTTCTGTTTGCCAGGAAGGATTGTATCCATGTGATGGCAGAGGAGGAGAAGTGGGCTGCGATTTTGCATAAAAATTCCACCCATTTATTTAATTTTTATTTTAGGGGAGTGTGTCGAAATTACTTCTTCTATGCAGGAGTATAGCGTTGCGAAGTGAATAACCCACTTGCTCTGCCCTACAATACAGCAGGGATCACAATCATAAAGCAAAAATAGACACAGTTAAAATATATATCTCCTTAGCCTTTTGTGGTAATGTGGGCCGAGGGAATGGTATACCCACAAGAGCAGTGTGAATGTGATTCAGTAATATCCGGCGAGGGGGCTGTGGCTTCGTTCGGGCCTGTAACTATGGGCCCCAGGGCATTACCTGCTCGGGTCTTATTGCTTAAGTAGAGGCCCAAAAAGCAATGCCTAACCGTCCAAAATAAAGCTAATATCCAATCAACGTTCTATACATAGTCTTTGATCAAACTGCTCAAATGAAACTAAACAGAAAAACTGTAGAAAATCAGCCTTTGTGTCGAATTGGCGCTGTTGGGCTTGGAGAAGCCATTGCCCAGCCTTCTCACGATTTTTGATGGGGTGTGCATACGCATTACACATCGAAAGGATATCCGTGCCTGCGCTGTGCCGCAACTTCTACACCAGGGAACTGAAGAAAAGGGGATGCAGTGGGTAAGCAGACCCTAGTTTCCTTCCACCATTCCCTCTGCGCGGCTCATTTTCCTGTCTTACTCTGCCTGCTGCCTCTTGCTTCATGCTAATTTCTTTCATGTTTCCTGCATGTGAGCTTGCTAGTGGGACCCAGCTCTTCTTCTTGGACTCTATACTCGTGATCCTGTCTCTACTCCTCTCAATCTACTCCTCACAACCAGGCGCTATACTCCACCAGACCGATTTTCCTCCTTGGAGGTTTTTCCTTGTGAGTTGGTACCCTTGTGGAGTCTGTCTCTAATGGAACAGCGAGAGTTAAGTCAGGGGACAGACCTTAACTCTCCACCCAAAGAACAGCTGCAAGAATACAGTGGTGAAAGGCAATTCAATGACTGCAACATGTTTTTTAAAAAGATGTGTCTTTGAGGAAAAAAATTCACAAGTGACTTACCCAGCATCTAGAGTCCATAATGGAATGAGGGGGGGGGGGGGGGCTGGCAGTTATAGGCCAATAATACATTATTGGTGGATTCAACAATGGCAATCCAGTCTTCTCTATGCTATTCGAGCAGTTTGAAGTGGCTCGAATGTAGGGGTTGTGTTGTTCTAGATGGGGTGCAGTGTTAAGAAGGAGTCAAACAGAAGTTTGTTGTTGTTCTAAGGCAATGCTTGAAGAAGGGCGGATCATTAGGGCCATAAGGGTCGGTGCGATAGTCAATTCAGCTGTGAAGGTGCTGGTAACTGGATACGTGGTTCTGCGCAATCAGTTTGATGAAATGCTGAAGGGGCTGCAGATCTTCAGGGCCACAAAAGTAATTTCAATGGTCGATTCAATAGCAAAGATGCTGGAGATTGAATGCACAGTTCGGTTAGAGCAGTTCGATGCGATGCCCGATGGTTGGGGTTCGATGATCCACCAGGGTTGGTTCAACTGGCGATCAAGTTTGGCAGTGAAGATGCTGGTGGGCGAGCAGAGATTCAATGACATCAGATGCAACAAAGAGCTTGGTGAGTGCCAAAGGTAGCTCCAGAGGGTCCTGGTATTTTGATGCAGTGCAACAACCTCAAATCACGTCTCGCAATGGTTTGACTGAGGGAATGCAGGAATCCTGGCTGTCTTGGCTCTCAATTGCAAGGGGTCTCAGACTCAGGTGCTGTCCTTGTTCTTTGGCTCCGAAAGCAAGGGAGGCTTGTACACACATTTAGGGGTTCTTCGCCATGATGAGGTCCTGGCCAGTAATGTGGCTGGCAGTGGTGCATGTCTTGTTTCAGCAGCAGGTTCACACCAAATGTGCCCTGGGGATGGGTAGGGAGCAGAACTTGACTCTGCCTTGGGCTTCCAGTCTTCACCTCACTGGTGGAGAGCTTTGGAAAGTCAACTCTCCTAACAGAGAAGGAATGGGAGACCCCTAGTTTTAGAGGCAAATGTCTGCAGGTGATTGGACAAAAGCAAGCATGCTTTAAGGCCCAGTCCCTGTCCTTGAAACCAGTAGACTTTACCTTCTAACATCACATCCAAAGTGCTATGCGCTACAGAAAGTGGAGGGGACAGTAAGGACAGATAGAATCCGAGAGAAAAAAGATGGTGGAACCTTCCGCCAGTTGTAAGGAGCTCTGACTGACTACACTTAGGTGCCCCCTTCCCTTATGAGTAGAATCAAAGGCCCTTTTGGTGTGCAGCACCCTGGTTGAGGCTATTCCAGTTGTGAATGGGTGTGCCCTCTGATTCCTGTCCCCAGTATAGCTTCTATTGAAGTGGCTGCTTTTCCTATGAGGGTGGTACATAAATGAAAAAAGGGAGGCAATACCCAAAGCTACAGTTTTTCTGACAGCAGCAAGACAGCCTGGCCGGTGGGGAATATACACAGAAATGAATAATAATGTGTACATTGAGTGCAATTGATTTAGAAAAATTGTGAACAAGAAAGACACCAACGTCACCTGTGTCGGATCTCAATGTATGTGTGAAAGATGAAATGAATTGTATGTTTTTAACTGTATAGTTGTATACATTGTTTTAAGAAAAAGTGCATATATGTGTAATAAAATCTATTTTGTGATAATTAATAATTGTCAATATTTGCTGACTAGACACACTATTAATTGTGTAGTGGAGTGCCCTTGATAGGAAGTGATTGTGGCTCTTTCCTTTTGTTGAAGTTCAGATTATTTACCCCATAAGGACGGAAGGCTTTAATCCCTTAGGTGGTGAAGATCGTTTTGAGTATTGGAGAATATACATAACCATTCCACATTTGAGCTGGGCTTACAGAGCAGGAACATATGAAATCAAATTGATGTGGCTTGGATAATTATGAGAAATGCTAGCCAGCAAACTTCAAACTCCATATGTCTTAAATGTACAGTTTAACATTCAACCAGGGCAGAATTCGTGTAGTTATGTAGTTTTAGGAACAGGGATGCATATCTTAAATGCAGACCTTGCGTTGCAGAGACTTGGCTGTCACTGCAGCTGTCAAGAGGCCACATGTGTCCTCTGAATCTGCGTTGTGCCACTGGTAACTGAGGCTCTGCAGATCTGGCTACTGATCCAACAGGGCACAAGTGTACATTGTGCTTTTGGCATGGAGTTTATGAAAAGAGGATCTGATTATCAGATTAAGCCTTATGAGATATAATTATAGCATCTTTGTTAATTTAATAAAAAATCAAAAAGGCTAGTGCTTCTACTCACTTGCCATATGGCAATCGTACACTGGCACTTTAAGTGAACAACATTATGGGAACTAGGAAAAGATTAAGGCATGACTGCAAACTAATTAAAGGAAATGTTCCTCTCCGGGGAGGTGGGGGGGCTCCACTGTTTAGGATTATTTTATTATAGAAAATGCGATGAGGATGTGGAAGGTATATCCATGTAAGATTTCATTAAGTGGCCAAATTACTTTTTGAGAAGGGAACCTCTTCAGTCATGGATTTAGAAGACTAGGGAGAGCACCGGGACATCAATCAAGGCTGTTAGAAAGGAAGAACAATCTTACATAAAAATTCATTTATTTTTTACAGTGCAAACTATTACTTTATGAAAAAGACTCCCTACAGATTTCTCCTATGCATCATCGGGCAACCAAGGTACAGCTACAAACAAGAGGGGAAGGAGTGATCTTGTCCTTCTTTAAAAAATGCCTAGCCAGAATGAAATTGGGCATGTGCCCCTGGAAACCTACTGTTATCACATAAGGAGAGCCAAAGGGCTCATAACTACCAGTGGTTTGTAAACATCTACACCAGACCTCGGAAAGTAGTTCTAGATCAGTATATTGTTGCCTTCATTTTCTGTCACAGAGATTTCCTGAGCGTAAACACTTTCCCATTTGATAAATAAATAATAATTTTTGTCACAGGGATTTCCTGTCAACCAAGGTTTTCACATTTAATTAATAACTACTCATTTCTGTCGCAGGGATTTCCTGACAACGAACACTTTCGCATTTGTTAACTAAATAATCATTTCTGTCACAGGGATTTCCTGTCAACCAACGTTTTCGCATTTGATAAATAACTCATCATTTCTGTCAGAGGGATTTCCTGACAGCGAATACTTTCACATTTGTTAAATAAATAATCATTTCTGTCACAGAGATTTACTGTCACCCAACGTTTTCACATTTGATAAATAACTACTCATTCCTGTCGTAGGGATTTCTTGTCAACCAACGTTTTCACATTTGATAAATAACTAATCATCTCCATAGGGTCAACATCCCTTCAGTACTGATAACTGGTCCCCGCACACGGGTGTAGTACCTTAGTGCCCCAGATGCCCCACTGACACAGTGACGCCACCGGGCCTGGATCCTCCCGGACACCTTACTCCCTCACAGAAGAGGCAAGGTGCCAAACTCCGACGGGATAAATAACTGCCCCTTGAGCAGTGGGAACTGAGAGAGATGGGACGATACTACTCACGACCCAACAGGTCGACGCAGGCTGCGGACGATGGGCGGGACATTGGCCCCTCTACAGTGGACCAACACCTACAGGGCACCAATGACCTTTATGTGGGATGCCCCTGGGGGCGTTCAAACCCACCTCTGCACCACACAAATTACCTCAGCGCCCACACCTACTGTGCTACTGTAAGGAAACACAACTCCACAGAGTCACAAACCTGGAGCGGCAAATATTACTTCAAGTACTCCCATCCAAAACTGCCAGCGTGTTAACCTGGGTTGGCATGCACAGGACACGGTATCCTGGTTTCACTTCTTCACGCTCCTACCTGACTGAACTATGCAGCGCCGCACCTGACCCTGCTCTCCCTCTCGCTTATAAGTGGTGTCAGGCCGGATCCAGCGCCCGCCAAGTGCTCCTTAGCTCTCACTCGAATTCACTCTCTCGTCCCCGAGTGGGGGAGAGATAACTGCCAGCCCACGATAGACAGACGGCCTATGGGTTGGGGCGGGCATCCATGATTCGCAAGAGGGCCTCTGTACCCTCAATGAAGGTCTGGAACTTCTGCTTCCTATCGTCTCTGCTGGTGTTCACCCGAAGCTAACCCCCTCGGGCTGTTATGATCCACCAGGAGTCACCATTAGCACTCGCCAGCAGGGGAACTTGCACAACTCCTGAGGTGAAATCACCTCACGGGCGACCCCATTCCCCCTGCTGGTGGAGCCTACCATCTCTGGGTCTGACAACTTTGCGGGCGCCCAAAACACACGCCATCAGGAGGAATGGACAACAAGGAATCACTATAATCAAACACGCCTGGCAACAGAATGGGAAACACAGCCCATGCACACTGAACCCCACAGGAAATGAGGGTTTACATTTATATCTGCCAGCTTGATGAGTAAGTGTATTGCGCAGCTGGTAGTTTTGGCCCATGCTACTGGCCGGCTCACTGTGCTCAAATTCACCATTTACCACAAACAAGACCAATAGAATTGTCTTTAAGTACCCTGCAAACAGTTTGTTGCTAAACCTATCCAACAGCTATTCATCACTGTAAGCCTAGGCATCCCTAGGGGGTAGCAAAGAGGGCAATTGCCTCCCCCAATTGCATCCGTAACCAGTGCTCTGTGCCCACCACCTCAGCTCTGGCAAATAACACTTTCAGGAGTCTTAAATGACCAGCATTGTGTTTTCAGTCACTTTATTTGCTGAGGCTGTTCTTTCGTCTGGCCTGAATCAGGCACCATAGGAATAGATGCGCCATGAATATCATTGTGATGGGGCCACCTATGGTAAAAGCATGCTTTCCACATGCCGGGCAGACTATTGTTTTCCAACTTAAAATATGCTTCCTAAACTTAAATCCAACAGTGTTCTTTAAACTGTACTTTTTTGTAAACTGTGTGTAGATTGTTGTTAGATCACACGCTTTATAACAAAATGAAAGCTGCGTGGCCCAGATTTATGATGAGTTCTTTAATGTGAACAGTTGTTCATAACAGATAAGGCAGTAATAAAATCAGGTCGTAAGTAATCAGGGAGAAAGACATCCACCGGTCTGACCAGTGCAGAAGTTTAGCTCCAACTGACAATAAGAGAACGCTCCCTTAACCCAAGGATAAACATTCCAATCAAACATTCCAAATAGAGACATACTCACCTGTATGTGATCAAACCATACATAACAATTGTTTGTGGGACTACCCCCAAAATACTCTGTGGTTTTTGTACACCTTCTTTTGAGTTTCATCAAAGGATGTATTCTTCTAAAGATGTTATTTGCTTGTGAAACTGCTCAATCTAAAATACATTCTTCCTTTATGGTGACAGCAGTCATTAGGTAACCGAGCAGTGTGTTCAAGGGGGCCAACTTTTCATTGTCACTATGGGGGCAGCAATTCCCCCAGTCCCGCCCTGAATTTGAGGAAACATCCAGCCCAACCCAACCTCTGGTCGCACGATGCATTTTGCAGTCCCTATTTTCTATAAGGAATTGAAAGCCACAAGATTTACAGCCAGCTTTAAACATATATCTCAGCCAACCTGCTGAGCTACCATGGGACCTTTCTACTTTAGGACGTGTCACTCCTCCTTCAAAGAATTCAACATTAGATATAAATCCCTAATTGTGCTCATAATCACTGCAACACCAACGCTGCCTTTCATGCACATGACCTCAAAGCCAATAGTGTTTCATCGGCAGCCACTGTGGCACTGTGCACAGTCTCATTTGGGATGTACAGGCATAATCTGAAAACTTTAAACATCTCTACAGGGGTAAAACGATGTTCCAGCCCCCATTGCTAAGTACTAAGGGTACAGTTGCTCCTGGTCCCCCTGTATTCGGCTCCTATGGGTGACATTTCATCTGTTAAACAGACAGTCTTTTACTACCTATCAAAATGAAACTGACCTATGAGTGATACCACTTCTGTGCAACTGACAGTTTTTGACAGTATGTTATTTAAAGGTGAGGTGGGAGTCATATCTATTCTGCTAAACATCATCTGCACCTATATATTATTTGAAGCTGAGCTGGGATTGATTTTTTAGTTAAAAGCACCCTGTGGTTTGCTGAGAGCATACTATTATGTGGTTGAACTATGAGTGATGTCTCGTCATTAAAAGTATGTCTTCTCTTGTTTGTATGGACATAACATCAAGCTGCATGCCTTCTTCAAACAACAACTAAGAGCAGGTGATTATCAAATGCATAAACTAGCGGGACGATTAAAGACATCACCAATTAGCGCTTGTGAGGTGTGAGATGCTGAACTAGTTCTATTCATCTCATTGCATTCTGGCACTTATAAACCTGGCTTTGCAGACTGAAACTCAAACTACATTTGCTGGTCAAGGATACGGATTTAAGTGTGGTGAAACCAAAGATTTGAACATCTGAGTCCTTTACGGCACAACTCAAGATTTATTTCTGCCTATTGCACACTGTGTAATCAATAATCCAGACTGTTGGGATATTTCCAGGACTGAAAAGCTAAAGAAAACTGTGAGCTAGTCAGGCCCAACGTTTGAAAGTTGACCCTTCATGGTTTTGTGGGAGTCAGTATAGTGATTGCAGTGCATGGGGTAGTGAGGGTAGTTTGTTATTAAGCAGTGTAGGGGAGGACTGGTCCAGGAGACCCCTCTCGCCTGCGTTTCTTCCCCAGGTGAGGGCTATGGCCCATTGGGCGTTCCCTCATGCCACCCGGGCCCAGGTGGTGGAGGGCTCACCCACTGGAGACATTGCCCACACGTATCGAATGCCCACATGTATTGATTACAACACAAATTTAGCTAGGCCCAAAAACCATTCTTTGCCCGGTAAAGATGGTGTGAGCTCAGCGCGCTGTAGCGCGGCCCCCACCCTTGGAGAACATCCCTGTTGCCGCAGCACCCTGGCAGATCCGCTGCGAGCACGTTCCCACGAACAAGACGGACATGAGCTAGCGCAATACGCTAACATTGTAACAGTTCACCTCCCGCAGTGTACCATCACTATCAGCATGACCCGGCTAGCAGGCCTGAACAATGAGAAGAACAGTAAAATGGTCCTCTGATGGCAGACAGTCTTTATATATATGTATATATTAATGTCAAGACCTCTTGCATTATTTCTTTCTTCCACAAAATACAAATGCCTGTAGAATGTATTAAAATGAGAGAGTATGCTCCCATGATATAAGCTATGGCAAGCTCGCACCATTGCAGGTGGATGCCAATGATAAAGGAACGCTCCAGGGATCTGTTCGTTGCGTGTATCACTGGGCAGCCTACCTCACGTGGTTTCGCGCCATAACTAAAGCTAATGCTGCTAGAGTACACGAGAAAGCGGATGCAACTATACTATGAACTCATTAAAGAATGCGCGAGAGTGCACGTATCATGTGTGAATGTCTGAGCCCCTCATATGCCACCACCGTCACGAACGGTGGCGGGTCGTTTTCTATGTACTCCACTGATCTAACCACTACCTCATTTACTGCGAATGTATATGCATGTAACTGAAACACTGTAGCTGCTAGAGTGTAATGTACAAATATGATGCTCGAACTGGGTATAATCGAAACGCACCCAGCAAAGGTTAAATGCATGTTTTGACGTGATTTTAAATAAGTATTATAGAAAGTGTTCAAATGTCTGCGATGTCTTTACTTGTATTCAGCAACACACGAGGGAGATACCTTTGTGAAAGCGTACAAGGTCTCGATGTATCCCCCTCCCTCCCTCAGAAGGCTGCCAAGACATGAGAACAGAGCCCCGCTCTGCATTATCACGCCTCCCCCGACCCGACTGGAGCCGCTTCAAAGACTTGTAGCCCCACTGCAGCACCCAAGGCCGCGGCCAGCCACCTGCATTATTTACAGCACAGTAGTAAACCTTAGTTTAAACTCAAGCACCCCCTCGTAAACCCCACAACCCACCGGACTGTCTCAGACTTATGGCCCTGTGCAATCAGGACACCCAACACTTTGACAACACACAGCGAAACATCCATAACCACTTCTAACAAGACAGAAAGACCTGTACCACCAGCCCCAGTCCCCGAAGCTTAGCCCCTCGACCTACGGTCCCGGTCAACAGATCACGAGTAACCAGGCCACGATATATTATCTCCAGACCCCTCACAAGGTGCATTCCTCCTGTGTTGCATTAACCTATTGAAAGATTTACTAAAGAGAATAGAACTGTAAATGACTGAATGACTGCAGTGTGCATAGCAGAGGGCAAGTAAGTCAGAAAAGGCATTCATCTCTGCCACAGGCCGCCTCGGCACGCCAACACCGCCCGGATGAACTCAAGCCGACCTGCCAGGCCCAGCCCAACCCACGAGGGTGACCAGTGACGTCCTCCAGCCAAGACCAACCACACCGCAGCAGCACCTATAGTTAGTTGTCGCCACCCAATCCCAAAGAACTTGTGCCCCCTATAGTATGTAGGTTTTGATGACGTTTTTTGTAAATATATACGCCTGTCTTTGCTATTGTCAGGCAGAGCGCTCTCAGAGTTTGCAGAGTTCTTTGCATGCCCAATTCTGATTGATAAACTCCCATTTACGCTCACCCGCACTGTGTCTTGGCCTTATTCCCATTTTGGGAGAGTCCTTCATTGTCTCTCATTGCGGGGAGGATCGTGCTGTCTGGGGACGCTTGCTTTCAGTGGTGACCCCGATAGCGTGATTTTTATTTCTTCCTAAACTCCTTATAACCGTCCCCGTTTGGCACGAGAATCTCCGGTCGAAAAGGGATACGCACGGTGAGCCGGCTCCAGGAGGCTGCCTGCCAACGGCGACCGGTACACTAAGAAGTGCGCACTCAATAGAGAGGGGGTACGGGATCCCGGTTGAAAAATCCCCTTTGAGTACCGCTCGCCGGAGCCGGGGCTGACTGTTGAGCTGACGGCGACACTGCCTGGACGGACCCAGTTTCGGAGAGTATCGGTTCAAGACGGGCACGTGAGTACTGAGTGCGAGCGATCTTAAGGGGAGCGGGAAGTGAAGTGTAGAACAGGAAACGAAGAGGGGGTACGCAGATCTACTAAAGATCATCTTAAAATTTCCTTGCTTTTTCTTTGCATATGGCCATTAGGATTAAGAGGTAAATAAGAGATAAAAGTGACGGGAACCTAGCTCCGAAAGGGGGTGGAAGGCGGCGCCGCATAGTGCTATCTTGACTAGTACTGGGAATATATGAAGACGTGGAGTATAAAATAAAAGTGTTCAGCAAAAGGGGACACTGAGAGTACATTAGTGACCGCTATTACTTTCTTCCTTTTTCTTAAGGGTAGGGGGGAGAATAAAAGAACTGTGATTAGCACAGGCTTGGGGAGACAGTAAGAGAAACAAAGTCCTAATAGAAGGAGGGGAAAACAGGTTAATATCTATATATATATATATGCGCGCATCTAGATATTCAAATAAGGCGATTAGGGACAGCCGGCTAGGGAGGAAAGGGAGGGCAGCTTGAATGGTGAATGGTGCCAAGAGGTGTGTGCACCTCGTATGTGCTAGAAGAGATTTTGACGTTGTGAATGTGTGAACGATTATAAGTGCATAATAGTTAAATGGTCATGATAAGTGTGGTCGGATAAAAGTTTTTTTTCTCTCTTCAGACAACGCCAATATAGTGGAGTGAGTGAGTACCTTCTTGATTTCCAGTCTGACATTGTCAAACCAAAGGATGGGTTGCTCTTGTATGTGCCCCTCAAAAAGAACATAATAGACATTGTGTACGGCCAGTTTTGTATTGTACAGATAGGGAGGGGGAGAGCCCAAAGGGACCCAGCATTGAATGTGAAGTAAAATATAAAGAATAATATTTATACGACATTTACATTGTAGTTGCAAACACACTAGGCATATCAGCACTAGGAGGGCATAGAAATGGGGGCTGAAACACCCTTATCGCATATTTGTAAGAATCTCCCGGGGTACGTGGAGCGGATTAAAAAATATCAAGACCAATGGGTGACCGAGCTAAAGGGGGAGGGGTTACCTCAGATTTGGCCCGAGGGAGGGTCATTTGATAAAGGTGTCATGGATACAGTGGCCACATGCATTTATCTAAAATACAAAGGAAAGCAGCTGCAAAATAGGAGGGAAATATTAGATCTTTGGAGGTTATTTGAAGAGATACCACCGCCTAAGGCACCAGCACTAAATCCTGATCTCCCATCCACCACAGACAATCCACTGCTAATACAAAGAGATGTCAAAGAAGGCTCAAGTGTAGCGCCACCAGTAGAGGTAATAAGTTTGTACCCGATAATAAAGAAGCCTGTGCCCGCAGAGGGGTACAGTGATCCCACTTACATACCTCCCCCGAGAGATACTACACCCCCCCCGGCCCACGGCACCTCCGCCATACGAAAGCACGAGGGAGCGAGCCCAGGCAGGCGCACAAAGGGTGGATATAGAGAAGCTCACAGATGATTTAGAATCAAGACTGACGATAGCAAAGGATGAGCTCTCGAGGATAAAAGACATATGCGAACGAACAGCACTAGATGCAACTAGATCAGGGCGTACGTCTAGAGCGCTAGGTGAAAATAGAAAGCCCGAAGAGGGGTGGAAAAAGGGCGAGATTTTGTTCAGAATTGAGGAAGAACCAACGCGAATAATAGAAGTAGGGCCCGGAGAAGGAGATGTTGTAAGTGAAGAAAGGAGGGGGGGAATTAGAGAAGAGTTGCTGTGTGATATAAGGGACGAGGTAGAAGAAAGCGACAGGTTGAGTATGGCGATAGGAGGGGGAAGCGAAGGGGAGGAAGGTACGTGTTCACTGAGAACCTTGGATGATGAGTGGACGGGGCGACTAAGGAACAGAGTGGGAAAAATGGCATCACTAGGGATATCAACAGCTCAAACGGGTCCGGACGGAACGACAAAAGGAAGGCTACAGCTCCCGTTGATACACAGGGGAGGAGGGAGGCCTAACTATATCCCATGGGCACAGATGGATAAAGCCAATTTATTAAAGCTATTGCCCCCGTTGTCAGGAGGGGCAAGTAAGTGGATATATGCCTTTGAGAAACATACTGCCGGGGTACCCCTAGCCATAGGAGATGTAAAAAGTCTACTCGTATCAGCAGTAGGTGACCAGGCTGAAAGGGTATGGGTTAAGGCCGGTTTCCCGGGAGTAACGTTAGACTGTGACCGCCATGATGGGGCATCCTTCAACACGGTGCGTGCCAGGGTGTGGGATGCCTTACGCGAAACATTCCCAGACACACCGGACTTGCAGTCAGTGATGCAGTGTACAATGAATGACGGGGAAGAGGCTATGGATTATATTTTTCGGGTCCAAGAGATGTGGAGAGCAGAAACGGGCACGCCCTGGTATTAATCGACATCTTTATTTCATTTTATTATAAAGAGAGGGCTCCCAAAGGAAGTGCAGAAGGCGCTTGACAAGATAGCAGGTATTGAAGCAAAGGGATGGCCAGAAATTCAGAGCATAATAGTACACCATTGTAAAAGAATCAAGGAGAGGGAGAAGGAGGTGGCGCAGAAAAGATTGGCAGACGAGGCGAAGTTAGTACAGTCAAAGATAGTGAAGGTTGCAGCAGCAGTAGCCGCGCTCCCACACAGTAGAGAGGGAGATGAGGAGGAGGAGGGGCTGATAGCACTCCAAGGAAGGGTGGCAACTAATTGGGCAGGACCAGCACAGCGGCAGTGGACTGAACAAGAGCAAGGTGGAAGCCCGCAGTGGCAAGAGTGGACCCCTCGAGGGGGACGAGGTGGGTACAGGGGCCGGAGAGGAGGCGGACAGGGGTATGGGGGAATGGGAGGGAATGGATGGCAGGGCCCTAGGGGCCCCCAAGGGAGTTGCTGGAACTGCGGACGATGGGGACATTACTCCAGGGAGTGCAGAAGTAGACAAAACAATGGGTTCCAGGAGGGGGAGAGTTATGGTCATCCACACCCGGGAAGCCCATACGGTCTCCCAATGGGACAGCAGCAACTAAGAAACCCCGGCCAGGGTACCACGGGCCAGCAACAAGGACACCAGTATAGGACACAGAACCACCCCCAAAACAATGACAGCATGCAATACACACCAGGTAACCCTTTCGCGACAACAGCAAACGGGGCCCCCGCGCCAGCGCCTTACAGCGGCATGTCGGTAGTTTCCGGAAATGTCTTTAATGAGGGAGGGGCGACGAGATACCCCGCATAGGACAGCCCACAGAGAACACTTGCGTGTCCAGTTCTATCCACCACCTACAATGCAGCAGAGGAACCATTGGTAGGGGCGCAGATAGGAGACAAGCAGTTTATATTCATGGTTGATTCGGGAGCGGAGAAATCATGTATCAGAGAGGGCCGATTCCCGTTATCTAACAGGAAGTTAGAGACGCAGGGGTTCTCTGGGGCTGTAGTTGAAGTTCCTTACACAGAAGCTTTGGATGTAACAGTGGGGGGTAAAACCGTGAAGGCACCCTTATTGTATTACGAACATTCCCCAATTAACTTGCTAGGGAGGGATCTCCTGAGTAAACTCAACATGACCATATCATTTACCGAGAGAGGGATAGTGTGTTCCACACCCGGGATATGCCCCTTGCGTGCATTGTTGCTAGTGCAAGCACACACAACCACGCAGGAAATACGAGGACTGCCACAAAACGAGGAAATGTTTATCAAAGGGCTGAAGACTCTGGCCCTCATAATTCCCGAGCTGAGAAGCATGGACTGGAGGATCCCGGCGGAGTTCCTCTTCCGCCCCATAGTATGCCCCAACACAGCACCAGGATCAGTGGTATCGTTAGATTTGCACGCTGTGCAAGTGTCAGCAAAAAGAATAGCTGTGATCGGAGTGGACGAGGAAGGGTGTGAGTGGCGCACAGTGCTATGCACAAACGCCAACATCGCCCTGCGAGAGGTAACAGATGAGGATCTCTTTTCAGACTCAGAAGGGGATGGTGAAATAGTGATGGAAATAGCGATGCCCTGTGATATTTTAATACAAGCAAGGGAGACTCCCGTCCAATTGATGACAGTGGTAGGAGCACCACCGTCGTTTTTTGATGATGACATGAGGCTCGTACCAAACAACTTATGGACAACAGGCCCCCATGATGTGGGACTGTTGCATGGAGTACAGCCTGTGGTAATAAAGCTAAAACAAGGAGCAATTTTACCACAAGTTAAACAGTATCCTCTGTCTCGTGAAGCTGAAGAGGGGATAAAAGAGACAATAAACGCCCTACTAGCACAAGGGATAATAGTGCCTTCAAACTCCCCATGTAACACTTGTATTTATCCGATCAAAAAAGCAAAAGGGGGTCTTGGAGGATGATACAGGACTTACGCCCCCTCAATGATGTAATTCAGAAGGAGTTCCCTCTAGTCCCGAACCCCGCATCAATACTATGCAGCATCCCGAAAGAGGCATCACATTTCACAGTAGTGGATTTGAAGAACGCATTTTTCTCTATACCCCTGGCTGAAGAGAGTAGATACCTTACCGCCTTCACACTGGGGGGAAAAAGGTACGAGCATTGCAGATTACCACAGGGTTACTGCGAGAGCCCGAGCATCTTCAATCGCGTATTACATGAAGACCTAGGAAACCTATCAGTTGAGAGCACCATTATTCAGTACGTAGACGATTTACTAGTCTGCGCACGAAACGAAGAGACATGCAGAAAAGATTCCATAACATTATTGACTTTGCTGGCCAACAAGGGGTACAAAGTGGACAAGGGAAAGCTACAATACTGTCTGACAGAGGTCCTATACCTAGGACAGCTGATTTCGAGAGATGGAAAAAGAATAATACCAGACAGGGTGGAAGCCATAAGATTAGTACAAGAACCCACAACAGTAAAAGACATGCAGAAATTTCTGGGAATGTGCAATTACTGCCGAGCATGGATATTAGATTATGCGGCATACACTAGGCCCTTATTACAAGCATTAAAGGTGGCTCAACAGGAGAACAGGAAGGTGGAATGGACGGAAGAGATGAGTTCCTCCTTCCAAACACTAAAAGAGTTGATTTCAAGCGCCCCAGTACTCGCAAACCCAGATTATGGACGCAAGTTTTACCTATTCTCCCACTGCAAGGAAACACTGATGACAGCAGTCCTGACACAAAAAACATCCTTAGGACACAAGCCACTGGCTTACTATAGTGGCACTTTAGATGCCGTGATGCAGGGCCATTTCGCGTGCGAGCAATCACTCGCTGCAGCCGCGTTCGCGATTGAGAAAAGTGCCACAATAGTAATGGGCTGCCCTGTGACATTGTTTGTGGAACATTCATTATTTGCAATACTCGAGAGATCAAAAAGCACACTGACCACACAGCGGGCAACTGCCTACGAGATTATACTGTCCAGTGCCAACATCCATATAGTGAGATGCAAGACAGTGAACCCCGCCACATTCATTACAGAAACGTGCACGCTCGAAGACATGCAGAACCACGATTGCGCAACCTACACAGGAGGAAGTGGGGAGGAGACAGTGGTGTGTGAGAACGCTCTAAGCGAAGGGGAAGTGTACTTTGTGGATGGGTCCGCATCTATTGACACGGACACGGGAGAGAAACACGTTGGCATGGCAGTGGTGAGGTTAGAAGACGGCGAGTATGAAACACTGGTACAATATCGTCTCCCATCACATTACTCCGCGCAGGCAGCAGAACTGGTTGCACTCATAGAAGCACTACATGCAGCAAAGGGTTGTGCAGTGACAATATACACAGACTCAGCTTACATGACAACGACAGTACATGGAGGCCTAGCAAGATGGGGGCGGAGGGGCTTTAGGAGGGCAGATGGAACACCTGTACAGCATGCAGAATTGTTAAAAGAGTTAATTGAGGCCCTGCAAAACCCCACTGCAGTAGCAATAGTAAAGTGCCAAGCACATACGTCCAACACAGATGTTGTGTCTTTAGGGAACGCGGCAGCGGACGCTGCCGCCAAGGAGGCTTCCTATTTTCAGAAAAATGACACAGGTGAATACATGCTTAAGGACAAAACAAACGAAGAGCCCCCAGAGGGATATAATGTCATGCCCATACCACAAATAATAGAATTGCAGGAAGGAGCCAGTGCAGAGGAAAAACTATTGTGGACAAAGCGAGGGTGCAGCAAGTCAGGAACAGACCTGCTGTGGAGGCAAAATAACTCGGGGAAGGTGGTAATGCCAATTCAGCTACTAGAGATTGCATTTCAACAGCTACACTTCCCTGCACATAACACCAAACAACACATCGCAGCAGAAATACAGGAAGAATGGTTCGTGCCCTGCCTTCAGGAGCATGTGTCTCGATTGGCAATGGAATGTACAACATGCCAAATATACAATTCAGGGATGACATTACGCACTCTCCGGGGAACAATCCCTAAACCCATTGGCCCATTCAAGGAACTACACATAGATTACGCAGACATGGGGGAAAGGTGTAATGGTGCACGGTACATGATTGTGGTCGTGTGCCCATTTTCAAGGTGGGTGGAAGCAGGACCCTGCGCGCGCCCCGATGCCAAGAGCGCCGCCAAGTTCCTAGTAAGGGAAGTATTCCCGCGCTGGGGAATTTGTGACGTGATCCGCTCAGACAATGGCACTCATTTTGTGAATGAGCTTTTTAAGGAAGTAACTACATTGTTGGGAATAAAACATAAATTATGCTCAATTTATCATCCTAAAAGTAATGGCGTAGTGGAAAAGATGAACGGACTGTTGAAGGGCAGGTTATCAAAATTATGCTTTTCATTAAAAAAGAATTGGATTTACTGCCTACCGCTTGCGCTATTTGAGTTACGAAACCAGCCAAGCAAAGACCACCATTTGTCCCCGCACGAGATCGTGACCGGGAGACGGATGAACACTGCACATTCACCACTGCGCGAACACTCAGACGCTCACAGAAGCGCCGCGATATTGGGGGATGAGTTCACAGACTATTTAAAGAAACTGACAAGGGCAGCGCGCGTGATAGCAAAGCAATTGTCCCCACCCTTCACTAGAGAAGAGGGAAATGTAACAGGCGCTGTCACGGAGCCAGGGCAACAGCTACAGCTAATGCCAGGCGACTGGATATATGTCAGAAGTTTTGTGCGCCGGTGGAATGCACCACGATTCCATGGCCCATATGAAGTAATATTTTGCACGCCTACGGCGGTAAAGGTCAAAGGGTTGAGGTACTGGGTGCACTTGACCGATGTACGGAAGGCATATAGCAACGTACAGGAGGAGGTAAATGGGGAGGCACAGACAACAGCAAACGCTGCAACTGAGCAGAATGACTGAATACGAACTTGCGTGTATGTGCTGGTACTGAGTTTGAAGAAATGCACAACTGATAAAGATGCAAAAAAAAAAAAAGAGGAACATTTTGTTTTAACTTTCATCTTGTTGAGTGTGTATATATATATATATATATACGTATATAAAATGGAATGCTGAACTATGAACTTATATACACCCTTGTCTGTGAATACCCCTCCCCGCATCCCCACCCGCTCCCACTCCCCGTCACATGTATATTGGCGCTGATGGTGCCAACAAAATGTTTACATGTATGCACTCAATGCACTTTTATATCTTAAAACAGGAGCTTCCATGGCATCTAACGGGCGGCCTGCAACGGATAGATTTACTAGAATTAGAGAATGGTTAACTGTGAAATGTATATATTCTTACGAATGTGGACTATCTGCATGCATTATATTGTTTTTTACATTATTATTTGGTCTGGTTACATACTGGTTCATAGCGTTCATCTCTATCGAGATGAACGAGGGGGGAGGGAGTAACACAACTACTGGGACCAATACAACTGCAAGTGTCAATGCAACTACAAGGGAAGGTGATTTTTTGATATGGGATGGAACTAAACTTGTGTGGGGCTACTATACTACGTCATCCAATGTTGTCATCCCACACGATGGAGGGCCAAAGGGTGAAAGACAAAACAACACACTGTCCCCACCTGAGATGTCTAATTACAATGCTCACAGCTTAAACGACCGAAATCCCTCTGCCATATCCTGGTTGTATAATACCCCCACCAGCCAACCTGCCCCCACGGCCATAGAGAATCAA
Organism: Ambystoma mexicanum; assembly: GCF_040938575.1. Taxonomy (NCBI): domain Eukaryota; kingdom Metazoa; phylum Chordata; class Amphibia; order Caudata; family Ambystomatidae; genus Ambystoma; species Ambystoma mexicanum. The sequence continues at coordinate 758,774,663 of NC_090929.1, read as the reverse complement.
AGAATGAGAGAAACACATGAAATATTATATCATGACTGGGTGAAGGGGGGCGGGAATGAGAAAGGGGGGTCTAGTTTGTCTCTTGCCCAGGGAATCGGGAAGAATATGAGGAATAAGAACAATAGACGGAAGAGGGAAGCAGGAAGGAGGAAGTATGATGAGTACTATGGGCTAGGTCTAGATAAGATGGAAGACCCACGACACCCCCACCAAACAAATAAGTGGTATGCAGACATGAGTGCCACAGCTAAACAAACAACAAACGAGAGCTGTTATGTTTGCTCCCTCATCCCTCACGCATCAGGTACACCCAAAGTACTGTTACCCAAAGAGTTGCCGATTATAGATACCCAATGTCTCCTTCATCTCACGTTATGCAGGATTAAGAACACCTTCCAGGCACATGAAGTGACTTTTCAAATGCTGCAGAACGAGAAAACGTGCTACCCAAAACCGTCAGGGGTTGTATGTCTGAAAGAACCATTTTTTGCAATCGAAGGGACACTTTTTTCTGACAACAAGTGGAAGAATGAAGAAGTAATGTGTAAAGCTGAAGCACTGAGGGGTGTGGCACCGGAGAAATTGCAATGGATAGATGAAACATGCACACCCGTATGGAGAGAACACATTTCAAAACTAACCTGGGTTACGCCCATCGAAAAGCCTTTCAAGTTGCAGAATGAAATAGACTATGAACTATGTTTCAAAGGAGAGGGGAAAACGTCCATGGGGACAAACAAGAAGTGCAACAAAACCCTCACTATCCCAGACCTAAGAAAAGGGACTACGGCCCTTATGGACACGTATTGGGTATGTGGAAACCAGGCATACCTACACCTCCCCCCGTCGTGGAGTGGCAGCTGCTCAATGGCCACTCTGCACTCAGCTCTAATGGTGATACCAGAAAGCCACATCGATGGAAGCAAAAGGACACAGGAACGCACACAACAGAGTGTGGCTCAACCAACTGCAGAACCACAAATGTATGTCCTGTCTTCTGGAAACAAGGGAGAGGTGCTGACCCGCAACAGACGAGCATCAAACTATATATCAAAGGCATCATCAGAATTATTGGCCCAGATCCCAGACAAATATCGATTATTCAGCTCAGCAGAAACATTCTTTGCCTCGCTCATATCAAGTGTCCAAGCAAGGGCTAACGCAAAATGGCTCCAGATAACCCGCTGGGAATTAATTCAGCTGGCGAACGACACCGAAGAAGGTTTTAACATAATAAAGGTCGAACTAAGAGCCTTGCGACTGATGACCATGCAAAACAGGTATGTCCTGGACCTGTTGACGGCGATGGACGTCGGTGTTTGCCGAAAAATAGGAAGTGCGTGCTGCACTTTCGTACCTTCTGAAGACGCAGAGAACGGCTCCCTGTCCCATGTGATCGAAGCAGTCCACAACCTAGGAGAAAAAATGAAGATGGAAGGCGGAGCAGAAGATAGTACATGGTTCGATAACCTCTTCTCCTGGGTCCCCTCATGGCTTGGAACAACGATGAAATTTTTGATGCCAGCTGTGGTGTTCCTCCTTTTGATTTTCTGCCTATGCCAGGTGGGTCTTCGAGTCTGTGCTAACGCAGTACCAAATGGTGCAATGATGATGGTGACAATGGGCAACTCACACGGTACAATAAAAACGGTGCAAGAAGCACAAGTGCAAACAGGGGTAGACAACACACCCAGGTACCAACTGGTGCCCATGTACCACGACAAGGATATTGTAGATAAGCTTTGGCACACCACCATCAAAGAGCCCCGCATACTAGAATGGTACGAGGAAGTGTGGGTAGATTTGGAAGGAGATGGTGGGTGCATATATCTTACGTGTACTCCAGATGAATACGCCAGGAGAGGTGAGAGTTTAAGGGGGGTGTGCAGAGCATGGATGCCTATCAAAGGAACTCCTGCATGGGATGAGGCGGTGATGGACGAAGCAGAATGTAGGAGGATAGAGGAGTTAAAGAATTCGTTACTTAAGTAACGAAAGGGGGGAAATGTAGGGGAGGACTGGTCCAGGAGACCCCTCTCGCCTGCGTTTCTTCCCCAGGTGAGGGCTATGGCCCATTGGGCGTTCCCTCATGCCACCCGGGCCCAGGTGGTGGAGGGCTCACCCACTGGAGACATTGCCCACACGTATCGAATGCCCACATGTATTGATTACAACACAAATTTAGCTAGGCCCAAAAACCATTCTTTGCCCGGTAAAGATGGTGTGAGCTCAGCGCGCTGTAGCGCGGCCCCCACCCTTGGAGAACATCCCTGTTGCCGCAGCACCCTGGCAGATCCGCTGCGAGCACGTTCCCACGAACAAGACGGACATGAGCTAGCGCAATACGCTAACATTGTAACAGTTCACCTCCCGCAGTGTACCATCACTATCAGCATGACCCGGCCAGCAGGCCTGAACAATGAGAAGAACAGTAAAATGGTCCTCTGATGGCAGACAGTCTTTATATATATGTATATATTAATGTCAAGACCTCTTGCATTATTTCTTTCTTCCACAAAATACAAATGCCTGTAGAATGTATTAAAATGAGAGAGTATGCTCCCATGATATAAGCTATGGCGAGCTCGCACCATTGCAGGTGGATGCCAATGATAAAGGAACGCTCCAGGGATCTGTTCGTTGCGTGTATCACTGGGCAGCCTACCTCACGTGGTTTCGCGCCATAACTAAAGCTAATGCTGCTAGAGTACAGGAGAAAGCGGATGCAACTATACTATGAACTCATTAAAGAATGCGCGAGAGTGCACGTATCATGTGTGAATGTCTGAGCCCCTCATATGCCACCACCGTCACGAACGGTGGCGGGTCGTTTTCGATGTACTCCACTGATCTAACCACTACCTCATTTACTGTGAATGTATATGCATGTAACTGAAACACTGTAGCTGCTATAGTGTAATGTACAAATATGATGCTCGAACTGGGTATAATCGAAACGCACCCAGCAAAGGTTAAATGCATGTTTTGACGTGATTTTAAATAAGTATTATAGAAAGTGTTCAAATGTCTGCGATGTCTTTACTTGTATTCAGCAACACACGAGGGAGATACCTTTGTGAAAGCGTACAAGGTCTCGATGTATCCCCCTCCCTCCCTCAGAAGGCTGCCAAGACATGAGAACAGAGCCCCGCTCTGCATTATCACGCCTCCCCCGACCCGACTGGAGCCGCTTCAAAGACTTGTAGCCCCACTGCAGCACCCAAGGCCGCGGCCAGCCACCTGCATTATTTACAGCACAGTAGTAAACCTTAGTTTAAACTCAAGCACCCCCTCGTAAACCCCACAACCCACCGGACTGTCTCAGACTTATGGCCCTGTGCAATCAGGACACCCAACACTTTGACAACACACAGCAAAACATCCATAACCACTTCTAACAAGACAGAAAGACCTGTACCACCAGCCCCAGTCCCCGAAGCTTAGCCCCTCGACCTACGGTCCCGGTCAACAGATCACGAGTAACCAGGCCACGATATATTATCTCCAGACCCCTCACAAGGTGCATTCCTCCTGTGTTGCATTAACCTATTGAAAGATTTACTAAAGAGAATAGAACTGTAAATGACTGAATGACTGCAGTGTGCATGGCAGAGGGCAAGTAAGTCAGAAAAGGCATTCATCTCTGCCACAGGCCGCCTCGGCACGCCAACACCGCCCGGATGAACTCAAGCCGACCTGCCAGGCCCAGCCCAACCCACGAGGGTGACCAGTGACGTCCTCCAGCCAAGACCAACCACACCGCAGCAGCACCTATAGTTAGTCGTCGCCACCCAATCCCAAAGAACTTGTGCCCCCTATAGTATGTAGGTTTTGATGACGTTTTTTGTAAATATATACGCCTGTCTTTGCTATTGTCAGGCAGAGCGCTCTCGGAGTTTGCAGAGTTCTTTGCATTCCCAATTCTGATTGATAAACTCCCATTTATGCTCACCCGCACTCTGTCTTGGCCTTATTCCCATTTTGGGAGAGTCCTTCATTGTCTCTCATTGCGGGGAGGATCGTGCTGTCTGGGGACGCTTGCTTTCAGCAGCAAGGAGCTCAAGACCCACCGCTACAACGAATGGCTCCCTCTGACACTTAGGTCCATGCACCCCCACTCCCGACCTCACCTGAGAGTGGGAGATCCGCTCCCCATTTCCTCTCCTGATTTCTTGTAGAGCTTGTGCTGACAGGTTGCCTGCCCTCTCACTGCCCCGTTGTTACCTCTCCGCTCCCTTGTATTACTCCCTTGTGATCTGCCTCCCTTGCCATGTACTTACCCAATGACAAGGAAATCATTCTGTTGCTTCTGAAGCTAGGTCCATGCTCACTAAATACAATATTAATAATAATAATAATAATAATAATAATAATAATAATAATAATAATAATAATAAAAAAACAAGGATATCTGGCTGCATGATTTCAGACAATCTAATCATCCGCCTACGACATATAAGGTCATGTACAATAACCTAAATCCACACATTGGAAGTCTGGCAGAGTCGACTTGGCACTTCCTCCTTCAGAAGTTAATTAATTGAGTATTTTTTAAAAATGTTTTATGATTTATTTGGTTAAATATAAACAAATAGTATCTACCTTTCAGTTTTTACAACGATAAACAATAAAAGCAAATGTGACTTCAGAAAGCTAATAAAAGAAAGGATTCAACTTGATTCACATTTGCATCAAAGACATTGCATACGTATCAACTTGACATGTCAGTTAAATCGCTCTGCGGATTCAAAATAAAGTTATATTTGCAAAAATAAAAACCATGTCCATACCAATTCTTCATTTTGTCCAAATCATTTGTGCATAATTCAAATAAGATTTTAAAAAATACAAAATCTGACAATTACGATTCTTAGTGTGTGACGGTTAGCTTGAATTATCACTTTCCATAGTGCATCAGTAGTTACAATTCTTAATTCTTTGAAGTGCGCTTTAAAAAAGAGGGCTCGTTTGGGTGCTTGCTTGGGACACAGCATTAGCAAATGTTTGACATTGAATAAATTGAGTACCTTCAAGATCCATCTTCCCTTTCCTATCAACCAACCTGTTGGAAACCAATACCCAGGTGAATACGCACAGGTGACAATCACCCAGTCTTCTGAAAATGTCCCAAAGCCCAGCTGTTCACGAGATCTCAACATACAAACTAGAATGACACCCTTTGTAGGCCGGACTTGGCAGAATTCCCAACCTCTCTTCATGCCAGGTTGGGGCTGTATGATTCATCAGAACTATGCAGATGAACCAGAGTGGTCATGCAAGTCCCAAGGGATGGACCACTTAGACTTAACAGCATAAAAGCTATTACAAATATGAACCCAAAGACTGATCAGAACACCAACCTCGCAAACAGGACACAATTGAGGCTGCTCCCATTTGAATCAGCCTCACTGACCTGTGCAATATGCCTGTGCACACACTTAACTCAACAACACTTAACTCAAAAGCACCTTGGAGATCAGGACCTCATTAATCTGCCCAACCCGTTTCCCGATCATAGATAAGACTCTGACACTTTCCCACAGTCATCATAAAATGGAAGCACGAACAGTAGCAACACCTCAACCAGATGGATAACAACACAGCTGTGAGTTGTACTGATTCGGAATAACCCTAAAGTTCTATCCCCAAATGACCCCCTCCCTTCAACCTTTCAATTTACCTACACCTTTAAACTACACACTAGGAATATAAGACACACAGAAGATGCATGTCTGTTAGCACCACTCCAACCACATGAACCTTGGGGTACACTGCAGAGTTCACCACACTGCTTTCTGCATGTTCAGCTTTATCACATACTGTGCTCTGTCAGGGGCTCTTCCAGTGCCCAGGTCCTGTCATCCAATAAACCATGGGTTTTTCCTTCTAAATAAAACACATATCCAAGTTTCAATGTCATAAACCACATACACTCAAACAAGACTCAGGAGCCTGGTACTTCTGGTCCACACTCATAAGCACCACATGTTTAGTACTTGTCTCTCCCCTATAACCACCCCTCTTTGGTTTTGGTAAAACCACATTTCAGAAGACCATCACAAATTACAGAGATGCACCATGCAAGACCAGTTTACATTATATTAAATTACCATTAATTTTGGTAATAGCACTTATTCCAGCACTTAAATGTGTCTACCACGAGCACTAGATAAAAATGTAATATTATTATTGTTAAACATGAAATAATGGAACAGGATTGTATGGAACATTGTTGTGGATTATTAGTTTAAAACACTGAGTGGGCATTTTAAGGAACACAGTTGAATTGTCCTGTTGGAGTTGTAATGTGTAAGTTTGGCGGGTGTGCCGTTCAGGCTGCTGTAGGTTGGACCTTGAAGGCACTTCATCAAGGGAAAGAGTGGGTGTATTTGCAGACTTTAAATTTCTTATGTCATGCCATTTTCATTAACTGTTTTAAAGTTAGAGGAACAAATGATGATGAATTGTGTTGAATGAAAAACACAGAGTAAAAAAAACACTTGTAACGCTAAATACCTATACATATTTTTTCAGAGCCTTATTGCAACTGCTGAACATGAGATAAGTTTTTAGCGTGTATCATAACTTGTTGAAAAACTTTTACTTTCTTAAACCTACTCTAAAGTTGTAAAATGTCACTTTTTCCTAACCAGCTTTATACAATATATATTTAATCCAGTTGGGCCTGTTAACCCATATTTGATCTATTATCACTCCACACCCCTTCTATGTGTGCACTCTGCGTTGCCCCCTCCCCCCCCCCCCATCCCTAATACTGATGTCTAGAGACGCCACTGACTGTAGGCCACTTTGTATCAGTCCACGGGCACTGTTGTTAGTATCAGTTTGACACTGCAGTTTGACAGCCGTGTTTGGGTGAGGTTCTAAACAGACTCGACAATGATGTGTGGCTATGTTTGAGAAAGGCATATTTTTGTAAGAACATGGCTGGCAAAAGTGAGATCGAATGCTGCCCAGCTCCCTAACCAAAAAGCCCAACTTTAGAGATTAAAAAGGGAAGGTCAATTGTATGTGTCTCCTTGACAGACATAAGGAATGAATGTCTTTGTGTGAACCAGGGCTGACGCCGAAAATAATAGTAATAAAACGAGGCCATGAAAACTGCAAGTGCTTTGCTTCAGGATCAAATATGTCACAATACGACACTATGCTGTATACAACTTTCTTTTAGTTTCCCTAAGCATAATAATTGCCTATTGTTTTCAGTAATTACACTATGAATGGAAAACACAGTTCACTGTTATATACCATCTGCATAATCTTCAATTCAACCTAATAGATACTACTGTGAGTCTAAACGTTGCATAATTTCTCTTTCTACTCACATGATGGCGCTCATCCTCTGGACTTCCTCCTCAAAGGAGTGTGGTTCCGCCCACACCTGGTGCCCTGCGCCGGATCCCTCCTGCCTCCTGTCCATTGGCACCCCTGAAGCTCGCAGCTCCTTCCTCACTGTGTGCTGCTGCTGCCTTCCCAGAGATATCGATCTGGGAGAGAGACGGAGGGGCGTGTGCCCATCATGTAAGATTCAAAATGAGCGCCTGAAGCATCCATTAAAATGACAGTTTGGGGACGAACTTTTCAACCAACGAGAGTCTATAAAACCTACCTCAAGCAGAAGTCACGGAAGTTCACAAGATACCCTTCTGCCGAGCACGACCTCTCACAAAAAAAAATGCCAGAAGCAGCAAAGAAAAAGCCAGAAGCCGCTAAGAAAAAGCCAAAAGCAGCTGTGCTTGTATTTTTCAAACACTGACGTTCTTATGATGACGTCAGCGAAGGCCTCGAGCCAGTGGTTGCTACCCTGGGCTGGAAGCTGTTGACTTCTGAAGAAAAAGAATACTGACGTGTAAAGGAACGCTCCTGTTTCTCAGCAATGACGGTTCTTTCCATTGACACCCAGAATGTGACATCATTGTCGCTCCATTCATAAAGATGGTAACATTAGTGATACTCTTCCCAGAACCCAGGAGAAGCTAAACGAAGGCTAAATGAAACGTTTCTTAACACAAACAGACGTAACAATCATTAAGAGCACAGAGTTATGCCATTTTTAACGTCCAAAAATTCTGAATAAAGTTGTTATATACGTGAACTTTTAAAATAGTTGTGCATTAAATGATAAGGCTCGGTACCCGCTGGGTAGAGAGGCCAAGGATTCACCGGCAATGCGGCCTAACCACTTTGTTACTCTTCTGCACAGCGTTAATGCCTCAAGGCCAGCCTTTCTCAGCAGACCTGGATATTTATATGTATGGTGCCTTACCATCACTCATCAGCAAATACTTTTCTGGGACAGTACTATCATTTTTTTAAAGGGTTTCTAACGTGTTAATGACAGAGTGGCAGGATTTCTAAGCCGGAGGGACACATTGGGCCTCATTACACGGAAGGCGGTAAGCCATGGCGCTATTAGCGCCATGGCTGCCGCCGGTACCTTACCGGGTCCGCCTTGGTGGATGGCGGAATTAGCGCCATATTCCAAGGTGTGTGGGGCTGCTAATTCCGCCATCCACCATTGCCCCTTCACCATTGCCAGTCAGCCCCATAGGGCTCAATGTTAATGGTGAAGGTGCTAATTACGGTACCGCAAACTGCGGTACCGTAATTAGCACCAGGGTCCCTTTGCTGGTCCCGTACTTAACGCCTGTAAAAACCAGGCGTTAAGGGAGGACCCGCAAAGGGACCTCGTAGTAAGGCGGTAAGGGTTTACCGGTACCGGTGCCCTTACCGGTACCGGTAAACCCTTACCGCCTTCCGTGTAATGAAGCCCATTGTTTTGGGGCAGTGCCTGCAATTCTCAGAATCTCTGCTGTACAGTACTTACTAGTGCTTGTTGGAGCTCTCAGCAGCGAATCAAAGGGCTGGATGCGCATTTATGAATTCCCCTCTTGCCCTCCATGGCAGGCATAGTACAGTCTTGGGATATTTTGAAAACGCTGCATTAGAGTTTGAGATTTCAGGCCCTTGCACCGACACTCATATTGACATCTCCCTGTTCCGAGCTTGACAAATGCCTGCCATAGTCCAAGACTTTCTACCTTTTTCAGAAGAAGCTGCCTGTTTCTACTTACATCTATGTACGGTAGCCATTCCAGAGGTTGGTAGGGATGAAGCATGGCAAGTAAAAAGTCAGGTATGCCTCAAATAAGTACAACTACCATTGTTCCTCCGTTCTTTCAGGGGCACTGTCCCAATGAGAAATATGGCCCAATTGGTTAATGCATCTGCTGTCGAAATGAATTGTTAGTCAAAAGGTCCCATAATTCAAACCCCACTGAAATAGCTCACTGTGTTAATGTGCCTGAGCAGAGACATGTTCTTCTGAAAATTATAGACAAGATGGCCTACTTACAAATACAAAACCACCTGGAATCCAACCCCTTACTAGGAGCACGCCAATCGGGTTTTCGGCCTCAGCATGGAACTGAAACAGCCTTAATAGACCTAAAAGCCCAGATTGACAAGCTCAGGGACAAAGAAAATTGGCACTACTTATTCGACCCTGTGGACCTTGGGGTCCTATGCAGCCATCTTGACTCAGCCGCTCACTTCTCCGAAGAAGCTGTAGTATGGATACAATCCTTTCTAAGTAATAGGACAATGAGAGTCTTTTTCCCCATTGCAGCTGCGGACCCTATCCCCATCACTTGCGGAGTGCCTCAGGGATCTTGCGTCTCACCAACTTTATATAATATTTTCACGAAGCCCCTTTTCGATGATCTGGATCATCTGGGTTTCACCTACACTAACTATGCAGATGATACTCAGATTCTCCTACCACTTACTGGAGATTATGACAAGGATTTGGCCTTGGTGAACAGGGTATATCTCATCATCCAGGCATGGATGGCCACCCATGGACTGTGCCTGAATGATGACAAGACTGAGATCATCATCCTGGGCACTACCTCAACCCTCAAATAATGGGGACCCAAATACTCTGCCTTCAATAACGACAATAATACTATTACCGTCGCAAATGAGGTGAAAACCTTGGGGTTCTACATGGACTCTACCCTCTCCTTCAACAAGCAGGTCAATGCCATGACATCGGCCACGGCATATTCTTGCAAGTTGATTAGAGCGGGTAAAACCTTCTTGTCTAAGAACAGCTGTATTACCCTGGCCAGAGCGCTCATTTTAAGGCCACTGTAATGCACTGTACATAGGGGCTAACAAATGATCAAGAAAATCCAATTCCTCCAGAATAATGCCCTTAGAGCGGCACTCGGAATTGGCAGGAGAGAACATATCTCTGAGACCATAAGATTAAATAATTGGCTTTCAACACACAACAAAATCCAGCCAAAAGTTGCTTCTCTCACATATAAATGCCTGAACATCGCTGCGCCTTGTTTTTGACAGAGAGACTCACTAGAAAATCCTCCACAAGAACTACCAGATTATCTAGCACTAACTGCCTCTTAGTCCCAAGATTTAAACTCTCTAGAGTCGGGGGTCGTAGCTTCCCGGTCAAGGCAGCTTAGCTTTGGAACTCCATATCCCCTCCACTGACAGCAGATCAATCCTACCCAAACCTCCGCCAGCACCTTATAAATTGGTTCAAAGACTCTGATAATGAATGCCTCCGCCATGTTACCATTAACTCACCCTCTCTTCTACATTGTAAATAATTTCAGATAGTATCCCCTAAGTATCCCACTCTACCTGCCCTGATCTATGAACCTCACTAGTTATATTTCTGATTGTCCATTGTATATTCCTTTATTTCTGTACTTGTTATGCTGTTCCCATTTGATCTTTCTGTATCTACAGCATGTATATTGTTCCTTCCTGAATAACTCCTATGTATTTTATTGCTCCTATGTGTAAATAAACTGTAAGTTGTCTTATGCAATGCGCCCTGATACCCAGGGGTCTGGTGCGCAATACAAATAATAAAACAAACAAACAAACCTCCCTCACTTCCTGGCCACCCCAGACACTCAGGCGCCAGAGGCGGTCTTCAGCCCACCAAAGGCATACGAACAAAGGGACCAAACCTGGTTTGGCACGCAGAGCCAAACTCTAGAAGGACCTTTCCAAAAGCATACAGCAAAAAAAGAAGACTGGGCCACTGTTTAAACAAAGGGGATTAAGGCGCCATCTTGAAAAACATGGCTCACGCGATTTTTAGCTACCAGTGTTTGCGGTCGGGAATAATCATGGTAGTTCGCTGTAAAACCACAGCCACCAGCCATTTCGATAGGAAAGGGTAGCATTTGACTGCTACATTAGTATTTAGACACAGGGGATACTAGGTAACCCCTCCAGCACTCTATTGTAAGATAGTGGGTTCTGGGTCTAGGAATTTGGAAAGACTAGTAAAGTCAATTTCACTTTACATTCTCTGGGGAACAGTAGTTCATCCCAGAGAAGGTATTTAAACCTTTTGGAAGTCTAAAAAGACATCCCTGTGTCACTGCACTGAAGGTGCTGTGTAACACACATAAAAAAGATGATGCCTATGGAGTTGTCTAAAACTCCATAACAAAAAGAAAAAAACACAGAAAACAAACAGAATTAGAAAGTTCAAAGCCCCAAGGTTTAGCAAAAGAAGTGGAGGGCTCTGAGGTAGAGGGAATTAGCACATTTATAAGAATTCTCCCTAACAGTATCTGCCCCCAGGGAGGGCTGCATGAGATTTCCCCCATTCCATTTTGGGTGGTGGGGAGAGGGCCACCCCCTTTCCAATACAACGTTCCCCAGTGGTTTAGGGTACCCCACAGCCCCCCCTAAAATGCAGCCTACGATTTTCAATTTTTTTCTTTGTTTACTTAACTTACCTTGATGCAGATGGGCACCTTAGTGTGCCAATCAGCCCCCAGGGTGCCCAAAACATACTGCCCCACCCACTGGGGGGCCTGTCCCACGTTTTGTGGTGGCCCTCTCCCCCCAGCCCAAATGGATGAGCGGGCACCTCATGCAGCCCACCCTGGGGCTTCTAGGAAGGGCTGCATGAGGTGCCCTCCTCCATTTGGAGTGGGGGGGGGGTGACCAAAAAATGTGGGACAGGCCCCCCAATGGATGGGGCAGTAGGTTTTGGGCACCCTGGGGGCAGATTGGCACCCTAATGTGCCCATGTGCCCCAACGGAAGTTGAATATACAAAGAGAACATTTGAAAATGGTAGGGTACATTTTAGGTGGGGCTGAGGGGCACTCTAAACCACCGGGGAATGTTGTAATGTAAAGGGGGATGGCCCTCTCCCTCTACCCCAAATGGAGGGGGGCATCTCATGCAGCCCTCCCAGGGGGCAGATAAGGGGGGACATCTCATGCAGCCCTCCCTGGGATCAGTTGCCCCTTCCTAGGAGCAGATATCTGCCCCCAGGGAGGGCTGCACGAGATGGCCCCCCACTCCATTTTGGGTGGGGGGAGAGGACCACCCCCCTTTCCATTACAACATTCCCTGGTGGTTTAGGGTGCCCCTCAGCCCCCCCTAAAATGCTGCCTACAATTTTCAATTTCTTTTTTTGTTTACCGAACTTCCCTTGGCGCAGATGGCCACATTAGTGTGCCAATCTGCCCCCAGGGTGCCCACAACCTACTGTCCTATCCATTGGGGGGCCTGTCTCACGTTTTGTGGTGGCCCTCTCCCCCCACCCAAAATGGAGGGGGGCACCTCATGCAGCCCTTCCTAGGAGCCCCAGGGAGGGCTGCATGAGGTGCCCCCCTCCATTTGGGTTGGGGGGAGAGGGCCAGCCCCCTTTACATTACATAATTCCCTGGTGGTTTAGGGTGCCCCTCAGCCCCCCCTAAAATGCAGCCTACCATTTTCAAATTGTTTCTTTGTTTACCCAACTTTCCTTGGTGCAGATGGGCACATTAGTGTGCCAATCTGCCCCCAGGGTGCCCAGAACCTACTGCCCCATCCATTGGGGGGCCTGTGTGGGTGGGTTGGTTTTTGGCTGGCCTGACACAGATAATTTATGTGTTTATTTTCCCTTTACAGGTCTTGTGCAGTTCACGCTTCTCCTTTGTTATGTAAGTATGGAATTTTGATTATTTCAACATTGTATACTACGCAGGGCGGATTGCTAGTGGGTGGGTGAGAACTGGGTTTGTAGTGTTGGTGGTGTGAATTGGAGTGGGTGCTCTGCTGAGGTATTCGGGTGGCCAGGGACACATTTGCAGGAGCAGCTCACAAATTGCTCCACAGAACAGCTAAACAGTGCTGTTCCCCTGGGAGGGCAGTTTGCCACGAAGCCATCTGTACAAGGTGTACTTTGTGCTGGGGGTTGTCATATGCCCATTGGTCTTATTCCCATTTCCTATCAGTGTGCAGTCCAGCCTTCCGTGGTGGTAGATGACTGGGATGTGCCATGTATCTGGTGAAAGGAATCGAAAAGTGTGCAGATAGCCCACCAATAACACATCCAAACTGTCTGGCATCTAAGTACAGAATGTAATTCTTTTTTGTTTCCTTTGCAGTTGCGGCTACTGGAAAGCTTTCGCTGACTTATGTAAGTACTACATATTTTACTTTTGTAAGCATGCATAGTAATGTGGGGGTGGATTGTTACTGTGGTGGGAGGGCCTGTGGCTGCAGTGTCAGTGGTATGGGGGAACGGGTAGTGGGGAGGTCCTGGGGGCAATGATGGGTGTGGCCTGCATAGAGGAAGTTGGCTGCTTTGTTGTAAAAAAAATTGGTAAACATAATTAGCAGCAATTTTTCAAATATGTTTGCGGTAGTAATGCAGATGTTCATTTCCTTTGAGCATGCAATATGCACTTGGTATGGAGCTCATTCCTTTCATTGCAACGGTCACCATCTGTGTCATCCAAGTCCAGCAGTGGTCCCAGTGAGCCCCACCAGGTTTCCCATGCTTTCGTAGGGGCAAAGCTGTAACACAGGGTTGCCTGAGGGGCAGGACAGTCGGGGGGTGAAATCACTGGCCTTGGGTGCCCGCCTCCCACGTGGCTCTTTTGTCGCCCTTGTTCAGCAGTGGTTGCAGGGAGCCCCAGCAGGGTCCCCATCCCTTCCTGGAGGGGAAAGCTGTAGTGTTGGCCAGTCAGAGATCTAGGATGATTGTGGTTGATGTGTGTGACATTGGCCGCCTCTCTGCCTTGTTGGTCGACTGCACCCAAGTTCACCAGTGGTCCTGGAGCTGTGGCCGAAGCTCTCACAATGAAACTGTCCAAAATTGCATCCATTTATGGTGATTGGCGCACATTCTGTCAGGGTGCCTATATTCAGAGAGTATACAAAGCACACTTGCTGTGGAGATCATTTCTTCTGTCAGAATAGTCACCCTGCCAAAGTATCACGGTGCATTATGTGCAAGTCACCTTACCACTGTGCAGTGCAATCGGTGGCCCATAGGAGCAGAAACCTTCACTGATTACAATTGCGCCAGCACATCTGTGCCATTGGCACAAGGTGACATAGTGTGTTCTTCACCTCTTTCCCAGAAAAGTATGTGCTAATTACGTATCTACCTACTGTTATCTCACATGTGAAGTGCATTGCGATCTGAGTGACATCTGGCCTAGTGGGATCGTTGTGTGTGCTCCCCTTGTTCCCCTCCCTTGCCTCGTCGCGCCTTGATACACTTGTGTACAGGCGCGTTATAAATGCCATATCATATCATATCATATCAGATTGGGGGAAGTGTGTGTCTGGGATTGATGAGACATGTGTTGAAGCAATAGTTGTGCTAATTGGTAAACTGTGCGTCTGGCCATATTCATGGGGGTTTTCCTGTTTCCATTTCCTAGTGAGGATGAGGGTTGTGTGGATTATTGGCCACTCTTTCATCCAAAGGGCTGCATGACTTTTCAGAGGGCCAACCACATCTGGGTCTCGAAGGGATGGCCTTGCGGTGCACTGGTTTGGGGTGAGGGGATGCGCCTTCACCAGCTCAGAGGAGCCATCAGCGATGACCCAGCAAAAGGAGATGTCGCCCCCCCTGACCTTATAGTGGTGCACCTGGGAGGAAATGATTTGGCGTCTGTGGACGGAAAGGGGTACAGGAGCTGTTGATGGAGAAACTGGAATGGATTGCACAGAGGTTTCCAAACTCTTTGGTGGTCTTGTCCCAGATGATTGCCAGGAGGGATTGGAGAACTCCAGGGAATGCAAGGGCCTTCAACTCCTCGGTGAGGAAACTGAATGGGGAGCTTTCAAGACTGACAAAGGGCAATGATAGAATTCAGACAATTCACCATGGCTTCAGCAAAGGTGAAGTGATGTTTCACCAAGACGGGTCGCACCTTTCAAAAAGATGCATGGAGCAATTCATTCATGACATTCTGACATTTACCCAGACGCTATGTTGCGGGGTGGAGCCCAGTAACTGATAGACTTACTGGATTGTGTGACATGGTAATACAATTGTGAGTAAATATGTTGACAGTGAGACTCCAACTTCCTAACAATTGATTTGTGTTCATGGCATGTCAATGTATTCAGTATGTCAGTGCTACTAATTTCTTTGCTAACCATCACCACTTTCAGCAGTCTAATTCCACTTCCTTGCCCTTGCAGTAATTCCATCCTTGTGACCTTCCCCCTTCCAACACAGAACCCTATGTTAACGAGCAGGGGTGTTTGTCAAAAGTGTGCCAGCAATTGTCTGGAAGGGCCTGCCATGTACTTTCCTTATCTTCCCTGTCTCGATTGCCTCTGCCTTTTCAACTCACCCAATCACTAATACGTTACATGGTTGATTCTCACCTCCATTTCCCATCGACCAGCATCCCATGGAGGAAGGGAGGGTGCAATGCACGTTGGCTGTCTCTGAACTGGTAGCGTGGGTGCAATCCTCGTCCGCACACTTGTACTTCTGTAATGTGTAGCAGAAGAGGACATCTTCCTTAGTTTTTTTGTTGTCTTTGTTTTAGGTGCAGGTGTGTTGTAGCTGTCTACCACTTGTAAGAAAGCAGTGAGCTGGTCCTTAGCATTTCATGTGAGTGTTTGCAAAATAGTACTCCGTTTTTTGTAGCGTGCTGAGAGTATGTCATATGTTTTAATTTATTATTGATATTGTTGAAATAAATCAACTTTTCAATACAGAACATTACATACAATTGATCTTAAAAAGTACATAAGATTAAGAAAGAATTCATTATAATTGATTGAAGCATTAAAATTGATACATTAAGATGATGTACAATTCACATGAACAATAAAAAGGAAAAAGCAGTTATTCAGTACAATTCATATAAAACAAGTCTAACCAGAGGTACTGAGAACGAGAAAATTCAACATGCCATTCTTGGATAAATGACAGAGAACTCAAGTAAACAGCAACAATTATTTAACAGGTTAGGTTCACTCCATAAAGAAAATTGATAATGGCAATTTGAAGGGAAACATTGGTCGTCAGCAATAATGTGGACCATCTTTCGACTGATTCTAAGTTCCCTAAGTAGCTACAATGCCATGAGAAAAATTTCAAGCGTTTTTGAATTAACGCGGGGCATAACGAAAGTATATGCTCTAAGGTTTCTAGGGCTTTAGTATCACCGCAAAATCTACAGAAAGAGGCCACCTCCTCACTGCCCTTCCGTTTGGCCAAAAGTTCACGAGTGTGCCATAAAGTTCAGGCGCATTCTGAGGATGGCTGAGCGTATTCTCTTACAGGGAAATTTTAAGAGATAAGGTTCAATACATCCCAACCTCTTATATCGAAATTTTTCAGGGATTGCAGACTTATATTGCAAACATTTGTTTCGAGTATTAATCCAATCATTGCGGTAAATTAATTGTTTTACTTTGTTTGGATTGGTCAAAAGCAATTTAAGCGACGCATCAGCCTCTACCAAAGTGCGATAAATTGCCCGCAACCACTGTTTGACAAGAGTGTTCCGTGTGGAAAATGTAATTCGACAAAAATTGTAAAATATTGTGCTCACGGTGAGGTAGAAGGGTTTTCCGCAATAAGGCACATGTTCTCCACTGATACTGGGCATAGAGAGAAGTGAGACCTAATTCATACCGTATCCAGACTATCGGGATACATTGAGGCAGTTGAAGAATGGCTTTCCAGAATTTGCCTTCGAGCTTATCAAAAACTTTTGGTAGCCAAGGGGATTGAGACTCCAAACCATATAGGATACATGAGGTGGCTTTTTGCTTCCAAAAGAGGACAGCTGGTTGCATCGAAAAAGCACCATATCGATGCATTATAATTTTTGTTTGGGAGATAGCCGAGTTAAGCTTACACTTAATAGCATCGAGGTGAGCGTTAGTCGAGACACTAACATCAAAGACCATACCAAGATAAACATAGCTTGATACTATCGCCAGATTTATGTGATTAATGGACCACGATGAAAGAGATCTTGTTGTGTTACGAGGTCTGTAGACGACAACCTGGGTTTTGGTTGTATTCACACGTAAATCATTGGCCAATATATAGCTATTGAAGCCATCAAGAAGTTTTTGTAGTCCGACTGGAGTTTTGGAAATTAACACCAAGTCGTCGGCATACATTAAATTTTGAATCTGGCAGTTGTTTATCTTGGGGGAGTCCGATGTTATTTCCTCAAAAACCTTTCGCACGTCATACATAAAGTAGTTGAAAATTGCTGACGCTAGAAGGCAGCCTTGTTTAAGGCCACGAGCAGTTGGAATGGCTCTGGATAAAAGACCTTCCAGGTTCAGTCTAATGCGCACTGAGGTTTCCCCATGTAACAACTGAATAATTTGTTGTAGAGTGGGCGGACACTTATCTCTGGTAAGTTTTGCAAAAAGAATCGGACGAGAGATGGCATCAAATGCCGTGTGGAGATCCACAAAAGCAAAATAAAGGGCTTGTTTGGTATTTTGCGCTTGAGATTTAAGAGCGTTAAGACAGAACAAGTTAATATTTGTGCCTAGCCCCGCAAGAAAGCCCGTTTGAAACGGGTCTCTTGCATGAGCTACTTTGGTCCAGATGTTAAAGTCCCTCAAAATGAGTTTTGAAAAGAGCTTTCCGGGGGCATCAAGAAGGGCAATGGGTCTATAATTGCACGGTAAAGTGTGGTCGCCCTTTTTGTGAATAGGAACTATAATAGATGTTTTCCATGAGTCGGGAATCTCGCAAGTCCTGATGTTAGATTGGAAGAAATTATTTAATATTTCAGCCCACATTGTAGGATTCAATTTAAACATATGATTACTAAGGCCATCGGGGCCTTTAGCTCGAGAAGAGCTAATATGTCTGATGTATTCTTCAAGTATAAGTGGGGAACAAGCAAGAGACCAACGCTAGGAATCACTAGGCAGCTTGACCAAAGGCACAAACGACGAGTCTGCATATAGGCTAGAATAGTGTTTGATCCATTGGGTCTCAGTAACACCGGAGGCCTGTAAAGTACCTTGAGATTTATTAGCACAATGGTTGAAAATTGCCCAAGTTTCGGCCGTATTCTTATTTGCTATTAGTTTAAGCATATGTTCACAATCTAGTTGTAAAACGTGTGCACGATGTTGTTTCATCCAATTGTGGAATTTGCTTTTAACGATTCGCAACTGTTCAATGGAATTAGGCAAATTAATTTTGAGAATCATTCTTTTTTCACAATGATATTCAGTCTTTTTAGCCTTGATTAGTGGATTGAAGGTATGTTTGTGTGGATGAAGCTCTTTTTTTTGGTATGGTATCATACGGGAATCAAAAGTAAGGAGAAGGTTAGTATTCTGTTTTGGATAAATAGAGCTATCATTTGAGATGACTAGACGAGCTAAAGATGACAAGTTATTATTTGACCAACGAAGGCGCGTTTTAGCATTATTGACTATTAGGTTGTTCATATAGTAAGACCTTTTGATAGTTAAATAATTCCACTTAATTGTAAGTACTAGTAGATGGTGATCACTATGTACTTGTGGAAATATTTTAAAAGTACTTATTTGTCCAGTTAAGTTGGTATGTGTATACATATAGTCTATTGTAGTAGATAAGGAACCCCTATGCCATGTGGGCTGTGCCGGAATATCGCCTTGAATTTCGCCATTGGTCATGTGAAAATGGCGATTTGACATAAAGGAGGTCCATCGCTTAACCTTCTCCATTGTGATTTTTCCTTTAGGATTAATACAGTCCAAGTTAAGATCACCTACGATAAGGGTATCTGTAATATCTTGGGAAAGGAGTACCAAATCTAAAAGTCTGGACAAACCTGCATAAAAAGCAGAATCAGTCAACCCTAAAGGATTGCGATAAATATTAATTAATGCAATAGTATGTGCTGGAGATGTAATCTTGACAAGTTGGATAAAGGCAGAAACAGAATCCCAGGCTTCAATGGTGAAACCACTGGATATGTTCACTCCTGTCAATAATCATGATGATGGTCGACCTCTTTGACTCCCAATGGCTGGAAGGAGAACAATCTCGTAATTGTTCCATACAGGTGTTTGCAGGAGCCAAGTTTCCTGTAATGCTATTATGTCCATAACAGCTGGAAAATTAGCAATAGAGGTTTGTAGATGAGTATAACCTCTAGTGTTCCAACTAGCAACATTAAAGAGATGGTATTTAGAGGTTTCTAATGATTATGACATATACGACTCGGCACGACCAATATTTTGCATCAAAGGGAAGCTTGCGCTATGTTGATTAGATGGTTGCTTTGCGTTAGAGTCCCCATTCATAAATGCTGGGTCTTGTGCTAATAGGAACCCTATCGAAAATAATTGCATTTTTGATTTCCAGATGGTATTTAGAACGATACCCGAAGGTATCCACAAACGCACCACTGAACAAGTGTTCTCAGAAATAAATTCAATCTGCTCAATGTCACTCGAGCTTATGTCTTCAAGCTCCACCACTTTAGAGAAAATGTTGAGCACACTACGACGGTTCAAATCGTAGGTGCCATAATTTCCTCCTCGACACTTCAAAATTAAAGAATGGCATTTGCGCCGTGTCAAGGGATGAGAAGTGGGTACCGCTGGGGTGTTATTTCGGGAATTGTGGCTAACAGAAAAAAAAGGATCGTTTAGATTAGGTTTAGATAGATCTGAAACGTGAGATGGAATAGCATGAGGGCCATTGTCAGTACGCAGAGAGGATTGTTGAGTTACTATGGATGTTGGCATAGTACTCGGTAAGAGCCACTGGCTCAGAGACGAATTTGGACCACTTATTTTTTGAGGAAGCTTAGAAGGGATAGGCTGAGAGCAGGAGGCCAAATATGCATCTACAGCCTCACGTATTTGTTCCGCGGAGATTGTGGTGGAAGAGTCGATGCTCTTTTTGGTGGCTGAAGACACAATTTTGTCACTAACGACTAGATTTGTTTGGCCTTTGCATTTATTTGGAAGCTGGCAAGTGGAGGCTGACTCAAGTTCACAAATCAAAGCATCTAAGGGAGGATGGCTAGAGGCCATGGTAGTAATAGACACTGGAGGCAACACTGGGGTAATAGACCCAATATTGGTCTGTAAAGGGCTCTGACACGGAGGTGGGGCAATTAGAATCAGGTTTGAAGAAGGCACTGCAGTATTAGCCAGGGGTACAGTAGGAAGTCCTAAAATGGGTTTAGGATTCTGCAGACCAGAGGTAGGAGGGACTAAAGAAGAGGATATTGCTATCGGTCGTGTAGGATCGAGGGTTTGAACTGGCTTACTCGCCAAAGAAGCAATTGACGCTTGAGTCAGAGGACAAGAATTTGCACTACTAATAGTAGAAGCTGAATCGGGAGCCAGCGTAAGTGAAGGTTCTTTAGACACTGGCGTTTGTATTGAATCTTGAGAGGCTTGTGTAGCTATCAAAGACTCAGGTACCGGGATCAAAGTTTGAAAGAAAGTTTTCATGGTTTGTTTCTGTAATGTCAGAGTAAACAGGTTAGAGTTTTTCTTGTTTTTTTTCTGGGTATTGTGTGAGATTTTGGAGGTCTTTTTTCTATTTCTTCTGGCTGATAAGGACGGAATATCATTTCCTTTCTCAACAGTAGTCGCAGCGGACATAGGGACTGGTGGGGGTGAGAGCACTAGGGTAGAAGGATCAGTTGAGAGAATGGTGTGTGTATCATTCATAGGATCACGAGTGGTGGCAGGATTCGACCGTCCTTCAGAAGTAATAATATCCGCAAATGCAGGTATAATCTGCAGAGGTGGAAAATTAAGGGACAGGGGACTTGTAGATCCGATGGTCACGATTGAAATATCGTCATCATGAGCATTGTTAGTTGGACAAGGATCGTGGGGATTTGATGACAAATTATCAGCTAAAGTCTTGAGTAGTACTAAGGTTTCGTGTGCTTCTACTGAATGAGCAGTAACTTTGGCATCTAGACATTCAAATAGTTTAAACAGACTTTGTAGATTTAGCTGCATAGCGGCCAAAGTAATGTCGGATGTTGATAGAGGAACCCTGGCCTCTATTGGGAGGATAGCTGAAGGGAGATGAGAGTCAACTGGTAATACAGTCCGCACTGGTGAGATGGTTGTAATAAGAGATAAGCTCTTAGACGGCACGTTTGTTTTGCCCAGCAGATTAGATAATGAGGTGTTAGATGGATTCTGAGAAGTGAGTTTCCCACCGCACTTTGAAAAGAAAGTTCCTGTGGGACTTGTATTTGGACTCTGCGAGGAGTCGGATAGACAAAGAAAATTGAAGGGGAACTTGGTGAACACTCCGAGCGTAAACTGGCTGAAATAAGATTAATTACGCCCTGAGAATCCTGCAGTATCGAATTGTACGAGCCAGAGTGCCTAGCATGTAGTGAGAGTTCAGGCTTGAAACATGGAGAGGACGTTAAAGGTCTATCTAAGTGCTTAGTGCCACTTCTTTTAGTAGTCAAACATGGCAAGGGTGTATGTAACATTGTATTGTCTGAGAGTGGGAGAGCCGCTCTCATGGCGTCACTTTTAGTGTGTTCCTTCGTTATGGGCTCATAAGGAGAATGAATATCAAAAACTGGAAGAACTTCACTAATGTGCTCAAGGGTTGATGGAATCTTTGTGCAATGGGAGCTAGATAACATAATAACAGAAGGAAGATGGACAATCCTACGAGAGAGACAAGGGAGTCGTGCCGCAGGTATTGTCAATCCCTTCTGACGTACATTTTGAGGCATACCAGAAGTTAATATATAGGCCATGTGAAACAAATTAGAAAAGCCCAACAATTCAGATTTGAAATTAGATGAAATACAAAACTGAGTTTTTCTTAATGATACCACAACAATAGGCACACAGTGGATACATTGGGAGCCTACAAAGTTCGAATAAGTGCTTGTAAATAGAATACAACAGACACTTGGTTCTCTTAATTCAAGCAAAACTTCACAACTTATTCAGCCACAGGGGAAGGAACGCCCGACAGCTTAAGGAGCTGTCAGAGTCCGTCTCTCCCCCCTTACCCTTATGGCAGTTGGGGGCTTGTGCAGCTGTTGGAACAAAGTACCTCCAACTGCGGTACTCACCGCACAAGGACACGGACACAGCCAAACAGCGTCTCCAGCCCTTTCTGCCTCCAGGGCTTAACGCCGCAAGGGTGGTTAGTCCGTAGTGAAAAGGACCTTCAAAGTCACGTGGTCCGCCACGTGACCGCAGTCAGGTCCGCCTCATCCAGGAAGCAGAAGGAAAGTCGGCAAGAGCCTCGCTCGCAGTGCCGAGTAAAGAAAAGTGCTGCTAATGCTGCCGTGGAGCACAAACATTCTGGCAGAAAAGAGCTCCTTCCCAACAATTGTATAGCACCCCGCACGGGCGGTTAGTCCGTAGTGAAAAGGACCTTCAAAGTCACGTGGTCCGCCACGTGACCGCAGTCAGGTCCGCCTCCTCCAGGAAGCAGAAGGAAAGTCGGTAAGAGCCTCGCTCGCAGTGCCGAGTGAAGAAAAGTGCTGCTAATGCTGCCGTGGAGCACAAACATTCTGGCAGAAAAGAGCTCCTTCCCAACAATTGTATAGCACCCCGCACGGGCGGTTAGTCCGTAGTGAAAAGGACCTTCAAAGTCACTTGGTCCGCCACGTGACCGCAGTCTGGCCCGCCTCCTCCAGGAAGCAGAAGGAAAGTCGGCAAGAGCCTCGCTCGCAATGCCGAGTAAAGAAAAGTGCTGCTAATGCTGCCGTGGAGCACAAACGTTCTGGCAGACAAGCGCTCCTTCCCAACAATTGTATAGCACCCCGCACGGGCGGTTAGTCCGTAGTGAAAAGGACCTTCAAAGTCACGTGGTCCGCCACGTGACCGCAGTCAGGTCCGCCTCCTCCAGGAAGCAGAAGGAAAGTCGGCAAGAGCCTCGCTCGCAGTGCCGAGTAAAGAAAAGTGCTGCTAATGCTGCCGTGGAGCACAAACGTTCTGGCAGACAAGCGCTCCTTCCCAACAATTGTATAGCACCCCGCACGGGCGGTTAGTCCGTAGTGAAAAGGACCTTCAAAGTCACGTGGTCCGCCACGTGACCGCAGTCAGGTCCGCCTCCTCCAGGAAGCAGAAGGAAAGTCGGCAAGAGCCTCAGTAAAGAAAAGTGCTGCTAATGCTGCCGTGGAGCACAAACGTTCTGGCAGACAAGCGCTCCTTCCCAACAATTGTATAGCACCCCGCACGGGAGGTTAGTCCGTAGTGAAAAGGACCTTCAAAGTCACGTGGTCCGCCACGTGACCGCAGTCAGGTCCGCCTCCTCCAGGAAGCAGAAGGAAAGTCGGCAAGAGCCTCGCTCGCAGTGCCGAGTAAAGAAAAGTGCTGCTAATGCTGCCATGGAGCACAAACGTTCTGGTAGACAAGCGCTCCTTCCCAACAACTGTATAGCACCCCGCACGGGTGGTTAGTTCGTAGTGAAAAGGACCTTCAAATTCACGTGGTCCGCCACATGACCGCAGTCAGGTCCGCCTCCTCCAGGAAGCAGAAGGAAAGTCGGCAAGAGCCTCGCTCGCAGTGCCGAGTAAAGAAAAGTGCTGCTAATACTGCCGTGGAGCACAAACGTTCTGGCAGACAAGCGCTCCTTCCCAACAATTGTATAGCACCCCGCACGGGCGGTTAGTCCGTAGTGAAAAGGACCTTCAAAGTCACGTGGTCCGCCACGTGACCGCAGTCAGGTCCGCCTCCTCCAGGAAGCAGAAGGAAAGTCGGCAAGAGCCTCGCTCGCAGTGGCGAGTAAAGAAAAGTGCTGCTAATGCTGCCGTGGAGCACAAACGTTCTGGCAGACAAGCGCTCCTTCCCAACAATTGTATAGCACCCCGCACGGGCGGTTAGTCCGTAGTGAAAAGGACCTTCAAAGTCACGTGGTCCGCCACGTGACCGCAGTCAGGTCCACCTCCTCCAGGAAGCAGAAGGAAAGTCGGCAAGAGCCTCAGTAAAGAAAAGTGCTGCTAATGCTGCCGTGGAGCACAAACGTTCTGGCAGACAAGCGCTCCTTCCCAACAATTGTATAGCACCCCGCACGGGCGGTTAGTCCGTAGTGAAAAGGACCTTCAAAGTCACGTGGTCCGCCACGTAACCGCAGTCAGGTCCGCCTCCTCCAGGAAGCAGAAGGAAAGTCGGCAAGAGCCTCGCTTGCAGTGCCGAGTAAAGAAAAGTGCTGCTAATGCTGCCATGGAGCACAAACGTTCTGGCAGACAAGCGCTCCTTCCCAACAACTGTATAGCACCCCGCACGGGCGGTTAGTCCGTAGTGAAAAGGACCTTCAAAGTCACGTGGTCCGCCACGTGACCGCAGTCAGGTCCGCCTCCTCCAGGAAGCAGAAGGAAAGTCGGCAAGAGCCTCGCTCGCAGTGCCGAGTAAAGAAAAGTGCTGCTAATGCTGCCGTGGAGCACAAACGTTCTGGCAGACAAGCGCTCCTTCCCAACAATTGTATAGCACCCCGCACGGGCGGTTAGTCCGTAGTGAAAAGGACCTTCAAAGTCACGTGGTCTGCCACGTGACCGCAGTCAGGTCCGCCTCCTCCAGGAAGCAGAAGGAAAGTCGGCAAGAGCCTCGCTCGCAGTGCCGAGTAAAGAAAAGTGCTGCTAATGCTGCCGTGGAGCACAAACGTTCTGGCAGACAAGCGCTCCTTCCCAACAATTGTATGTCATATTGCAGAGGGCTGCTACAGTTTGTGAGCAGAGTCTCGACATTTTGGCATACTTGTGTGGTGTAGGTCTGTGGCATTGAATACCACTTACTCTCCATACTTTGAGGAACACACATACTTATTTTTTCAGTCTTCATCTGTTCTTTGGGCAGTGAAGGGTTCCATAGTGGCAGTAGTCATGGCTTCTCGTCAATCAATTTCTGGTGCATAGGCTTTTGCTGCAGTGATGGAGTCTGGCTCGGAGCAAGGTACAGAGCTGGAGATGAAATCTGAAACAGATAGTGCTTCTGAGGGTCAGCATGACAGTGATTGGGGAATGAGTTCTCCATTGATGGTAGTCCCTCCTCTTCATCTGATGACGAAGAGGATGAAAGAGTACATACACCTTTTCTCACATATCCCACACGCAGGGGACCTGTAAGGGGAGGGGACATGCAGGACGTGCAAGGAATGTGCCAGTTCCTGGCATGGCTGATGAGTCGCAGTGGGTGCCTCCAGCAATGGCTCACCCTATTGGGCCCCCTTTCACTGGTATATCAGGGTGCACAGTGAATAAAGATGGATTTCAGCTTATTGACTTTTTCAACCTTTTTTGTTTGTTGATGATGAGTTCATTGCAGATGTGGTTCAGAAAACCAATTTATACATTGCACAGTTCTTGAGGTCAAGGGGTCCCACTCTGAAACCCCAGTCCAGAGCACAAGCATGGGTCCCAACAACCGATGTTCAGATGAGAACATTTTGGGGTCTCATTCTGCTCATGGGAATATCGCAAATCCGTCTGTCTCAATGTACTGGTCTACTGTATCGGTTCATTCAACCCCATTTTTTACAGCTACAATCAGTAGAAATCGCTTTCAAGCACTGCAGTGTATGTACCATTTCAATGAAAACTCGGGAGCATTACCAAGAACTGACCCAAACTTTGATAGGCTCTTCAATCTTCAGCCATTTCTGAAGCACTTCATGTGGCGATTTGCAGAGGTGTATGTTCCTAGCCAGAACATATCCATTGATGAATCATTGGTGTTGTACAAAGGTCGGCTAGTGTTCAAGCAATTCATTCCTAGCAAGAGAGCAGGATACGGGATCAAGTTGTATATGTGTGACAGTACCACTGGGTACGCCTACAGCATGAGAGTCTACAGTGGTAAAGACTCTACCCTAAACCCTCCGGGCTGCCCAGTCCATTTAGTGACAAGTGAGAAGATTGTTTGGGATCTTCTCACACCATTGCTCCACAAGGGTCACCATTTGTATGTGGACAATTTCTACACAGGAATTCCACTGTTCAAGGAATTGTTCAATGTGGGCACACTGGCATGCGGTACAATTCGCAGTAACCGCAAAGGCTTCCCTAGACAACTTGTGTGTAAGAAGTTGGCCAAGGGAGCATGTATGGCATTGCAGCGGGATGAACTATTGGCAGTAATATTCTGCGACAAAAGGGATGTGTACATGCTAAGCACTATTCATGATGAAAGTACTTCAGTAGTCACTCCGCGCGGTCAGACTCGGCAAGTGTGGTAGCCCAACTGCAATCTGGACTACAACAAGTACATGGGTCGAGTAGATAAAGCCGACCAAGTGCTTGAGCCATACCATGATGAACGCAAGTCGCGCTTCTGGTATAAAAAGTTGGCCACACGCATTATGCATGTAGCAACATACAATGCTTATGTGGTGTACCGTGCAGTACTCCACAAAACAACCTCTTCTTTCTGAACTTTGAAACAGAAGTTGTTCAATCTCTGACTATGGTCCATGTACAAATTCTCTCCTTTCCAGAAGTAGAAAATGTGGCCATTGCAAGATCAACACTTTGCTGATTATGTTCCTGCCACAGCCATGAAGACACAGCCTTAAAGAAAATGTAAGGTGTGTACTAAACAAGGAAAGAGGAAGGATACTTGGGTGTACTGTGCACAATGCCCTTCCAAGCCAGCCCTCTGCATAAAGCCTTGTTTCCTTTTGTATCATTCAAAGGAAAAGTATTGGGAGAGCGATTGCTTTCCGGAAATGCCCATCATTCCACTAAAGGAACCCTTAGACTCTGAATTCGTGCTTGTCTTACAAATGAATGGCACTTCTGCTCCCTGCACTGGAGGTATACCTTCAATAAAAATGCAACAGCATTTCAACTCACATCACTTGATTTAGCGTGCCTTCACAAGCATTGCTAGTCCTGCTCCCTCCATTGGAGGCCTGCCTTGTAAAGGCACACCACTCTTGTACCTTTCCCTTGAGGCCTGCCTTAGAAATAAACGTCAGTCTAGCTCCCTCAGCTCAAGGCGTGACTTGCAAAGGAATGTGAATCAGGATCCTTTCATTTGAGGAGTGCCTGCAAAAGAAAACTCATTACAGATCCCTGCACTTGAGGCGTGCCATGCACAAGAAAGGAACTCCATTGTGGTTAACTTCCCTTTGGCATGCTTTGGAAAGCAATGCTAGTCCTGCTCCCTCCACTTAAGGGCTGCCTTGGAAAGGCACACCACTCTCGTACCTTTCACTTGAGGCCTGCCGTAGAAGGAAAGGCTCAGTCTAGCTCCCTCTGTGTGAAATGTGACTTGCAAAGGAATGCAATTCAGGCTCCTTTCACTGGAGGCATATCTTGGAAAGGTATGCCACTCCAGCTCCCTCCACTTGAGGCGTGCCTTGGAGAAGAAGGGAACACCACTCTGTTTCTCTCCCCTTTGGTGTGTCTTGGCAAGGCATGCTAGTGCAGCTCGCTCCCCTCCAGGCTCCCTCCAATTCAGGCGTACAGTGGAAAGGAACACGATTTCGGCTCCTTCCACCTAAGGGTTGCCATGTAAAGAAACACCAGTCTCCCTCCCTCCACTCGAGCGGTGCATTGGAGAAGACGGGAACACCATTCCAGTTCCCTCCACTCAAGGGGTGTCTTTTGAAAATAGTACATGCCACTTTGGCTCCCTTCCTTGAGGTCAAATTGCCATGAAAGTGTTACTTGGACACCTATATGGTGGCAGTGTCTTGCGTACCTCATACCACCCTGCACTCTTTATTGTTTTACCTCAACTAATGTTATGGGTGGTGCAACTGAAATGTCTTCTGTAGGAATGACTTGGATACGATTGGTGTGTGAGTGAGGTAAAGCTACGTAGAACATGCAGATGTTATTTCTGTGAATGCACTTTCCCAGCACTGCAGAAATTATTAGCATGTTAGAGGGTGTGTGTTTAGTGTGGGTAAGGTTGCACATATGAATGTTTTAACATACTTGCAATGGGCATAATCGAAGTTGGTATGAAAGACAGCACCTGTAAGCCAGGTAGCCAAGTGAGCCAATGTGCACTTGCTATCGGTGTGCAGATACGATTGGTGGCACATGAGATTTGAATGCAGACACAGTTCATATGCAATTCTTGGAAAATGATGTGAAAGATATTTCCTGGAGACACGGTTGCATTGTGTGCAGATGTCCACTTGCTGTGAGTGTGCAGATACAATTGGTGGCACAAGAGATTTCAATGCGGACACAGTTGATCTGCTAGTGCTGGAAAATGATGTGCAACATATTGCTAGAGACACGGTTGCATTGTGAGCAGATGTCCACATGCTACAAGTGTGCAGATACGCTTGCTCTGGCACCAATGATTTGGTAGACGTGCGACTGCTGAAATGGATACCCACTGACTTCAGACACGAAAGGTGTATGTATGGCCAGTGATACAGTGGGTGCCTTTTCGTGGCATCACTGTTCACAAAGAGGTTCCTCCTTGTGCTAAATCCCACGTTGCCTGTCTGACTGCATTGTGACCTCTGTGTATGAGAAGTGTGAGCAAAGGTGCATGTGAATGGACTTACTGACAGCACTTTACTGTTTACAGAGAGCACTAAAGAGCACTTACTGTATGAATGATTTACCCATTCTCACTCAGGTACGACACTCACGCATACAAGGTCTTCCTCTCATTGCGACACCTGTGGGAACGCAGGAAGGTAGGCCATGTGGTGCTGGCGGTGTGTTTTGGTGGGTGAGCCGAGTGAAATATTCCCCTTTTTCTTTTTTTGTTGCCACAATTCGGAGTTTGCCGGGGGGTTCTGGGTAATAAATTCTGGGCCAATTTGTGCGTGTCAGACCTCTGTGGATTCCCATGGATGTCCTCTTTTCAGAAATACATGTGGTTCCCAGTTTTCCTTGGTGGCTTGGACACCCTAGGCCCAAATCTGTATGGTGTGCACATGAGCCAAATTCCTGAAAATCTGCTGAGCGAAAAGACTTAGGGTTATCCGTGTTTTAGGCTTTTCCCTTTGCGCCCAGGTAGGTGCAACCACACATGTGAGGTACCAGTTTCATCGGGACACCTGTGGAAATGTGGGAAGGTAGGCCATGTGTTGTTGGCAGCGTGTTTCGGTTGGTGAGTCGAGTGAAATATGCGCAAATTGTGTTTTTTTTGCCAAATTTCTGACTTTGCCGGGGGTTCTAGGTAATACATTCTGGGCTGATTTGCGCGTGTCAGACCTCTGTGGGGTCCCACGGGTGTCCTCTTTTCAGAAATGCATGGGGTTCCCAGTTTTCCTTGTTGGCTTGAATTCCCTAGGCCCAATTCTGTATGGTGTGCACATGAGCAAAATTCCTGAAATTCCCGGGTTTTAGGCTTTTCCCTTTGCTCCCAGGTAGGTGCATCAACACATGTGAGGTACTGTTTTTGTCGGGAGACCTGTGGGAATGCGGGACGGTAGGCCATATGTTGTTGGCGGCGTGTTTCGGTAGGCGAGCCGAGTGAAATATGTGCAAATTGTTGTTTTTTTGCCACATTTCGGACTTTGCCAGGGGTTCTGGGCCGATTTGTGCAAGCCAGACCTCTTTGGATTCCCACGGGTGTCCTCTTTTCAGAAATGCATGGGGTTCCCAGTTTTCCATGGTGGCTTAGACACCCTAGGCCCAAATCTATATGCACATGAGCCAAATTCCTGAAAATCTGCTGTTCGAAAAGACTTGGGGTTATCCGTGTTTTAGGCTTTTCCCTTTGCGCCCAGGTAGGTGCACCCACACATGTGAGGTACAGTTTTTGTCGGGAGACCTGTAGGAAGTTATGACATTTGTTGTGTTTGCATGGTTTTCATAACGTTTAGACCCATTTTCTGCTCCCCTTTTTTCACACAACCCTTTCATTTACCAAATGTGACCTACATTTAGTCGCCGCTTTAGGCACTATACAAAGAATGTATGCTTGCCCTGCCTCACCACATTTGTTTTCGTATTTACACATGGTAAATACGTCTGTTCAGGCCATAAGCATAAAACTCCTGTGTACCATGGCTCAATTTTTGCCTTGTGATATTGCTTGTTTTGTGAAACATTACAAAAAATGTGTGATTTCCTAACTGCAAGAGTCGAGGAATGTAGCGGAGCATTGTTTTTCTCAAAATTCATAGAAGCCATTGCCATACCAGGCTAACCATGTCCACCACATACCTTTTTTTCTGTCATTTTTTTCCCTAAACTATGGAATTTTTCCCCACATAGTTGTTGCCTGACATTGCGCAAATCACCCATTCTTAAACTTGGAATTTTGTCTACTTTTCAGAAATATATGCCTTTCAGTGCTCCCATTCAGCTTTGCTACCCTTTTCTTCCATTCCGTCCACGTATGTCCTATTGGAAAAAAAGGCCAAAATCGCCTACCTCTCACAAAAACGGTTGATAACCATATCAAAATATTTTTTTTTTGTTTCCACTCAACCTGTTCCTGAAAGCCAGGAAAATTGGGAATTCAGCACAGCAAACAATTTTTTCCCTGCTCTTACAAGGAAAAAATCACTGTCTTCTGTGTACATCATTTTATTGGCATTTTTTTTAAAAAAACCCAAATGTTCTCCCATTTTGGGTATTTTCTCTCACCCCCCCTACAGCAAACTAAAATTCCTGTGTGCTATTCCGACCGGCTTCATGTGGGAAAAAAGGGGCCAAATTTGGCCGAGATATCTCTTGTAACAAAAAAGTTACAAGGGATTGAATGGCAACATACCAAAATCACCAAAAAAGGCCTTGGCACTGGGGGGGCCCATGGCACTTAAGGGGTGAAGCAATATTTGTCCACCTACCCATTCATTTGTCATGAATGTAGCCTCATGATCACTGTTACGTCTTGTCTTCCCCACATCATCTTCTCTCAATTTTGCATGCAAGTCGCTGCGCTCCTTATGCTCGCCACTGGGAACTTCTGCTTTTGTATTCGCTTGCATCGTGTCGCTAAGTGTGTCTTCGCTGCTATATGCGAGTGTTGCAAAAACAGGATTGGTATATCCTGCTGCTGCTTTCAATTCCTTTAAGGGGTAAAATCCCTTACATTTTTTTGCTGTCGTACCTGCGTCTGCAGTTTGAGGAGGAGGAGGCGAGCTATGTGCTATTTGTCTCCCGCATCGAGTTGAGTCAACATCCATTGCTTTTGGGTCGGGTCCCCTTCCTCATCCTGAAACATTTTTCATAGCTCTGATATAGACAATCGATTACTTAACTTCTTTCCCTTATAGGCGGCATGTAAATACGTGGTCATATGTTGCTGCATACATTTGGAAAAGCTGTCATCCCTGGGCAATGGCTTTGCCATTTTGCCCTCTGTATTGCAAGTCCATTCCGTGCTATACTTGCACCTCCCACACTGCGACTTTACTCATGTGTTCCTTGAGCTCGGCTCAAATGGCATAGAACTTTTCGCCACTTCAAGCAACAGTTCAACAAAACGGACTCCACCACTGTCTAAGCACCTCAAGTCCTATTCGACAACCTCACCTGTGACCAACAACCTTGTATTGTTACCAACAACTCCACATTGTATTCTGATGTCACAATCCGTTCAAAGAAAAACCCTGAATACTTCGATATACATCTTTGCTTTTGACAACATAGACACAATAACAAACATGACATAACGCACAGCCGTCTTCCTCCCTCCCCAAGACAGAGGGTATTCCAAAAAATCATGTGGTCCTTCTTCTAATGTATCCATGTCTTGCCACTGACTTATTTAGTGTCAGAAATTCAACTGCATCAGCCTACTCGAACATTTTGATCAATGATAACAAATCTGCTGGTTGTTTCGTTTGTAAAAACAACAATATGGGGCGATAGGTGTTTTTATTCCTTTGGTCCCCGCTCTTGGAATTCTTTACCAGGGAACTCTGGCAGACTGAGTCCTTATCCGTGTTCAGGAGGAAAGTAAAAACATATCTTTTTGTATAATTTGTCTTTCTCAGTTAGCATAAACTTGACTGATAACTTTGTGGTGCCAATGGTTGGTTTTTAATTAACATCTGCGCCTAGATGCAATTTTGCTTGGTCCTTTGGGTATGCGCGTTATAAATGTAAAATCAAATCAAATCTAATTCTATACCACTGCATATAGGAATACACCTAAATGAGATAAATTAAGAAACCACCATCCGCGAGCTAAGTAAGCACCCTCTGCAAATATCTAGACACAGGTAACCATACATAATCATCCATGAACCAAGCTAAACTGCCTAATTCACAGAAATTATTTTTCTTGTTTTTTTTATATTGGTCATCCATAAGCCAAGCTAACTCCCAGATCAAAAGTAACCTTTTATAGTATTTTATTTAATATTTGTAATCCGAAAACTAAGCTGACTGCCTAAAGAATGGGTAGCCTTCCCAAAAAACACAAAAACACAAAAACACAAAAACACAGTGTGATGCTGGAAATGCATCGGAGGGACAGGGCCTCCGTATCCTTGTCCTGTACTGTTTTTTATTGTGTGTTCTGTCGTGTGTTCCGCGCAGGAGTTCATGTGGGCCTGCTGGCAGTGCAGCTCTCTCTCTTGGTTTGGTGAACAGACCTGTGGGATACCCTTATGGCACCCATGGGTACGGGTACAACCCTGTGCCCCTAGTGTATGTTTTTGGGCACCTGTGTGTGACGCACAGAGCAGGGTACAGGCTGGTGGCAGCTTCGTGCTGAAATGACTGGTGCCCTGAGCGACCTCCAAGCCCAGACCGTGTCATTGGAATCGGTAGATTCCTAATGGAGACAAAATGGCCCCCGTGGCCTCTTGCCTTCCATCACCTGTTACCTTGATCTTCCCGAAGTCCCGGGAAGCCCTGCCTCTGTCCCTTCCCCCTGACTGGCTGTTGGGTGGAAGTTCCATATATGGTAGTGTGGGGAAGTGCCGACCAGACTGGCTGGGGCCTTCTCAACGACCGTTTGTTGTGGGTACGCCTGTGGGTGGGACCTGGGTGAATGGAGTGTGTGACGAATATCCATTCTAAATTATGGGTGTCTAGTATCTGGTGTTTGACACAATGACTGAGACAGCCCTGCCCGAAACCGGTATGAATACATTATGGAGTGTTGAATGGCTTGGTACATGTCCCAATACACATAACTTGTTGTGAGTGTCTGGAGAGAAGTGAATGGCCTGAATGCACTGTGTGCCTGATTGGCTACCTGCCTGCATGAATGCCCTTAGTCATGATTGGATGCTTGAGTGTGACCCAGCAGAATGAATGGGAGATCAACAGTATATCTGTGGACCTCTCACTGCTAGGAATCGTGTTCAGAAGCTGAAGTCCACTACGACGAGAAACTGGAGTAACTGAAGCTTGACCTTGAAGCCCTGCTGGACGAGAAGAATTGCTGTTGCTCTCCTTCGCAATATGAAAGCTGCTGTGCCACCAGGGACTGACTGTCATGATGCCTACCCCCGGGGACCCAGACCAGGTCCAGCAACCCCGGAAGCAGGCATCAAGTTATCCTAAGCAAGCCCAACAACCCCTGCTAGGGGCTATTTGGGTCCAGTCCTGGCACCTATGGCACCAGGCTCATGTAGAGAGTCAGTCCTGGTCGCCATAGGTGCCAGGCTCATAGATTAAAACTTACCTGATGCAGACCATGCTGCAAACTTACCTGATGCAGACCATGCTGCAAGAGCTCCAAGCCAAAAGAGGCTTGGAAGGGACTACTTTGCTTAGGGACTATTTTTTACTCGGGCGGGTCTGGGGAGGAATACTTACCTGAGACTACTTTGGGTGCTATTTAAACCACGCCCGAAGAGCAGCACACGATTCGCGTTATTCTGCATCCAGCAGCGTAACGCTCACCGTGCCTGCAAGTCTGCATCCAGCCTTCAGCCACGCCCGCCTCGAGTTTGGAGCTCCTAGAAAAAGGGAGAAAGAAGGAGAAAAGGTTAGAACAAGAGAAATACCTTTGATCCTTACCCGAATTGCCGATCCATCGCGCCATCAAGCTGGAAGAAAGAGGTTATTTTATGCGCATCGCCTCGCCTGCTGCAGCGCTGCGCTGAACTCACCGGCCTTCACAGCATCTTCACATTCCACCGCATCCTCCTGCATTTTCCTGCCGCACTCCGGCACCCAAGGAGAAGACAAGAACAGCAAGGTGAGCCAAGGGAATACAAAGAGGAATATTAGTTACCCCCCCATAGACTTACCTGATTTTACTACCGGGGGTACTATTCCTCTTCACGGGTCGGCGCAGCTTCCACTGCATCTTCGCCGAACCCCGGCCCCTAAGGGGAAACAAAAGGACAGCAAGGTGAAACAAAGGGACTAACAAGGGGAACTCTCCTCACCACAATAGACTTACCTGATTTTACCGCCAGAGGTATTATTCCCCGAGACTTCATCCATTCTCTCAGCGCCTGAATAAGGGAGAAAGCAACAGGTTACATATTGACATTATTTTATCGAACTGTGTTGGAAAATACAAATCCTTACCAGAATACTACCGGTTGCCACGAGGAACTCTTCATCAGGGTCAAGCTGCAACCTGCAAGGAATCGGACAAGGGTGAAAGTCAGGCATTTGAACTCTTACGAACTTTATACTTACGGCGTCTTGCCGGGAATCTCAGAGTCAATATTGTTCTGGAACAATTCCATCGAGCCAGTGAAGCAAATGGTTATCAACGCACCCCTGCATTCAATGCAGGATGGAGAGCTCATCTTTTCAAACCATCAGGTGAGACTATAAGAGGGGACATCAAAGGTGATCTGTGGGGAGAACAGCGGGGGTGGGGGGATTTACGCTCAACTCCACGGGTGGTTAATTCCCTTTCTCCATTTGCAGAAGAATATTCCTACGGGCCAAACAAACGAGGCTAGGTGGGCCAGTCCAGTCCATCATCTCGGCCCTACGCGTGCTGTTGGTGGAGACCGCAGCTGTCCAGCTCCGATCGACGCCCCTGTGGGAGCCAGGTGAGCATAATACTGACCCAGAGAGGATCTGGTAAGGTACCCTCTTCCTGAGCTACGAGGGACCATCATGCACCAGCTGATCTTTGCAAAAGCTCCCTGGTAGACAGCCCTTCGACAGGCTGCCGACCCGATACGGGGACTGCTCCGGAACTCTAAGGAGAAGCACCGGGACTGTTGTCCGCCACTGTCGACGACCACCGTCGCTGACTGGAGCTGCCATGCTCCCGTTTGCCTAAAAACTTCATTTGATCCAAGGACGCTCTCATCCGCATCGTCGCCGCTGTATCCTGCTGGAGAAGGCCTGACTGTCGCCGCGTCGAGGAGCATCCGCCTTTGGGTTTCCCGCCACCCAAAGACCACAGAGATGCCGATGACTCGATGCCCTTGCTGGGCCACAGTTCTTCCAACTCTTTGCGGTCCAGAACTATCGACACTGAGGTGCCCCGCACGCCTCTTCTTTGCAGGACATTTACACTTCCCGGTCGATGAGCACCGCGAGGAACGACGCGGCCACTTCACCGTTGTAGCTCGACCTGTTCTCCATCGGTCGTTTGACGACCCGCAACTCCTGCCTGAAAGGGTGGGGACTCAAGAAGGGCCGTCGATTCCCCGACGAGGAACGCTACAACGCTAGGTACTTTGGGGTTGCAGAACTATTGGAAAGTCTAGTGTGAACAATATATGGACTGGGCTTGTATCCTTCTTCTACAGGTTGCCCAGGTGGGGGGATCTTCACACCGAACTGTGTCTAGGTAGCGGGACCAGTACTCTGCCAATTGTTCAACCATCTTGCTTTCCTCCCTCTCTCTACTGCTGGTTTCCTCTCTATTTGTTCTGTGTGTCATTCTGACCGCATGCACTTTAATGAGATCTGATAACGTTAATGGAACCACTTTAGAACTGTATATATTTACCATTGTTGATTTTTGGAGTACAAAGTGAGTTATCGTGATAGTGTACTTAACCTTGAATATTAATTATATAAAGACTGATTTTTAACCGATACAGTGTGTGGACATTCCTTTGTGGGTGCTCGGGGACTACACTGTACTTAAGAACCAGCCTGCAGCGCCCCCTGAGAAGCGAGGCCTTGATTGCTCGACCACAATACCAATAATAGAGAATCTTGGCAGGGGTTCTCTGTATCTCCCTCCAGTGCGAGTCTTTACACACAGAAACAAAACACTAAGTGGAACTTTCCATTCCCCTATAATGCTGTATAGTTGAGACTATCCTTACACTCTGTGAACTGCTGAAGCCCCTTGGACAATGATTCTCCCAGAATCTGCCACTCTGCCGTCCAGTCTGCTTGGCGTCGCATGGGGAACGGGGAGGAATTTCTCCAAGGCTGAGCCTGACAACCTTCAAATATTCCCACGCGTGGTCTTGAGGGTCGATCCTCGCAGGTCGCTGGGCAGTCATTCAGGCATGCAGCGGGAGAAGGTGATTTTTTTTTCCGAAAAGTCTTAGCGGCCATCGCTCTGCTACCACTTGAAAAGGAGCGGCGGGGACACTCTTAGCAGATACCCTGATTCCCAGCAAGAGGGTACTTGGGCCCCAACAAAAATCCCCACCTCAAGAATGGAAGACTAAACTATAGGGCAAAGTTTACTGTCTTTATTACAAATAAATTGACAGGGATCACACTAGAACAGCGTCTCGTTCCAGAAGTTCTCATCCTCCAAACGTGGGTTACACCATTTTAGTCTAGTGATGTCATAAAACTAGTTACGTCCCAAAAAACCTACCAGGGCATGGGGATTGGTCAGTTTAGGAAAACTATATATGTAATACATAGGGGTTAACCTGGTTATTGGATCTCAATATCTGGTGGCTCCTCCTAGCACCACGTCCAAATGTTACAATTACATAGTTGCAGGTTAACAGGGAAATTATTCGCCGCTGCAACATAGTTTGCTTAATGTGAAAGGTAGCAAAGTATTGGACAGAACAGGTCCTCTCAGCTATGGGACCTTGGACAGGTGCTAGGCTGAGTGAAACATTTGAAGGCAATGGGAACGATCATGAAGGTGCTGTGTGTTCCCAATGAGTTGCAATCTGATCTCCTAAACCCTGAGAGTGTTGTGAAAAACCAGAGGGTGTTTCCCTGCCCAGACCCGGGGATCCCCTACTCAGGTGGCCAGGGCAGGGCCATTGCCTTTGGATCCAGACCCTTGGGATCGACAAGTGCAGGAGGATCACCTGGGTGAGGGGTCCTCGGGGAGTGGTGGAGAGACACCCGATGGCGAGACGCGGTATCACCCTATCCAATCCTATTTTATGGGATATTCCAACTTCCCAGAACCCCCCCTTTCCTACACCAACACTGTGCCAAGGAGGAGGAGGTCTAAGGCTGAAAGTATTACTATGCATGCAATACACTGGACATGTCCCTCTAACGGGGTCAGGCACTTTACTTTAATCACACACACCTAATACCTATTAACTCTCCCCATATGGTTAAAAGGTGGAACACTGAGACCCACTTTGAGCAAGGCAGAGTACGAGAAGGAGCAGTTCCTCCAGGGCTATGGCGAACCAGGCAAAGGAGAGCGACAACCCGAGGAGTTGAACCGAAGGGGCAGGTAGCCAGAGACCCTGCGGCGAGAGATTGCTTTTTCTGAAAGGCTGTGTGGAATGCGCACGACAGCTTGCTGGAAGGGAGAAAGAGTCTTTCGCTACAAGGTTACCAGCCACCCATTCGGGTGAACAGCAAAGTTGGGCAGACGCAGAAGCAGCAGTGGTAACAACCTTGACTCCTACATCAAAGGCGCGAAAGACAGAAAGCATATTCACACAACCAGTGAATTGAGGGAATTAAAGAAAGCCAGGTCTGTTTAATTTAAATGCTTGTGACAATATACGAGGGTTGAAATACAAAGTAGCAGAGTGGTCTGGTGAAGTGAGATTGCCCAATCGAATGTCTCTGTGAAATGTTTTAAAGCTGCAGAGGCAGCGGGAAGCGAGAGAAAGAAAGTAACCACAAAACCGCATTAAAGGAAATTTTGAAAGACTTGATCTAGGAGCAATTGATATTAAGGCAAGTCATATGTAGTACATCTTCCAAAAGGCATTGGAACTGAAGGAAAATATGTAAAGTGGAAGTAAAGAAAGAAAGGAGGGTCGGAGTGGTCATGTGGAGGTGAGAGCAAAAATCCTCCCAGTTTCAAAAGTCTTCAAAAGCAAAATCAAAATACGAAAGAAGGTTTGAGCCCGATTGAGGGGAACCTATAGTGTGGAATTTGAAGAAAGCTTGGGGAAGGGGACCCCACAAAGGATAAAAGGTTTGAGCCTGATTGAGGGGAACCTATAGTGAACTGCGACCAAATACTATACTTAGAAACTTTTTGTTGAAACTGTGTAGAAGCTTGAAGGGTGACCTGGACCTGGGTGATGGGAACCTGAGAGATTACACCCGTGAACTTGTGACTCAGACTTAAATGGCCAAGAATGCTCTGGAGGACAGAGCCAGCTGTCCAACTGTCTTCGCAAGCCAAAGTGTGTGTTTATTCATCAAGTGTTCCATCTAACCATGTGCTACACCACGTGGGGAAGAGAATTCATACTATTTTTTATTGCCATTCTGACATTTCGTTTCAACACTTATTTTTCCTTTTTTAGATACATATCCCTATGTCACATTAGTTTGTATTAGAGTGAGAGCGGGCATTAGGTTACTTTATTATTTGATGGTTGATATTACTCCCATCTTAGTTATAGGGCCAGAAAGGAGTTTATCCAACCCCTTTGAATCTAACAATAAAGGTTTTGAAACTTGCAACTCTTGTGTCAGTGTCTACTTGTGATACTATGCCTCCTTTACAGCGTACATCCAGCTTTGAACCTGTGTAGTAATTGTATCTTTCCACCTCTGGTTCGATGGGAACAGCTTTCCGCCATTTGCCTCAAATTAATAGCCACTGTCCTATTCTTCCAGATAACATGTGGGTGGACCACGAAATGGAGCTCTCCTGAATGTAAATATAAGGATTGTTAACCTATATTCATTGCAGGTGTGCTATCACCTCGGTAAACTGGAAACTTTCAGTCTCTGCTTGTCCTTGGCTAGGATGCGCACTGTGTCTGCGCTGGAAGTTCTGTCTGCCTGCCTTTAGCTTAAACAGTATGTCAGCCTCTCCATGAATTCAAAGTCTGTCTTGCTTTCCCCATTCACTTCAATGCATCTATGGCTTTCATCTTTATACGTACGGCCATCCATGTTAGTCGCAATTGAGCGTGAGCAAACTGATTGTACGTATTCTTGACGTCTTGCTGTTTTTGCTTAACAAAGGATATATATATGTAGGTTTGTGCGTCAATCCTCTAACTGCGTGAGTCATAAGCATTTGTTTTGTGTCTAGCAGCAATAAACTAGGATGCCTTTGTAGCTTCATGCATGGATGTCTACATATGTCATGTCTAATACATCTATGTCCTGATGTCAGTAGTTCCGTCATCAGCTTTTCAAGGTTATAGTCAGTCAACTTGTTCTATCAATGGCAACTGTATCCCTTCGATATTGTCAGGTATGGTTTGAATGGCTGTCTGAGCGAATAACGTTGCTCACATCTGCGATACATCACCAATGGTGAGGAAGGGCCCAGGGGAGATGTACATGTCTCATTTCTCTGCCTTCAGGCTGTAAGTAGATTGAGGGTCACAAGGGCCATATT
This sequence comes from Ambystoma mexicanum, assembly GCF_040938575.1. Taxonomy (NCBI): domain Eukaryota; kingdom Metazoa; phylum Chordata; class Amphibia; order Caudata; family Ambystomatidae; genus Ambystoma; species Ambystoma mexicanum. Next base: position 758,734,827 of record NC_090929.1, on the reverse strand, counting down.
TGGATCTTCTACTTCATAACTTCACCTGTAAGGCCAGAAAAAAAACATGCCATGGTACTGTAAGAAAACATCCATACCAGCAGCTCTAATGTGGGCTAGTATTGATGTGAATTCTACTTTTGGTAATTTCGACCTCCGGTCTCTCAAGAAGAATAGGTCTCATTCAAAGGCTAGGATTAAAACATCTTTTTAAAATCCAAAAGTGCTTTCTATTTTTCAATTTGCCTGCTTGACCTATCTGGGAGCTCTGCTCAGAGAAAAAGTCATAGACAGCCCAAATGTAAAATATAGTTTTATCCAGCTGTCAATAAGAAAAATCAAGACAGACGTGATTCAATGAGTTTGTTGTGTCTCTATTTCCTTTTCTTTACATATTGTTCCATTCTTCCTTCAGGATTTCCATTTAATGGTTGGAGGAAAAGGCTTGTCTTAGGATATTTACGTATGCATATTTTTAACAACCGATATATACATTTTAGCTCAGACACTGGACTCTGCTTTGAATGAGTTGCAAGAATATCCAGTTGTTATAGCATAAACATGTTTTTGTTATTAAAAGCAATCAATCTCTCAGGTTCTGACAACCATCGTAATCAACATAAACAAAAAACACCTTAGGTTCATTCACCTTCTTTCAAAAATACTGTACAATGTATCGCACACTTCCAAAACATCTCTTTCTATTTGGAATTGAAATACATAAAAAGTGTGGTGCTCCACCAGCTGTGCTGTCATGTATTGCCTATACACTTTACAGGTAGATTCTAAGTGCTTCGGTCTCAATCAATAATGAAAAGTAGGCCTCTCTTGGTGTGCCTATAATGTACGTTTTGAGTTAACAATGCTCCCTTGTATTTCTCAATATAAACTCTCAAAATGCTACAAATGCTACTGTAAGGTAGGCCCAAAAGCCAGAATCATATAAAAATAATCCAATGAGCCAATAAAAGTGCATGAGAAGCAAGAAAAAAAAAAGTTTATTACATACAGCCTTGGCCGTGAATAATCCAAAAATCATTACACATGACATCATTAAAAGGAAATGAGGATGTCGAATTTCATACTTTGTTTCAAGATACATGTAAATTCACATTGGCTGATTGGATGATAGTTACTGTCCTGTAGCGGAATTTATACAATGCCTAGCTTTATCGGCCTATCCTATACCCCGTCACCATGCTAATGACTTCCTTTTGGCAATGACCTAATAATGGGGTTATCCCGTTGCTCCAGTTTTAATTGGACGCTAGATATGTTAATATTTTGCAACATACAACTCAGTTAATCATTGGCTGTTTAGCCTCGAGTGTTCCTGGGTGGGTTGCTTCCACCTTAATTGACAAATCATTTTGTGAAGTGTAGACAGTGTGGCAACAAAAAAAGAATACCTCATCTAGTTCTCATGGGACTCAAAAGGCTGGCACCATCTGACCGTTCTCAGCCTTGTGACTATTGAAATTACAGTTAATATTGCGACATCTCATTGGAAACATATTGCACCTCTTTGTACATCCCCTTCCTTTCCCATGATGGAACTACATGACTTTATTGGGTGTTTTTCTTAGCCCTTTTTTCTTTTTTATATTTTATTTTATTGGGTTATGGTTTACATAAAACCTTATACACATTGATTGATTGATTGTTTATTCATTATGGGTGTCCAGTCATTAATTCGAAAACAAAAGGCTCGAATGCAATACATTTGAGTCAAAATGACCGGAAAAAAAGACCGCATGCCTTTTTTTAAATGTATTTTTTTGGGGTTTTGGTATAGGTAAAATTAATGTTTTTTGGGATTAAAAACAGGGGTGGGATCCTTTTACCCATAACCTTTACTATGCGCTTATACATATGTGTTTCAAAGAGCAACCATGCATGAGAGGGGAAGACATAGGGAAGACAAGACAAACAATCTTACTAGGCAGGGCACATTCAGATCATGCAGGTGAACAGTAAAGGAAGTACGTGAGGGGCAGTAGGGACCAAGTGCGCCCAGTCCCATCAGAACATGGGTTAAGTGCAGAGAGATACCACTCTCATGGGTTGTAACCAAGTGCAGTAGAGCTGCGGCAACTGCAAGGCCGGCAAGTGCAGGAAACTTGCGAGGAAAGCTTAGGACCTGTGAGGCTCTGAGGATACACCAGGCAGCCAGTCAGCAAAACTGAGCAGAAGTAGAGGAGAGTGAGCGAGAGAGCAGAAAGAGATGGTGAGCAAGGGAGAGAGCGAGAGAGAGGAGGAGGCGTAGAGGAAAGTCTTGAGCAGTTTCCGGAACTTAAGGAGATCCGGCTCAAGATGGAGAGAGGCAGGGAGGCTGTTCCAGAGGGAGGCACCTGCAGTGGATAAAGATCTCCCCCCAAGTCTCTGCTTGGAGAAGCGGCTCAGCTGCAGAGATTTGGAGGACGACGAGCAGAGGGCTCGGGAAGGCGAGTATTTAGGAAGAGAGCATTGTAAAGAGAGTGGGTCCAAGCCCCAGAAAGCCTAGTGGACAATGCAAAGGGTCTTGAACTTAATCCTTGCAGCCACAGGGAGACAGTGAAGGGATTTCAGCACCAGAGAGAGATGTAGTCCCTGGGCCAAGGATCAGTCTTGCGGTTCTTTTCTGGGTGAGTTGAAGAGGACAGAGGGTAGAAGAGTGCAGGTTGAGAAAGAGGTGCTTGCAGTAGTCCAGCATAGAGAGCAACGGGCTCTGGAGATGGTGAGCCTCTGGGGGAAGGTGAGAAATTGTAGAATACCTCTGAGAAGGTGCAGTTGGTAGCAGGACTTTTTAGAGATGTCCACGATGTGAGACAAGAAGGAGAGAGTGGAGTTGAAGATGACCCCCAGATTTTTTCCCTCATTGGTAGGTGGAGGCGCATGGCCAAGGGAGGCTGGCCAGAGAGAAAGAGAGAAGCAGGAGCAGGGGTCCCGATGAGGACAATCCCTGTTTTACTGGCATTGAGGCAGAGGTCGTTTGCAGTACACCACGACTGAATTGCGGACAGACAGTCAGGTATGAGTGAGGAAGAGGGTAGCCTGAAGGAGAGCTGCATGTCATCCGCGTAACACTGAAAGGATGGATGTGAAGGTGGCTATCATACGGGCCAGGGGGGCCATGTAGCCATTGAAAAACCAGAGGGATAGGTTAGATCCCTGGGGGAAACTGCACGTAGAGAGAATGATACGGGAGAGGAAGGACCACAATTCCACCTGGGATGGGCGGTCAAAAATAAAGGAGGTTAGCCACGGCATGGCTTGATCAGTGATCTCCAGAGTATCACAGAGATGTGCGATCAGGGTGTTGTGGTTCAGTGTATTGAAGGCAGAGGAGAGGTTGAGTAGAATGAGGACAGAGGGAGAGTTAGAATCACGATTTGAGAGCAGATCTTCACAGGTGTGCAGAAGAGCAGTTTACCTGCCTCTGGATGCTCTAAAGCCAGACTGGTGGTCATGGAAGCAACCTACAGATTCAGTGTGGAGGATAAGGTGAGAAATAGTCAACTTCTCTGGGAATTTGCCCAGGAAAAGAGTGAAAGAGATCGGGCGATAGCCAGAATGGAAGGGTCAGAAGAAGGTTTTTTGAGGAGAGGGTGCACAAGGGAGTGCTTAAGGGCAGTTGGCAAAACTCCAGTGGCTAGGAGAGGTTGCAGAGGTCGTCCGAGGCTGGGGCGAGAGAGTCAATGTTGTCCTTGATGGTTTTGGAGAGACAGGGGTGCACCTGTTTGGAGGAGGCTTTCATAGACAGGTCTTGTCTAGTGACCTCCTCGGGTGTGATACGGTATAGAGAAGAGAGAAGAAGGGGAGAGGTGGGGGTGGCCAAGGGCGGTACGAGAGATGTTGGTGCATAAAGTAGTGAGGAAGAGAGAGAGGATAGGATATCCTATGTTTTTGAGGTGAAATGTGCAGCCAGGGCTGAGCACAGTGCCTGGGAGTGTGCACTGGTGAATGAGGCTGTGGTAGGGTTGGCTAGTTGCTTGCAGACTTTGAAAAGTTTGGCCGTGTTATTCGATGCTGCGGAGATGCAGGCTTGAATAAAGGCTCTTTTCTTGGAGCAGATGCATAATCTATACTGCCTTTGAAGGAGGTGGCAGGCCAGTTTGTCAGATGGTGCGCCCAAGGATTCACATTTCCGTTTGGCTGCCCTGCACTTGCGTTTAAGGGCAGCCACTTCGGAGTCGTACCAAGTGTTGAACATTTTGGTAGGCTTCAATCATACCCTCATGACAGGGGCAAGAATATCAAGAGTCCTGGAAACGGAGAGTTTAAATTTAGAGAGTGCTGTGCCAGGATGGGAGTCAGCCGCAGGAGTAAAAAAGAGCAGAGAAGGCAGAGGCAAAGGCAGCTACTAAGACTCTTTTCATGGGTCGGATTATCATTTAGACGGGGGCAGTGCCAGGCTTACTGAAGAAAGTGGAGAAGAGAGCTTCAAGTTAGAAGAGGGTGATCAGTCCAGGAGAGAGAAATCGTAAGAGGGATAGATAGAGGAATGTCATTTGAGATGAGAGCATCCAAGATGTGGCCAGCGGTGTGCGCTGGGCCAGAGGGTACGATGGAAAGAGAGAGTCACAAAGATTGCAGAATGGTCCTGAGGAATCAGGTGATTCCAGATGGATTTTGAGTTCACCCAGTAGTAGGAGTTGAGAAGAGGAGCAAAGTAGAGAGGAGGCCAGTTTGGCCCATTCCAAAAGGAAGAGGGAGGGCTGACCAGGAGGCCAATAGAAGGTGGCCAGCAGGAGTGAAGAGCTAGGAGAGAGGGAGAGCCTACAGACCAGGCACTGAAAGGATGAGTAGGCCTGAGTGGGAATGACCGACACAGGGATCCACCCATGGAAGATCATTGCTACTCCCCCACCTGGTCTGTTTGGTCTAGGCAGAGAGAATATCTTGTAGCCTTCTGGGAAAAGTGTGTCAAAACTCGTGACAGATCTATCCTTGAACCAAGTTTCAGTGAGGGCAAGAACATCAAGATCCAAAAGTTCAAGGAGGTTGCAGATGTCAGAGGAGTATTTGAAAGCGGAACGAGTGTTAAGCGTGGCAATGTGGAGCAGATTCCCATCTGTGAAAGACTTACGGGGGGAGCAGGGGACACTGGTACCCCCATAAGTGGCAATAGTGCCTGGGGACAGAGGTAGAAGGGGGCAGAGGAGTCACAACTGGCAAGGGAGCTGGGACCATAGTTGTTGAGAGTGGAGCCAGTGAGGGAGGAGTATCAGGGGGCAGGGGAGCCCCAGATACGTTGTTAGTGGGTGGCAGGTTCACCAAAGAAGAGGAGGCTAACAAGGTTGTCAATATGGGGGGATGGCAAGGAGGCCGTGGCGAGGTTAGAAGGGTGGTTAAGAGGTGGCAAGAGAGCCATGGTGGGCATAGCTAGCAAGGGAGCCAGGGATGATGAAGGAGCTGGTGCAGAAGGAGAAGGGAGGTTGATAAGGTGGGGGAGGAGCCTATCAAAGAGTAGAAGGTTGGGTTGAGCACCCTGTACCATGATTGTACCATTGTGGCAGACATTGATGATGACCCTGGAGGTGGAGAGGACGGCAAGAAGGACCTCCCAGCGGGTGCCACCATTGATGGGAGAGGAAGAGAAAGGAGAGAGAAGAGCGATCAAATGGAGAGTCCATAGGTCGGGTGAGGGAACCACAAAGAGGATGTTGGTGAGAGTCTCTCTGGCAGAGACAGTGACGTAGGTGTCTGCAATCGGAAGGCCTGGGTTAGAGCTCAATATGTTCTGCTTGAGTTTCTTCCTGCCGGACTTAGTAAGGGGTGAAGGATAAGAGATAGAGACAGAGTTTGAGAAGATAGAAGAGATAGAGAGTGCCATAGCAAACTGCAGAGAGTGAGCTACACTTAACCAGGCTTAGGCCACAGAGGCGTGGGGGGAGCAGTAGCTAGGGGTGGGAGAGAGGGCACAAGACTGGGAGAAAAACACTGAGCTGGGGGAGGTAATATGCACAGTGAACACGCAGAGGAACAGGGTAGCGGGTGTGGGGCTGAAGGGAACACCAGCACAGAGAGAACATGGAAACTGAGAGGGGGTGAGGGAGCAGTTAACAAACCAGAGCAGGGGATAGAGGGGGTAACCAATCCATAATCCCAGCAATGGGAGACGATGAGAGTGAGGGAACAGATAGCGGACTAGACAGAGAACAGAGGGGGTAGATTTATCAACATATTATCATGAAAAGCAGGTTGTGCACACAGCTAAAAACACATTTAAAACAGCAGCAGGGCAATCAAGATGTGCACACAGCTAAATTCGACTTTAGGCAGGAGCAAGACAATCAGGATGTGCACACAGCTAAAAACGCATTTAAAACAGCAGCAGGACAATCAGGATGTGCACACAGCTAAAAATGAATTTAAAACAGCAGCAAGACAATCAGGATATGCACACAGCTAAAAACGATTTTCCTTTTTAGGTCAACAGGTATATAAGCAGGATAGTACAGGGGTGTCACAGTGCAGGTAAATGTCCAGGGAGCCGTTGGTGTTATGGTTTGGTGTTTTTGAATCCCAAGAGAGAAGAAAAGAGTCTTCTGAAGATAGTTAATAGCGATTGTTAGGAGAGGCCCGAAGTCCAGAGGATGATGCAGGCAGCATAGCAATGGTCCACACTTATGTGATTGTTGAAGGGTGTAAGGATATATATGGGGATTTGATTGCCAGCATGCAATATGCAGCATGGAAATGCAGCCAGGCCCAGTTTTTCAAACTGCAGGCATTATTTCAGTAACAGCCAGCAGGCAAATTTCTCAGAACATTTAGTAAAAAAAAAAAACATTTTAGCACAGTGTGCTGCCATTTTAAAATAAAGAGGTGCACAGTTTTATTGCATTAGAAATACACAACTGATTAACCTTGTACTAACTGCATTACTAATATACTAATTTCAACCTATAACATTATAATGCCATTTTTGTGCACAATGAAATGCATTCTATGTGTTTTACATGCACAGTTTGAAATTCAGTTTTTCCATGAAGAGATGCACACTCTTTTGTGAGCGTTTTTTTTTTCTCTCTTGTGGAGAGAAGAAATATGCCCCAACAGGAAAGGAAAACAGAAACAGTTGCTTTGCAGCTGAAATCTTCATTGTCTTGAAAAGCGAGAGCTGATACAGGACACATTCTTGTTGTTCTGGTTGGTAGGAGTTGTAGGTGGATGATCCACGTCAACAGAGGGCTGACTTAGAGTTTTCTTAAGGAATGACCAGGCGGGAGGATTCAGTTTGTACTGGGACAGAGAGACAGACTGTGCTACATCTGATGAACTCCATGTGGATGTGACCGCTAGTTACGAACCTTAACAGCTGGGAGCTCCCCACACATGCAAAGGAGTTTGGCACTGGGTCTGCAAAGCTGTGAGGTTGTACGGGAATTTCAGAATTCACTGGCCTTGGTGAGTTAGTGCCATGTGAGGAAAAATAGAATGATGAATGTGAGTTGATACAATTTATTGGCAGTGCAGGGAGTTTAGAAAAAAGAAAAATACTGTATGTTTATTTCTCTCCACGTTTAAAGTGGTTATATTCAAATTCGTTTTTCTTGTAATATGCTTCTTTGTTCTGTTCTCTTTTATATTTTGTAGGTGATGCTGTGATATCATGTGGTAAAATGTATTGCTGTTTATAATTGTTATCATAATACAGAGTATCAAAAAAAAGAAAACAAAGGCTGAGATTTTGGTGTCATTCATGCGTCTGTGGATAATTTCTATACAGGGGAATCACAGGGGTTTGATGTTTATACCAGAGCGGTAAAGCATTTACCAATTTACAACTATAGCTGAAATAGCGAGCAAGGAAAAGTGAATAGATATCTGCAAGGTGGGAAGGTGTGTGTAAGTGTTCTGAGTGATCCCTTCTTTGCATGCTGAAAAAGAAGGCAGTGTCAGATGAGGCACATAGATTACTGGATGTACATAAACCAGTTTAATCAGCCACAAACCATAGGTGGCGTTCTGAATAAACTCATTGGGTTCTCTGAAGTGTCATAAGTCGGAGCACTCTCTACAGGCGACTAAAAGACATTCTACTAGAAAGGAAAGGTTTGTTTTTATGATGGGGTTGTAGTATAAAAGAATTACGATGCTCACCACTATACCACAAAAATAAGGTAATTCTGAAAATACCACAAAGCAAGATACCACTAAAACTACCAGCAACACAAGCTAATAATAAATAATCAACAAAATAGAGTAATACCAAACTATTGCTAAATGTGAGGCCAGTTTACTGCCAATTTACCACCAAAATATTACGGTAAGAAAAATGCCGCCAAATCCCAAATTTACCCCAATAAGACAAAACCTCCCACAAGAAGGAATCACATAGCACAAGAGTGCCAGGGTAGGGTCCCCATTGTCCAGGTGCATGATGGGGGCCCACAACGCACAGCCAGGACCAGACAGTACCCTTTCTGAATGGGCCAGCCTCTGCCTCACGGTAGCCTTGATTGGCTGTTAAGGTAGTGAGACAGCCAATCGCAGGGGCCCAGACTCACATCACAATCCTGACTTCATTGCTACAGACCAGGGTGGCCATCAGGGTGGCCATCTTGTATAAGAGAGTAGCCTCAAGCTGAAAGCCAAGGCAGGATTCAGAATGAACACAACCTTTATAGGTGCCTTCTTAGTCACACAATGCAAAAAGTGACTAACGTTGATATGCGAAATTCGAGACCACATTGTGTTCACTCGCTGTCAAGTCAACCATAGGAACAGTACTTCTATACCCCGTGAGCGTCACACTTCGTTCAATCCGACATGGTGAGTGTGTCTTCCTAGAAGACATTTCATCTTTGCTGATACCAATAAGGTAGTGATTTTAGACTGCTGACCCTTTACCAATTTAGAAATAGATATAACAGGAAGGGAAGACAAAGTCACGCCATGGGTCCGACATCAAATGCTCATCGGTTCACATTGAACATCACCCACATTTGAATGGGGATCTGTTCCCATATCACTCACCCGAGGGTGTAATATGGTAGAAATAACTCCAGGAACAGAAATAGCAATCCCAGCTAAATTGCCCCCACCCATAATTTGCTACTGAATGTGTATCAATTGGAATTTTCACCGTCAGAATTGAATCTTGTCAATTTAGATCCACTATAGTATCTCCCAAAGGAAGTTGTCTTAGCAATTTTAGTGAAGAACTATGAGAATTGGGTTTAAGAGTAGGCTAATTTTCTTTTTGCTGCCGTTGTTTTATTTAATAGTTTTTTTGGGGGTTATATTTTTATGAGAATGCTTATGGAGTCCATCTTATGTAGATTTGGGGTTGTTTTCCGTGATTGAAAAGTTTGCAATGGAAATGACTACATGTGAAATGTACGTAATACAAAATTGTTCGTACATTTCCCATTCGGTCATCCAAGGTAAAACAACCCCCAATCTATAGAAACCCTAACCCCTTCTGACTCCTTCACCCACTACCACAATCCCACCCCCCTACTTACCTGTCCATCTGTCTCGCCGGTCCCTGCAACGCCAGTTCCCTTTCACGTCCGTGATCGGGAACCAGTGCCGCAGGGTCCTTTTCTTTATTTTTGGTCGGGTCAGCTGCAGTGGTGTCCCCTCAACCCCCGCTCACTATACTGTATATTATAATATACAGTATAGTGAGCGGGTTGTTGCGGGGGACACCACCGCAGCCCCTGCAGCCTTTTTTTGTTTTGGTCAGAACAGCTGCGGGGGTTTCCCTGCAACCCAGGCTCTCTATACTATACAGTATAGTGAGCGGGGTGGTGTGGGGGACACCCCTGCAGGCATTCATTTTGGTCAGGTAGGCTGCAGGGTATCCCCCGCAACCCCAGCTCACTATAGTGTATAGTATAGTGAGCTGGGCGTTGCCGGGATACCACGCAGCTGTTCCGACCCAAAAAAAAACACCTACACCACCAAATAGATACTACTAAATGTCCTACGAACATTTAGTCAGTAGGACATTTAGTACTATCTATTTTAGGTCATTTGGTGGTGTAGGTCATGTGGATTCTTTTATTTTGACTGAATCACTTATGTATACTATTATCCTCTTGTCTGTTAAATAAATTAATAGAATCAAACAGAGCAGGTGATGCACTAAGCCGTGTGATGCACTGAACCAAATCTGATGGGTATCTGGACTCAGACCCAAATTGGGCCGTTCACAAACCGGAATAACAATTGGGTCCACTACCCTTATATTGTTCACACCAGAGATGACAGCTACATTAATCACAGGTGAAGCCACAAGAGAGCACACCCCAATGTTGTCACCCATCATCAGAGATTTAACATTCTTATCCAAGACACCCAACTTATCTGCATTATTTGTAACAATTTCCTTTATGTTATCATACAGTCTAAGCATAGCCTCCAGGTCCAAATGTAAAGCGGAAACTGAGTCTGATCCAAGTAAGTCATTGTTAGTTGGTAAGACCATATGGCTTTGACTGTGCTGGTTATTATTTGTGGCCGTCAGGAAATCCACATTTACTTCCGACCTATTGTAGGAAGCTGGGCCGTTAGTGGCTAGATGCATCCTCCCAAATGTCATGGGAAATTCCGCCTGTAGATAAGTCACTATGGATCTGGATAATTGCGAGATTTCCATGTTTTTGCATAATATCAGAAAGGATTCAAAAAGACTCACTGAATCCTCCAGACTCAGCGATTTTAGTCCTCGGTTCCTGTTTATATCATGTTTAGCGTTTGTTTCATCAATACCTTCATTCCTGCCCATTGTTGAGGTAGAAGTGTTCAAACATTCCAGCACAGACTCCTCCGCACAAAGAATGTGGGCATATGTGGTAGTTAAATTAGTTGAAATTATCCCATTAGAAACAGAACCATTATTTTCCATGCTTGTCTCTGGTATAGGAATGGTCTGGGCAGTATATGTTGTCCACATCAAGTCCTGAGATTGCGTATGCACATTTTTGGGCTGATTCATGGAACAAATGTGCGCCAACAATCATGGTGCAAGCTGGCACAAGCGTGAAAAGCAAGCGATTCATGGAAGGCCCTGCGCGTGTTTTCCCCGGGATGTGCGCCAAATCCGTGCGTGGTGAACACGGGCGCACACGTCATTGCAACATCCCGAACGCTGTGCGCGACACGCACAGCGAAAGCACACAACGTTAGTGCACACACCAAAAAGGGGGCGGAACACGCGGAATGGGGAACAACGAGTGAAAAAGAAGGCGTAACTGGGGAAGTACTGCAGGGAAATACACGGTACGCCCACACGCACGCGAACAACAACACGTATTCATGGAATCGAATACGGGAAACCCGCGCACGGCAAAAGACACACATAGGCGTCAACACATCTGCCACACGAAGGCAGGCGGAAGCGTCCCCGTGCGCAGTATAAATGTGCACGCAAACAACAAACACGTATGTACAGCTACGATGAATGCCCCATTTGTCGCAGCACTGATTGTGGGACACTGCAGGAGGAGGAGAATAGCCAGGCCATGCATTTTTATGCCCCGGACCAGCCTTTCTGGGATGCCTGATGACCAGTTTTATGGCAGGTACAGGTTTACACCTCGTATCACCTTGTATCATCCTAGACCTGGTAAGGGGGTGTGAAGATGACCTTACATCACCCATCCTGTGCTCCCAAGTATTTAGCCCCTTTGAGAAGGTGCTCAATGTCCTGCATTTTTTGGCCACTGCGTCATTTCAGTGGACAACTGCCATAGTCGGGGATGTCTCACAGGCCACGCAGTCACGCTGCCCACACCAGGTGTTGGCAATCATGACTGCGCGCCCCTCAGTCCGCAGGCACATATACATGCCCAGAACACCCGCAGAAAGGCAGGCCATGGTCCAGGACTTTTACAGGGTGGCACACTTCCCCAAAGTGCTCGGTGCCATAAATTGCACTCATGTGGCCCTACGTCCACCTAGGGCCACTGAGCAAATCTATCGAAACCGCAAGCACTGGCATTCCATCAATGTACAGGTTGTATGCGATGCCCATGGAATCATCACCTCTGTCTATGCAAACTATCCTGGGTCTACCCATGAAAGTTTCATTTACAGAATGTCTGCCCTGAGCCGGAACCTGGAAGCTGGGAAGCATGGTGACACATGGCTCATTGGTGAGTACAAATGTCTGCGCACATGCATGCATGTCACACACAGACAAATACACAAACCCAACTAATGACAACCATCCTAACCTCCCAAGGGGACAGTGCCTACCCTGTGAGCAACCACACAATGACGCCAATACGGAACCCCACCACACCACCCCAGGTAAGATACAACGCTGCCCATATTGCAACCAGGGGCATAGTGGAGCACACATTCGGAGTGATCAAGTCACGCTTCTGCTCCCTTGACTGCTCTGGCGGCCAGCTACTATATGCACCCCCAGTAGTGTGCTTGATCATTGTGGCAGCATGTGTCCTGCACAATGTTGCAACATGGCGGGACGTACCGGTGGACATGGTGGTGCCCCCACATCCCCAACCACAGGCACAGGCGCTGCCCATGGGAGGGAAAAGGGCACGTGGCGAGGCAGCCCAGACCCAGCTTGTGGCCACATTTTTCACCTAAACTCCCACCCCTGCGGAGTGCACACAGGCCTGGCACATACCAGGTGACAATCGATGATGAAAAAGAGACAGTCAACTGTCACAACCCTACCACCCTGAGAATGTTGGCACGGAAGTGCTACATTGTGTGCATCCCTAGCTACTTAATCATAACCAATCCTGTGTGACCAAAAGGAACACATGCAAGGTGTGTATCACACCACCCCCTGCAAAACAGGCCATGACAATCACTGGTATGTCACCCAAACCCTCCCAAGCCACATCACCCTTGTCTGGCACACCATGACATGGCATGCAACAGCAAAAGCCCAACACATGACGAATGAGATACGAAGTGACATGTGATAAATGGAAAGAGGCCCCAGACAATCAAACCTGACATGGAATCAGATGAAATGACTGACCAATAACCTCCCACACATACAAAGTCATACACAAATTCTTGCCACCAGTGGTACCATCAACAAAAGACTGAATGCCTGTTCTCATGCACATTGGCCAAGCCAAATACGCTAATCCCTAACCAGTGTGCTGTGTGTGTGTCCTGCAACACACTGCTCAGCACACAGCACAGTGAGCAGCCGTTGTGTTGGGGATACACCTTGAGCATCACATAAAAAGGACAAGAAACAAAAAGAACCTATTGACGCATATACACGATCCCCAAATGGTAAGTGATCATGCGCTGCAGGGACACAGCGTGCAAGAGAAGGCAATCTGTGTGCACGTGTGGGCATGGAAGGGTGGTTGTACGTGTGGTGGAGCATTGTGTAAGTGTGTGAGTCAGTAGGGACATGCACTCAAAATATGCATGTGAAATGAAGTGACCCTCAGTGTCCTGTACACATCACATGTGAACATTGTCACTGGGCCATGTTTGAGACGTACATCCAACCTCCTCCCACCATCAGTGTGACTTTGACAGCCAAAGGGTGCAGGCTATTGTCTACAGCATGAAGTGCATCAAACACATATACAGGCAAGAAAAGAACACCATCACAATCAACATCAATAAATGGACATATCAATTATGTACTCACCAAAATTGATTGCAGACATGCCGTGGAGAAAACCTACAGTATCCCCACTAGGGGTGTCAACACAAGTAGTGCAGCAGCAGACAGGCCACAGATCTGACGAAAGTCCAATACCCTTGTGTCAATGGTTGTAACACCGAACCATCCTTGCGAGCCCATGGTTAGGGGAAGCAGGAGTGGCAGATGTGAGTCAGGACCCCAAGCTGCAAACACATACACGAGACAAGCTTGAAGGGCCCAGCTGGAACAGACAGTGGATGCTTTCAAAAGCCACAAAGCACCACACTGTCACATGAATGCACAATAGACAAGCAATTTTAAACTATATTAGTTAATTAAATTAACTATAAAAAGCGATATTAACTAATTAAACTAACTCTATAAAAATCATAAATGGCTACATACGACCCGGGGCGGGGGGGGCACCCAGGAGGGGGGAGGTACAAGGTGCACCTCAACACCCACATGCAATGATGTTGAGATTAAAAAAAAACCTCCATGGGCTTAACGCCTGCACAGCCCGACCTGTGTGGGAGATAAGTCGTCGTCCGAGTCACCCTCTGGCTCAAAAGGTTGACGTGGCACAGTACCCTGACCACGCCTATGCGCAGCTTGCCCCTCGTTGGCAGCAAGGCTGTGGGACGGGTGAGCCTGGTTCAATGCGGCGATGGCACGTAGGTCAGCATGCAGAACCTCGCGTGATACGCATGCTTCCTCTTGCAAGGTAACACGTGTAACACAGAGTTATTCCTGCATGGCATGGCTGGACAACTGGTACACCTCCCGGCAAGCACGTAGCTCATCCGAGATGGTATTCTCAAGCTGCTCCAACCTCTCCTCTGACTGCTGCCTCAGGGACATCAAGGGTACACCCAGAGTAGATCTGAGGGATTCATAGTCAACCCTTATGGCCTCCATGTGTGCCTCTGCGTGAGCAGCAATTGCTAGACGCAAAGACACCATTTCAGCCCGGCATGCCCTGTCTGAGGCCGCCATACCCAGCCTGAGCGAGCGGCCCATGGACTGTGCCACCCGCTGCTGGAGATCTACCTGCCTAGCAGGGGGGAGCACGGATTGGGCCACACGGTCCATGCTCTGAGTGATATTATCAATTGCTCCCCCCTGTTGTTCAGAACTGGCAACCATGGCTTGCTCCCACTCAGTATACCCCAGTGGCACGCGACCACCGCGTTGCTGGGCTTGACACCTGCGGGGCCCTAGGAGCCGCCGCCCTTGTTGGGTTGGCACCGCCCACGGCTGCAGGACTACATCCCCCCGTTGACATGATGCCCCAGGCACATCAGCAATTGGTGTGGAGTGTGACCCTGCATCCCGATCCACCACAGGCAGAGGTCCCACCAGCGTCTGGCCCCTCAGTGCAGGTGTCGCGGACAGAGGAGTGTCCACATCAGAATCACTCACCGCTGACGAATGGACCTGACGCACATCCAACTAGACATTGTCATCAAAGTGATCATCCGGGCTAGACTCATTGCCAGCCCTAGACACGATGGTCTGAAACACACGTGGGTTCTCGTGGTCTACCACCCCACCACCCCCACCTGTGCCGGGTTGCTGGTGTGATAGCAACCCTGTGCCTGGCATGATAACACCATCCTCTGGCTCCAATGCGTCATCATCTGAAAAGGGGGAAAAACAAACATGAGTATATATGTCAGAAGCACATAACCCACACACACATAGACATCACATTGACAGCCAACACATGAATCAGACATGTCACACACAAATGAGAACCTGGCATGCATAATTGGCCTTGATATGGAAACACATCCCGAAAGCAGAAATGGATGTGTCTACATAGCAAAGCCCACACAAGTACAAAAAGCAGTACATGAACTCCATCAGACACCACCTCGGTCAGGCATATGTCACAGGCAGAAAAGACAGATGGCAACAAAGAGATGGCAGATACCATAAGCATGTCTCAACTGCAAATTGACCACTGCTGCAAGTGAAACCAAGCACACAATGACACACGTAATATGCATGTACACATGCATCACTAAACCATCATCACCAATATAGCTCCATCCATCTGCAGCTCGGCCCGTACCGGGTGGCATGGGCCATGTAGATATAGTGAATGTCCCAAGCAAAGCAAGGGCCTGCAACCAGGCATGAGGGACCATAACGCCCAGTACGGTCCGAGCTGCAGGACATGAAGCTGCCACAACACCCCTCAGGCCCTGATTGAGCACATTGTACTATGAATGTGCCCTATCCCATCATTCCTTGTGTAAAATCTCCACAGCCAGGCCCCACCATATTAGCTAAGTGGGCCTGGGCATACACATACTGCACAGCAGTGCACCTTCAGGATTATGCCAGTTGAACATAACGTGCGCAATGCAGAAATCTCACCAGCATTAACGTCAATCAACTACATATTAGTCAGTCAACAAAAAAGCTGCGGAAGACACATGTGTAAATGAACCCTTTCACACACACATAAGTGAGTAGTCGCAATGTTGCACTACACAACGTTGTTGCTGCTTGCATATGTACATGTGAAAGCGTTCGAAAACACCCCTTTCCCCATATACCTGTGTTGTGAACATGAACAGCATCCAATACACCAAAGCAAGCAGCAGCTACAACGCTGCTTGCTTCGATGTATGTGGAAATGCACACATGCACACATGAAGGAAGCTCCACAGTCATTACAACCCAATTGGCAGGCTACATTCAATCTGCGCCCTATGCCAGTTGGTATAGGCTGCAGATTGACCAATCAACTTTTCCAAACAACCACTAGGGAGTTCCAATACTGAGTATATGCGTCACAGGATACACCTGTTCCCATGGCATTCATGACAGGGAAGGGATGAAAATCTGACCATACTCTGACCATACATGCTAAGTCACTTTGACATTCCATCAGTGAGTAGGCATGTTAAACGGTGTACCACGGCTCAGAAGTGGGTTGAAGTTCAGGCATCATGTGCAATGTGCATGAAATGGGTTGCATGGCTACAAGCCGGGTGACTAGCATGTGAGTAGGGTGCAAGTGGGGTGATGAGGACAGTCCCCATCTGCTCTACATGTCCAGCATGCTGCACAGCAGGCACGCATCAGTTAAGCATTGCATGACTCGCACATGAGAACCATGTACACATGACATGTAGTGGCAGTCAAGCACAGCACATCACACAAGCAAAACACACATGGTCTGGACAACACGCGACAACACTCACTGGACCGGGCATCTAAGTCCTGCATCTCTCCCACTCATTCAACCAATCCTGCCGGTATGAACTCCGCAAGGACTGACTCGTGCAAAGTGAGGTCTTCCTCCTGAGCTAGTGACCCACCGCCAGTCAACCCAGTCACGGCATAATTGGAGGCACGCTTCGCCTTAGCACTGCGTCGGAGGTCATCCCAACGCTTTTTGCACTCTTGAGCTGTGCGCACCTCATGTCCGAATGCACTCACACAATCCGCAACTTGCTTCCAGTGGGACATACGATGGGCAGCCGTAGTGTGACAATTCAGCCCCATTAGCATATCACGGTTGTGGTCCCGCACGTAGTCCACAAGGAAGTCCACTTCCTGCACGCAGAAAGGCTTCTTCCTCGACGTGTCGGAGGCCGGAGATATGTCTGGGGTCCCAGCCTCTACTGCAGGTGCAACCTTCCTCCTCTTGGACAGTGGTCCGCACCCTGATTGGCAAATGCCGCCCTGATCAGTATGAACAGTGGCGTTGGTGGATTGAACCAAGGGAGTGGCAGGTGGAGCAAGGATGGAAGCCCTGACTTGCGTCAGTGGCTGCTGGGTGCCCCTGACTTGACCCTGCGCAGGAACATCTGCTGTGCTAAGGTCACTGATCAGGACTGTCCTGGATGGTAGACTCACAGCTGGGGTGGTGTCGGCTGCATCTGCCCATGCACTTGCCGACTTCCCGCTGCTCGGGGCAGCAGATGACACTACTGCCCCAGGGACATGTGCCTCGGTCAGGGCAGCCCTGTGTTCACTTACCTTGTGCCTCCTGAACTCCGGGAAATCATCCATGGGCTCTTCCGGTGCCAACGCAGCATGCGCTGGCCCACCCTGAGCCTGGGTGGGGGTGTCCACAGCTGCACCTGCAGCTACCACTACCCTTGGGCCCGTGGCAGTCGATGAAATGGACTGCCGGGTCACATGGGTGCCAGTGCCAGATGTAAGAGCTGCATCTCCCGTAGCCACAGGGGGTGGTGGCATGACTGCACCAACATGTGGCACAGCATCGGGCCAAACTGGCGCACCCCTGCCTCTTCCCTGTCTGTGGCCACCCTGGACACCCTGGAATCCCCCTACTCCCTGGTCATCCTGACCACATCCCTGAGCACGCCCGCCACATGGAGTACGCCCAGCTGAGGCGCCCCTCACCTTCGTGGCCTCCCAGCCATGGCACAGATGGAGTAGTGCCGGCACAGATGGAGTAGTGGCAATGGGAGGTGTACACAACAATTGTCCTAGGCAATTATGTTGAAGGGGTGGGATACAAGATGTTAACAGCACCCCTGTGCACCTGCAAGGCTGTATATGACCCCGGTGATAAAGTGACGGGTCACGCAACGCTCAGGCACCCCCAAACTGCAGTAAAACCGTGCACGCAACCCCTGGTAGCCCACATGTGTGGAATTAACCTCCCGCAGTACGCAGGCGCACCCAGGGACATGAAAAACATGTACGCGTGGGACACGCAGGCTACTATGACCTCAAAAACAGGTACGTGATACACAGGGGCACCCGCAGTGGGAAAAATAGCGTGCGCGACTCACCGTCAGACTAGTGTGATAATGAAAAACACGCATAGCCAATACCCCCGCCAAAAGAAGAGATACATCCTTGATCCGCTGTGAAGTTGTGATGGCGCGCAAAACAACACAAAGTAGCAACACACACGTCGGTCTCCACGAAAGGCACTTACAACGAACTGCTGGCCCTGCTCAGCTTTAACCGATGCTGAGGGAAACGCCAGCGCGTCACTTCACTTATGCGCTTAGGCCCTTTCCTTGAATTACACGTATTAACATTAACGTGTTGTTTTTTCACATGCTGATTCACTATGCACCTGTCCGAGGGAAATGCCCGTGTGCGTTACGTCAAAGACGTGCTTATGTGCTAAGGCCTTTCCTCGAATTACACGCTGACGTGCTATTTTTTCACGTGCCAATTCACTCCGTATCAAGTTGGCCACGTGACAACACACGGAAGACCACACTCCTGCCAAGAAAGCCATTTTCCTGCCCCCCCGCAGAGCTCCGAGCCCACTCCCACCTGCCATCTGCTGCTGCCTGCCTGCTGGCCACGTACCCTGCTATTTGGTGCCTGCACATCAGCCATCTGCAGGGGTCCAGTTGCTGTGACCACCCCTGCTGGAACGGAAGACTCTTGATTGAAGTTCCATCGCTCCACAGCCCAGCACCAGGACCCAGTTGTCCACCCACACCTGCCTCGGGGGTTGCCATGATGGGGGAAGCACCATCGGAGACCACTGGCAACCCCCAGGCAGAGAGGCAGAGTGCTACCAGCTTCAGTGCCACAGAAGTTGCTATCCTGGTGTAGCAAGTCTTGGTGCATTATGAGGCCCTCTTCGGAAGATCACACGCCGACAATGAAGGACGGAAGAGGATCTGGAAGGACATTGTGGTTGCCATCAACGTGGAGGGGGTGGCAGCCTGCGACATGCAACACATCCGGAAGCGCTGGGAGGACTTCAGGTCCATGGCCCTCAGCAAGGCCCGGCGCCTCTTGGAGGCAGCGCATGCAGAGGGGTGCCGGGTCCGCCTTACCAACATCTAGATGAGGGTCCTGGAACGTACACTCCCAGCGCTCCACCTCCAGGTCCTTCAGCGGCAGACCCATCTGGAGTCGAGCGGTAAGTGTCCATGCGTACTGATTGGACGCAGTGCATGTTGAGGTGTGCCAGGAGTGTGCAGGTTGGACATATATCTTGAAAGGCCCATGTATGGATGTGTATGTACAGGGACATGAGTCCAGTCATGTGTGAGGCACATCAATGGTGTATGTGTTCAAATGCATGATGCCCAAATGCATGTGGGGGTGCACACATGTTTACATTTCTGTGTATGTACTATGGCATGGTTGGGGTTTGACACATGGATGCTGGTTCCACCTTCATGTACGTGCACGGTGTACATGTGCATGTGTGTGTATTTGACATGTGTGCCACTGTGATACACCATGGATGCATGTGACACCGACATGTAGGAGGCTGATTGGCAGATGTGACATAGTTGCCGATGATTTCACTGTTACAGGTGGTGGAGATGTACAGATGCATGTATGTCTGGTGGCGTGTGTGCATGTGTTCGGCACTCCCTATGTTGCATGTGACGTCAGGCTGACGTTTGGATGCTCATGCTGTTGTATGTGTATGAAGGGTGCTGCCTGCTGCATCATTCCTGTTGATTTACGCATGTGTGTGGGTTCAAATGATATGTGTGTTGGGGAATGTGATGCCATCTGTGAAGTTTGACACTGCCACTCATGTGCAACTGTTATGTGTGTATCAGACCACTGTACAGTGCCATGATGCCTGTGTTCTGTCTCTCCCTGTCTGCAGCCTCAACTGATGAAGAGGGCGTAGACGGTGCTGTGGAGCACAGCGGCAGGGATCCCACCGCCAGCTGGAGACGCAAGGCCCAGCTCCTCTTCAATCCTCCAATGTTGTCATCTCTTTGGGGAGTGAGGAGTCTGGTGCCGCGTCTGCAGCCACAGCTGCCGAGGGTAGTTCCAAGAGGCGGAGGTCAGAGATGGACTCCTCGGCAGCAGAAGGGGCAGCTGAGACCCCACAGGGGCCTATGGAGGAAGATGGCACAGAGTCATCCAGGTTGTAATCCTGTCCCCAATCCTGTGACTGCATCATCCAGCACCAGCAGGGATGCCTTCGTCCAGTCCGGTTTTCAGGGAGGGGATGCGCATACAACAACTGGCCTACCTCTCCCTGCGGATGTGGCAATCCTGGACCCTGTTGAGCCTGTCCTGGCTGGGGTGGCGTTGCGTCAACGTGGCATTCGGGATGACGTGCAGGGTTCCTGTGTGGACAATGCACGTTATTTCGGATGCCTCGTTGACCGCGTCAACCTACTAGGACGGGTCACCAGTGCTGGGTTCCTCCGTGTGCTGGACCTTCTACCGACCCCCTCCTCAACTGAACCCCCTATGCACCAGTCGTCCTCCGTGCCATCTTCCTGCCCACGTATCACCTGGGAACCCTGTTTAGCTGCCCCTGAGCCAGCAGCCAGGCTGGTGGAGGACACATCCCTGCCACAGTAGGGAGTCAGAGGTCCAGCAGGGGTGGCCACCCCAACAACTGGCCCCCAGCAGGAGGATGTGCAGGCATCGACAGGCAGGGCACATACATGGCAGCAGCAGGCTCAAGGTGGGAGCGATGATGGCTCGGGTCCATCAACATCACAGGGGCAGGCATCGGCCAGAGGGCAGGGGGACCCTGGATTGGGAGTGTCTTCCGTGTGGCAGCGGTTGGGCTGGCAAATAAATGCATAGCAGCGGTGGGCCGAAGAGGCACGGCTCACTATGGTCAGGGCGGAGAACTCCATGCGCAGGGCGTTGAGGCGGGCTGAGTGCCTCGAGGCAACTCACAGGGAGTTGGAGGCGGCCATGCCTGCATCCCTGTGAGACCTCGGGGCCAGGGAAGAGGCCTGCCTCCAGGATGTTGAAGAGGAGTTCGATGATGCCCTGGCACGGGACATCAACAAGTGAGCCGTTGGACTTGCCCGCCGCCTTTGTACATAGTTCTTTAGGGTTAGGTTTCCTTTGTTTTTTCTTTATTTTGGAGTCCATGGACTTTGCTCCACTTTATGTACATAGTTATTTTTATAGGATTTTTGGTAGGTTTCATTTTGTTTGGGCATCATGGACCCTTCAGACTTTCACAGACTTGCACATACTTTAGTTATTTTGTCATCCCATGGATCAATGTTTTTTAAAAAAAATGTTCATGTACTTTATTTGGACATTTGAAATGGACATTTGAAATGGACCACTTCCCTTTTTTCCTCTTGTGGATTTTTGGCTTACATTGGATTTTTTATTTTTTGGGATTTAATCATTTCTTAATTTACAAGTTTGATTTTTCTTTATGTTTTTTCATTACATATTTCTTCATTATTGGTGTTGTGTACTCTCATTGGTTTTGTGCATGTCTCAATGAGCATTGCCTCAGTCATGTGTTGCCACTGTGTGGCTCTGTTGTACATTTATGCATGGCCATGGTGGTTCTTTTGAGGCTCTCATGGCATGGGTAATTTGGGAGTGGGGGCAGTGGATGCTTGCATGCTTGTACTGGGAGGCAGGGGGGATTTGTGTAGGCATTAGGCCCATGGGTCTCTTTTGTTAGAACATGGTGTTTGGTGGGCCACTTATCGGGGACTGCTGGCAGGTGCCCGTCAATATGGGGGACTTGAGTCGCGGCCTAGTGGCAGGTGCCCGTCAATGGTGGGTGGGTGGGTGGAGGACATGAGTCGGGGCCTGCTGGCAGGTGCCCGTCAATGGTGGGTGGGTGGGGGACATGAGTCTAGGCCTGCTGGCAGGTGCCCATCAATGGTGGGTGGGTGGGGGACATGAGTCGGGGCCTGCTGGCAGGTGACCGTCAATGGTGGGTGGGGGCCCATTAGTCGGGGCCTGCTGGCAGGTGCCCGTCAATGGCTGAACATAAGTCGGGCCTGCTGGCAGGTCCCCGTCAATGGTGGGTGGGTGGGTGGGTGGGGGACATGAGTCGGGGCCTGCTGGCAGGTGCCCGTCAATGGTGGGTGGGTGGGGGACATGAGTGTGGGCCTGCTGGCAGGTGCCCGTCAATGGTGGGTGGGTGGGGGACATGAGTCGGGGCCTGCTGGCAGGTGACCATCAATGGTGGGGGGACATGAGTCGGGGCCTGCTGGCAGGTGCCCGTCAATGGTGGGTGGGTGGGGGACATGAGTCGGGGCCTGCTGGCAGGTGCCTGTCAATGGTGAGTGGGTGGGGGACATGAGTCGGGGCTTGCTGGCAATTGCCCGTCAATGGTGGGTGGGTAGATGGGGGCTCACAAGTACATGGTGCCATGTGGGCTGACTACAGAGCATGGTCAGGGGTGTAGGGTAGTCCCCTGTGATGTGGGATGCCTACAGGGCATGGTCAGGGGTGTAGGATAGTCCCCTGTGGTGTGGGCTGCCTACAGGGCATGGTCAGGGGTGTAGGGTAGTCCCCTGTGGTGTGGGCTGCCTGTAGGGCATGGGGAGGGGGACGGGAGAAAGGGGGGAAAGGGCACACCCAAGTGGGCCCACAATGCCAAATTGCGTGTAAAACTCCCAGCGCACCCCCCAGAATACACGTACCCCGCTTGCGCCAGGCCTATCGCATGTAAAACTCCCTGCACACCCCTCGGAATACACGTACCCTGCTCGTGCCAGGCCTATCGCGTGTTAAACTCCTCATACACGCCCGAAATACACGTAGTTTTAGTTTAGTTTATTCATTTGTATTGCGCGGCAGACCCGAGGGTAAGATGGCACTGGAGCAAACAAGATTATTCTCAGCTTAGTTACAGTGCTGTACAGTAGTTACAGTGAGTACATTGGTTGGATCAGTTACAATAGAGGCAGTGAAATACAATTTAAAATTTAAAAATATACATATTTATATAGTTTGCAGTGGCATGGTAGATTAGGCAGTCAATTAACAGTCATTGGGCCTCATTACACGGTAGGCGGTAAACCATGGCGCTATTAGCGCCATGGTTCATGCCAGTAATTCACCGGTACCGCCTTGGAGGAAAGGGGAATTAGCGCCCTATTCCAAGGTTGGGAAGGCGGTAATTCCTCCTTCCTCCATTGCCATTCCCCATTCCCATTTTTGCCCCATAGGGCATAATGGGAATGGGGAAGGCGCTAATTACGGTACCGCAAATTGCGGTACCGTAATTAGCACCCTGGTCCCTTTGCGGGTTGGATTTTTAACGCCTGTAAAAAGCAGGCGTTAAATTCCCCAACCCGCAAAGGAACCTCGTAGTAAGGCAGTAAGGTTTTACTGGTACCGGTAAAATACCAGTACCGGTAAACCCTTACTGCCTACCGTGTAATGAGGCTCATTGTGTTTTATCCACTGGATGTAGTTATGTCTAAAGTGGGTGTAGGATTGAGGAGTCCTTAAGGAGGGCGATAGGGAGTTCCAAAGTTGGGCTGCTTTCACCTGAAATCTGTTGCCACACGTTTTGGTTAGTTTGAACCTGGGAACTGTCAGCAGATTTGCATTTGAGGTCCTGGTAGGTCTGTTAGGGCTATATCTATTTATTCTGTCGACTAGGTAGCGGGGGGAAGCATTGTTGAGGCATTTATGAGTTATGGAGGCTACTTTGAGCATGATTTTGTCTGAAATGGTAAGCCAGTTATGAGGTCTCCTTATATTGGAAATATGTTCTCTCTTAGGGATGCTTAGCGCTGCTCTGAGAGCATTGTTTTGCAACGTCTGGATTTTGTTGGTAACCTGTTTGTTGGTTCCCACGTAAAGGGCGTTGCAGTAGTCTAATATTGATAATCCAAGGGCTCTGGCTAGAGTAATGCAGCTCTGTGAGGATAGTAAGGGTTTGGCTGATCTTATAAGCTTACATGTGTATGCCGTGGAAGATGCCATGGAACTGACCTGTTTGTGGAAGGAGAGGGAGGAGTCAATGTATATTCCTAATGTTTTCACTTCTTTGGCTACCTTGATTGGGTTCCCGTCAATGATGAAGCTGGTGTATTTGTGATCCAATTTGGTGACTTTGGGGGTGGAACTGAGGATGATGAGACCGTCTGAAGGGGCCCCTGAGGGACCCTCGCCTATGGAAACAAGGCACAATCACCACACACTAACTGATACGCCAGACACGAGGTTGTATTCCCAAAAGGTAGGGTTTATTGCAAAGCAAATAGTTTCAGTTGGCCAACTGGGTCCCACGTTCTGCGATGTGTTTTACCAGACCTCGGGGGACGCAAGAGAGAGAGAATCGTGCAACAGTTACATATATACAAAGCAAGCATCTTACAATGAGTAGTGACACATCCATTACCGCCCCTAATACATTTCCTTTGAATTGGGTACGATGATTGACAATGGTGACGAGTATGACACCTTCAAACATTCATTTAGCAACAGTTTGCAATTTCGGGGCCTACAGACACAAGTCTTTGTTTTAAAGAACACAATGCTTCTGTTTTTGCAAGCAACCTGCGTGCAGGGGAGAGACACATTCCAGGCCTTGCTAACTCCTAGTTTCTATTTGTGTACTGGGGGTCAACTTGCTCTCCAGGGCTCTGCAGGGCTCAGGAAAAGGGGGCCGCAAAGAAGAGCATAATTCAAGCCATTTACTGTTTGCTTCTAACATTTCTACTGTATTAACGAGACTAGCTTGCACCTGCGTACTGATTAGAATGCCTCGCTGCTTACTTCCAAGGATTTCTGAGGGAGGAGACCGGGCATTTCTGTCTGGGTTACTGCGTTATGTTTGAACGTGTCTCTCGTGGCCTTGCGTTATGCACTAGTGGAGCAGAATAAGTTTTCAGCAAATCAGTTTTAACAGAAAGCATCAGGCAAACATTAGAGAAAACAAATGGCGATTCAGTCACCTTAAAATGGCTGCACTTTAGTCAAGTTTATGGCTATATATTTCTAATACTGAACACATGAGGCAGTTGGTCTTTGACCAACAGAGTACATTGCCTTATGATTGAGGGGTGTCTACTTTTTCTGGACTGAAAAACCCTCCTTTTGGCCATACGTACATTGCATCCTCTTCTGACCAAGTATCTGATTCTGATTCTGAATCCTGTACTCTACTTGTCTCCTCCTCATTGTCATCAATATTGATTGACATGAATTCTTTTACTGTCTTTAATTCATCATTACCGTGAGTACTTCATTTAGTAGTGCTCTTTTTTTCTACCATCTGTACACACTCCTAGCTTATTTCGGTACATATTATGGCTAAGCAGTGTATGCAACAATAACATGTCATGAATATTCCTAATACTGCTACTAGGATCGCAAATAATTTCCATCCCCATGAGCGTAATACTTCCCAGAACCAGGAGTTTATGTTCAATTCCCAGCTCCCTTCAGGGGGGTGAAGGTCAGAGCTTAAAAAGTGCAACTTTCTTATCGCTTTGAAAATCGTAGAGGAGGAGTCGCTTACAAATACGCAACACGCTGATCCCACGATTTTGTAAACTCTGCCACAATCAACCAGGATTACATCAACAGCCATTCTATTTCGGAGTGTCATTAATCTAATTCCTTTTTCCTCTAGTGTCATATTGTATAATATATATGTTGTCCCATTTAACGTTTTCTCTAGTATTCTGAACAGTTGTCTTATATTATACAAATTTATTGCTTGGCCCCAAAATAGTATGAATAATTTTGCTATGTCCTCTGCGATTAAACCTCCTTCCTGATTCCGCCGTGGTCTTGACCTGGCCAATTTGGCTATCTCTGCTGTTTTTGAAAGGAATACCCCAGGGAACAGAATCCTAAGTAACAAGTACCTCCCACGTTTCTAGGTAACCATGGATACGCTTTTTCTCCACATATGAAATAAACAGGATCTTCTACATAAACTGGCTCTACCTCCTTATCAAGGAATGCTATATTCATACATCTAGTGAATGTCCCCACCAAATAGAAACCCTTCTTTCTCAGGCAAAAGGGGACAGAGCATGGACTGTAATTTACTAGATAGGAGGGAGGCACTGTATCTTTATTTCCTTCTGGGTTAATTTGAAGCGTGATTACAGACGATTTATAGGGCACAAATAGTCTGCCTTGTCGCATCACTACTGGTGTGATCGGTCGTGCTTTGTGAAATATAGAACAACCTACAGGTTTCATAATAATCTCTTCGAATTCATTCATATTTGTTCTATCCAATTGACCAGTTTCACTTTCGTTCCATTTCCCATAATATAATGCACTCAGTGATGCTTAACATGCAGAACTCAGTGGCAGGGGCTGCACATACCAACCAATTCCCTGACCATCATGCTGTGGCAAGTGGGCACATACCCAGCAATTATTCTTTCGTAATATTGAGTGACTAATATTCATTATTAGCAATAATGTGTTATTTCCATAACCTTCCCTGTGTCTTTCTTCCATTGGGGACAAAGTATAAGTAATTACATGAATCGGGCTTTCAGTAGTGGAGATGTTTCTAACAGGCAAAAGTACTTCTAGGGGTGCATTTCTTCCAAATACCACAATACCAGTACGGTCATTAGTGGGGCTATTATACTCATCACACACATGACTATTGTTAAAATCAGCATACATTTTTTTGGCAATTCTTTTTGTGTACCCTTCCAATCTCTATGTTTAACTCATTATCAGCAGTGGTGCAGGAGGGGCCAAAAGCTGGTTCGGTAATTTTTCTCTCGCTTTTCTTCTTCTCCAACAATGTTTGTCGTGAATATCTCTTGTCGTTACACTCGTTCGAATGTCAATAGGTTCGGTAATTGTCAACAGTCTATTCTGCCAGTTCTTAGCAGCCTGGATTGCTATACGTCCGGCAAGATCTCTGTGCATCTGCACATTGCTCAAAGAATTCCAGAGCAGTTATCAATTGCCTTCGTACCATGTGAGCCCCTCTTGTCCGGGAGGGTTGATCTGCACATGGATTTTTTAGCACCGAGGAGCCTTGCTTTTGGGCTGTCCGATTTGCACAACCCTCACACCGCTCTCCTCTAGGCCTCCGGTTCCTATTTCATCCGTGATAGAAAACAGAGGCAACAAAGATCAAAAGAAATGAAGATTTGATCACTCCTTCTTCCGGTTCCGCAAATTATACCGCCTTGCTCCTGGTATCATGTGATCAATGAATAGTGCGGACGCACTTCCAGACTCAAGCTTGGAGTCAGCTTGTGGCGCAATGCAAGATGATGGTGGGCTCCAAAGTGATGATGCAGATTTCGTTTTAGGCTGTGGCGCAATGTAAGAGGGTGGGCGCCAAAGCGGTACACGTTTTGTGTCAGCCAGCAGTGATGCAGGTTCTGCTGGACAACGTTGGGGCACTCTTTGCCCTTCCTCTTTTACAGCAATCTTTTCAGGCTTTATTTCAGGATCAGGCAGATTTCGTGGCAAAGAACGGGCAACCGTTTCTTTCGTTTCTGGGACCGCTGTCTCTTTCTGGTCGTCTCGATCAGGCAGTTTTTCAGACGGTGATGGGACCTTTTTAGAGTGCGTTGCATGAATCCACGCTTTCCTTCCGTCCACGCGGATTGAGGTCTGTGTGGTTAAGAGGATCTGATAGGGCCCGCGCCACCTTGGTGCAAGCAATGTTTTCCTCTCAAAGTTCTTGATCAGCACCCAGTCGCCGGGTTCCAGAGCATGCACCGGACCAGTGTACCTGATCGGTAATGCCTCCTGCACCTGCTGATGAATCAAACGCAATTTTTGGATTAACAGATTCCAATAAATGCTGAGCACAGGATATTCAAGCTCACTTAACCATTACGGCTGCGGTGCACACCAAACATTTGCTGGCCTCCCCATCACTATTTCATATGGGGAGAGCCCAGTTCTTGCCTGCACAGATGTGTGCATGCACAGTAACGCTAGTCGTAATGTGTCTACCCAGCTCAACTTGTTTCCTGCACAAATTGTACTTATTTTGGCCTTCAAAATGCTGTTGTGGCGTTCAATAAGACCGGCACTCATGGGGTGTCTAGAACAATGGAATCGCTTGTCAATCTGGAGACCTGCACAAATCTGTAATATCACTGCGCCTACAAAATGCAGACCATTATCTGACCATATGACAGGGGGGAGACCAAAACGGGAGAAGTACTCCTTCAACATTACCTTTGCCATGCTCATGGTAGTACAGTCTTTTAATGGATATACTTCCACCCATTTACTTAATGCACATATAACCACCAGGACATACTTCAAGTTTTGGCATCTCTCCATCTCTATGAAATCAAAATGGATTACCTCAAATGGCATAGAGGGAGGGCCAAAACTGCCTGTTGGAGTCACTGTTCCCTTCCACACATTGTGCTGTAGGCACCTTGTGGGATGTTTGAACCCACTCATCCAAGTCCTACAACATCGCTGGCAGCAGAAACATCATAATGGCCGCTGGAAAGCATGCTGCTCGCCAGAGATCATCCAAAAATGCGCAGTAAAAATCTGAAAAATAGGCTGCCACCCACTTTTGCCTATATTAGTGAGCACAGGAGGTCACTGCCTAAAACCACCATTGGGCTATACACACAGAAGCCTGAAACCATTTGGAAATAGCAATACTAATTGCCAAAAGCAACCCAGAGCTGTTTGGGAATTCATTTCTTGATCGTCAAAATTGCTAGAATCATGGCTCACAAAACAATTAAAAAGATCCCACCTCCTTGTTGGGTGGTCAACATCATTCTCCAGCAAGAATCTACATGAATCCGAGGTCCACAGAAGTACATCCATATTTGAACAAAGTATATTTTGAGGACTGCTTACTGGTAAGGAAGCTGTCAAAAATGGGTGCAAACCGGTGCTTGACACTGACCGGCCCTAGCGATTAAAATTCTGACAGGAGACCTGCATTTCAGGAGCTAAACAGTAACCTGAGTTAGCTGAGACTTCAAAGGCTGGCTGTCCCCAGGAAGCCTTCACACCTAGTCTTCTCAGCAACAGCACAGGAAATCACATGGTCCTGTTGATTAATAGGGAGGAGATTTTCCCTGCAGCCTGGAGAAAGGAACAATAGACACTTGCAATTGAATAGAATATGCTGATTTGGGTGTGCCTGAACAACACTGCTCTGGGGGAAGGCAAGACAGCTGATCTCTGTGTCAAGCCAACTTTCTAGGGGCGGGGACAAACCAATGGGTGTCCTGAAGTAAAAGCAAATATATGTTTTATGAGAATACTGATAACTAATTATACCAAGTGGACAAAAATGTACAATTTGGAGATTCTTAATATGAAAAATCCACTCACAATTTGAGACTAAGCTGGACGCTGTGGGAGGTTCTGAGGCCAAGCCCCATAATTATTAACATTGCAGACACAGTGTTTATGCTAGAAAAATGAAAACTTACTGTCATACGCCCAGAGAGGGGGTGAACCTCCGTGTAAGATTTGTTGCAAAACCAATATGTTAAAACCCACTAAAAGCGCAAAATGTTGTCATGTCTCAACCCAAGCTCGTAGAAACACGTGACTTGAACCAAACAGTACCTTAAGAAATCTGTCATGCAATTTTGGTAATATTAACAAGTTGTGTATATTGTACATATGTGTTTTATGAAAAATAAGATATGCTGTACGGACACAAAGGGGAGTGTCCTTTCCTTGTGCCATAAAGATGATACCTGATGACTCATTCTGACTCACAACTCCGTTCCCCAATCAGAGGACAGTAAATCCTTTAACCTATCAGGATTCTCAGTGGGTTGGGCATAGAAAGTCAGCCTCCACACCCCCTTTGAGAACACATAAAAAGAGACTGCCTAGACCCAGATAGGGACACTCATTTTTTCCACTACTCATCGATTCCTGCGCAGCATGCTGCCCGACGATATCCAGACAAAAACTCCAGTCTCCTGAGGCTCCAGAACTTATACTCCAGATACACTCCAGAACCAAACTCTAGAACTAAACTCTAGAACCTTAAGCAGGGGCCAAACCCAAAAGCTGAACTCTTTCCAGGGGCCCCATAATCCAACAACCTAACCAAACTATTCAACAGCCGGGCGAGCTGTTTGATTCTGGCTAGTACCCTGTGCCAGAACCATATCCAGACCCAGAAAGCAGAGCTGTACCCAGAACCCGGCAGACCCAGACCAGACCGCTGTGTAGTGCCGATAGCAGACCAGAGGCCCCGCTGTGAGCAGAACCAGTGCCAGAGACCGTCCATGGCGAGAGAACCGCAGCCCAAACCTGACCAGATCTGTGACGAGGTCCATTCCCTTCCAAAACTAGGAGTGAGTATCTAGAACTGTCCAGAACCCATCTCTTAGTTTAAAGTAATCTTATTTAAACCATTTCAACTTGTCCAGAACTGCATAGAAATCGTGTGTCCATTCTGTGATTTCAAAGCTGCAAAAGTGTCATCTGTCATTCTGAAATCTTGACTTCATTTCAGAAAGTCTACCTCCACAAAAACGTCTGTATCTTTTGAATCATATGTCCTAAAAGCAAGATTTAACTGTAATTTTTAAGCTAAGAACCTAAGCTTTCCAACAAACCCAAAAAGAACTTCTACCCCCTTAACGTTTTTCCATAATCGTGGTTTACGCACTCGGAAAAAGTGCAGCGAATTGCAATTTGGCTCAATTTCACCACTTGTAAAAATAGCTGCTTCTTGCTTTCCACTGCTGAAATTCGTTTTCAACCTGATAATCATCCAGGAATCATTGCTAGTGTTGACCTGAGCTAATTCAAAGTAGCTGTCACCTACCCTGAATCTCCTATAGGGAATTAAAATCATTTTTAGCATATTTTTCACTTCATTGCAATCACATTTAAAAGTATTTGGCCTGTGTTTTAAAATCAACCCTGTTTCTCTAAGCTTGCTGAGGGGAACGTGAACTGAACTACTTTTGATTGTATTCCTGAAAACCTGTGTCCCCTCATTTCCATCTCTTCATATTGCAGAGGGTTGGGAGTGAGTTGTCACAAGGGAAAAAGTGATCATATTATCTCTTGTTGAATCCATATCGAGTTTTATTTCTGTGCCTGCATTCTTTCCCATCTTGCATTTCCTTGAACAGTAAAAGTATTCTCTGCTACTTTATCCTTCCTATTCCTACTCCTTTCTGATTAAAGAGTTGTCGCTATTGTAATATTACCCAATACTGATCACTGTTCATATTCATAAGTGTGCTATCAAATATTAATTTATTCATAAAAGTGTTATATATATATATATATATTTTAATGTTTCCAATAAACCTTTAAATTTGCAAAACAAACCTACTTCTTGGCTCAGTGAGGTCAGGGGGATTCAAAGAGAGGGGCGTTATATAAGGGTTCATCATCCAGATTTAAGAACTTGACATAAAAATCTATAAATAAGGGCTTCCATTGGGCATCCCAGACTAGGCATTGACTTAGTTGGATTGCTGAATTGAAGTCACTTACAGGGTGGGGGCTCGTAACAGGACGTCTGGATTAGGTCTACCAATTGTGCAGCTTAATACAGTGTGCTAACTGACAGGATACATAAATCCTGTTGGATCACCATGCTGTGTTACGCTGTAAAAGCACTCCTCAAAGGAACGCTCTAAGGAAATGGTCTGTTTTGCAAAATAAAATACTAACTTCTGTAAATCAGGAAGGAAATCAATTTCCAGAATGACAACACTGGTAGACATCAAAATAGCAAGATAGAACCTCTTACATAAGCTATTTGTGAGAGGTGAGTGGACTCAGCAGGACCAGACGGTGTGGTTGCAGGCAATCGCCCCCCAGATCCCTGCAACAGGGTCAGTTATATGAAGAGATCAAGGTCCCTTACATGTGGCCCTGAGTGAGCTATACATGGCCCCTAAGGCCAAGGATGAGCACAACAAGATTGCCAGGGTAGCGGCATATTTATATTTATATATGGGCGCCGTACAGGACAAATGTGCGGAAGGCCAAGATTTGGCAAGTAGGCAACTGATGGCATTAGAGAAGGCCGAATCTGACCTGGTCTCTTCTGAGCAGAGGCTGCAGAGAAGCCAGGAGTCAGAAAATGAAAGTAGGCAGTATGTCAATAAAATCAAAGAGGACATGGGTATCCTGCAACAGGAAAGGGCAGACCAG
Source organism: Ambystoma mexicanum (assembly GCF_040938575.1). Taxonomy (NCBI): domain Eukaryota; kingdom Metazoa; phylum Chordata; class Amphibia; order Caudata; family Ambystomatidae; genus Ambystoma; species Ambystoma mexicanum. Next base: position 758,702,456 of record NC_090929.1, on the reverse strand, counting down.
GATACCAGAATTCTGGCCTTGCAGAAGGAGTACCAAGAAGGTTTGGACTCCCTACTGCAGAGCCAGAAAAAGCTGGAGCAACAACAAGACTTCAACAGGGCATGCACAGAGCAGATAGCCACCCTGCAAAGCCACCTAGATAGAGTGAAGACAGAGAGCAACAAATTGATTTTGAAAGACCTGGATACCCAGGCAGAGTTTGATGAGGAGTGCCAGAGAGCTGGTGCTTTTCAAAGGCAGAGGGACGACCTGGTGGCACAGATGCAGGCTCTTACTCAGGAAAGGGACACCTTAGGCCAGGAAGTCTGCCACTTAAAAAGGAAAATGGAAGAAAATCACCTGACCCTCCAGGGACTGGGTGACCTCCAAAAAGAACATCAGAACTTGGTAGAGCACACCAGAAGGGTGGAAGATGCTCTGGCAAGAAAGGAGCAGGCCAGTAGGGACGGTACCCAGAAGGTAACCCTCCTGCAGCAAAGACTGACCCAATACTCCAGGACCAACCAGGAAGCACATAGGGAAAATGAGGCTCTCTGTCAGCACAATGATAGGCTACAGCAACAGATAGCCACGCAGGAGAGCCTGATAGAGTCTAGTACGGCCTTGATTGAGGAACTGAAAGCACAAGCTCTTGCATGGCAACAGGGAGCAGGGGCTGACAGAGATGAGGTTTGCTGGGAAAGGGAAACACCTGAGCATAACCTCTGGAGCCTTAGTACCAGAGGCCTTCATCTTTCCCAGTCCTTGGACTCTACCACCCCCGTGTTCCATGTCGCACATGAGCCCAGGGCCACGGGGATGGCAGATTACTATCATGCCAAATGTATGGGGCTCATAGGCCAGTACCTCCCAGTAATGGATGGGCGGGCATCCGAGTATGGGCACCCAAGTACAGCGCAATTTAGTGGGGAACCCCGGGAGAGTAGGCCCTCTAAGGGCATTCTGAAAACCTCTGCCCAGTTAGGTCAGTGGGGGGGTACCCATCAAATCCGGGCAGCAAGGAGGAATGTGAAGACTCCTCTGCACGTCCCAGGACACAAGAGACTAGGTCCCCACATTCTCCTGGCCATTCCCAGGCTCGCATAATCCGGGAAAACCTGGAAGATCAGACGGGCACCTCTGGGAGCAGTGCTTCTGAGTCAGAGGATGAATGGACCAGGGTTTCCTGAACCAAGAAGGCCAATAAGGCAAAAAGGGCCTTGCTTAAGGACCCCTTAAAACAAATTAAGGCAATAAGGAGTGTCATCACCCCTTATCACAAGAACGCCAAGTATTCTGTTTGGGAACACTTGGAGCTCTTTGAGCAAATGATGGAGACTTTCTATTTCAAAGACAGCAGTAGCTGCATTCAGTATGTAAAATGGACATTCTCCCCAGAATACTCCAGTTTCTTTGCGGACCAGAATCATTCAAGATGGTCCACATATAATGCGGCCATCTTGAAACACTTTTCCGTTCACCGAAATCCCCAAGAGGCTTGCAAGGCAGCCTACAATTTGCAATGTGGGGAGGATCAGGCCCCACAAGAATTTGTGCAGGAGCTGAAGCATGCCTTTACGCAGACTACCAAAAGGGTGCGCACTGATAGCAAAGAATTTGTTAACACTTTTTTCCATGCCTTACCCAAATACATCATGACCCAGCTAGTGAGAGATTTTCATGAGAAAATGTCATTAGACTGGGTCGTTGAACAGGCCACCCGAATCTATGAGGTGCAGAAGCCCATAGAAAATAAACGTAATGCTCAGAAAAACCCCAAACCAACTAGCACCCCTGCTGCTGCTAAGGTGGCAGAGGTAAAGGTTGCCCCCATTTTGGATTTGGAGATGGGTGGGCCTAAAAACTTGCCTGCACAGAATAATTCCAAGCCCAGAAGGCCCTTGGGCCAGTCACAGACAGGGAGTCAAGGAGGTAGTCCCACAAATGGGGTCCCTCACACCCCTGACTATGTAAATCCCTGCTACAAGGGAAACCAACCCATCCTGGGTTATGTGTGGACTCCTCCAGCCCAAGGGGGGGATCCGGCCAAGCAACTAACCCAGGGAACATCCCTCCTAACTTCCCACAGGAGGGCAGAAATTCACCAAATCCTGGGCAGAACTTTTTTCCCATGTATCCACCCAATTTCCAACCCTAAAATCATCCATCCTTCTTTCCCCACTTCACTGAGCCCAGACCACCTAATCCAGGAGAGGGGAGGCCAAGGGTGGAGGGGTACCCAAATCTTCCCAACCCGGGGTACTATCGGAGAAGGGATAGCTACCCTTCCTGGGATCAGCCCAGGGGAGAAAACAGAACCCTGTATCAGCCTGAGCGGGTTTCACAGTTAGAGCGCCAGGTTCAAAATATGGCACAGGAGCTGGGTCACGGGCTGAAGGCTCAGAAGAACCCTCAGATGGGCATGCTGGCGCAGAATGCCCCAAACTCTGGGCCTGGTGCTCCAGAACAATGACGGGGGCAGCACCCCGATAACCCACCGGTTCCCAGGGAGGAGGCACAAGGGGAAGGGGGGTGTAGAGCCTCGGAGGAAGCTTCCTTCCCCACTTGTGAACAGCCCCTGGAAACCCAGGAACCAGAAACAAAATCTCCTACCCCTGAAAGTCTGCCACCCAAGGAGCAGAGAGGAGGTAGGAGAAACAAAGGACCCAAACAGACGCACTTTGAGGAGGAGGTACAGATATACCAATTTGAGGGAGAGGGATCCTCGCCGCCCATCATCTCATCCCAGAACCAACAGCATCAAAATCCCCTGGTTCAAACCCATTCTGCTGACTGCCTCCAAAAAGGGGGGGCGCCCAGAACCGGAACCAGGGGAATGCAAAACATCTCCTATCTCCAGTTGCCAACTTTTTCTTTCAGATTCCCAAGACTCTCCACAAAATTCTGCCCAAATCTCTTCTCTTTGCATGTTCAATACCAGAAAATTGGCCCGCCAGTTGTCCAAAAATGTGCATTATCTGTGCCCCCTTGAGGAGAAGGAGGGAAGATACTACGCCCCGGTACAAGTACAGGGGCAGGGTACAATTTTGGCACTGGTGGACACTGGATCCCAAGCTACCCTTCTGTCCAGAAAGGCCTTTGATTAACTGAATTCAGGGAGGGGGAGAATTACCAAATTCCTCTCACCTTTCTTCCTGGACAACTTCAGAACTTTGACGGGAAGGAAATTCCAGTCGAAGGGACTGCGAACTTGGACATTAAAATTGGGCGACACAAGGTGAAACACCCGGTCATAGTAGTGACTCCAGAGGGCACCACTTTGTTTACTAGGGAAGGACCTCCTGAGAAGGTTGTCACCCCTAATAGATTGCGTAAACAAGGTCCTCTGGACCCCGACTAGCCGATCAATAAAATTAAAACATAGTGTCAACCATGTTAGTTTAAACGGCACATGCCACATGGTTGAACAAAAAACTGACCAAGTAGAATGTCACTTCCAGAACAACCAAATTCCAGACGTGTCAGTAATAGCAGTAGGGCAACAGACTGGTGATGGGGGGGTCCTCTCTATTTCTGAAAATCAACCTTCCTTCCAGTTTAAGGTGGTATTCCACACTGGAAGGAAACACTCTGAAATTCTTTACCAATCCACAATCATGCATTCCCACTCCTATAGTGCAGAGAGATGTGAAATCAGCTCAGAGCCTGGCTTATGTTCAGCAAATTGGAGAGCAGTTGTTCATCCCTGTTCAGTTAAATGATGGGAAGGACTCTGTCCTCGCCCGAGTGTGTGTGAACAACGGTAAGAGCTTCATCAGCGAAGCCATGTTCCGCCAACTTCCAAAAGATCCAGCCATTCCCACATTCAAACTGATAGACAAATGGGAAATGGATCTGGAAACATCCAATTCCAAACATCTCCTGCTAAGCAGGTCTATGCTCAAAATCTCCATTGGCAACAAGAGCATAGTCCATAATTGTTGGGTATTGCGAGACGTCACTGCCGCCTTTTACTTAGGCAGTGACATTCTCAATCACTTTGCCATTAGTTTGGACCTAATAAACTTCAAAGCTTGGTCCCAATTAGTGGATAATCCCATGGGCTTTGATGACCAAGAGAAAGCATTTAGGTCAGCTCAATTGCTACCTTATGCAGTTGAAATTCAGATTGGAGAGGAAGTCACCATCCCAGAAAGGACCCGACAATTCTCCCTGGGAGTGAAAGTTAAAAGAGAACAAAAATTGAAAAACTCTGATGCTTATATTCATCTAAATGCTTCTCTCCAACAGCAAGGGTTGTGGGTAAACCCAACACTATTAGTCAATATGGAACATGACACCATTCCAATAGAGGTGGATAACAGCGACTTAAAGAGTATTACTCTAGCCGCAGGCACCATTATTGGAATGGTGGTTGATGACCGACATTTTTCCATTGATCTAGGAAATTAACTGTTAGGACCAATCCCCAATGACTGTTTTGACAGTGACAGTGATGACCATACAACACCAGACAGAATCTTTACCCGGCATGGGGGGAACTTCCTGGTGTACACTTCCTGTCCTTATGGTAAGGAAGATGCGACTTGTGACTTCAGAGGGGATGATGTGATTTTCCAGGTCCATGAGGGCTGCCTTTCCCACCTTAAGCCACCAGTCCAAATCAGCACTCTGACCATGGACTTCTCCACCCAGCTGGAGGAGGCCGCTGAGATAGTGAAACCAGAAGTCTTTCCAGGCTTCAGGCAGATGGTCGAAGAGAGGGTCAACCTAGCTGATGCCTGTGTGACTCTGGAGCAGAAGCAAAAGTTGAAACAAGTTTTCTTGGATTTTCATGATCTCTTTGCGGTGGACTCATATGACTGTGGTCGCACCGACATCCACACAACAACAATTCCCACGGACCCTGGCATGACTCCAGTGTTTGTGAAGCAATATCGCTTGCCTCTCGCATCCATGGAGTCCCTTACTGAAATAATTAAGAACCTTGAGTCCCGGGGGATAATCCGTCCAGTACACAGCACCTTCAATAATCCGGTGCTGGGAATATTGAAGCCAAACGGCCAGTGTAGACTCTGCACCGACCTTAGGGAGCTCAACAAATGGGTCCATACTTCCCGATGGCCTCTACCCTACATTGACCAAGGGCTGGCCCAGATCCAGGGGTCACAGGTATTCACTGCAATAGACCTGACCAATGGATACTGGACTGTGCCTGTCAGTAGGGAGGACCAATACAAACTGGCTTTTACCTTTGGGGGCCAGCAGTACACATGGACCCGGACTCCCTTCGGATACCTCAACTCCGGTAATGAATTCAACATTTTCCTACAAAAGGCCATGCCCGACCTGGGTGCGAGGGGTAACCTGGCTTATGTAGATGATGTCCTCATCAAAAGTTCATCTGTGGAGGAACACATAGCGGAGATCCGTTATGTTCTGACACAGTTGAGGGCCACCGGAGCAAAACTTTCCTTTCAGAAAGCACATTGGTGTAGAACCCATGTCAATTTTTGGGGCATGAGATTACTCCTCAGGGTATCTGTCCCCAGGAAAAGAAAGTGGAAGCACTTCAGAAATTGAAGGACCCCACAACTCTGCGGAAACTAAAGAGCCTCCTTGGACTGACTAATTACAGTAGAAAGTTCATTGAGGGCTACGCAGAGATCACTAGACCCCTGATTCATCTCTTGAAGGAGGGGGTCAAGTGGGAATGGGGTCCAGAACAATCCAAGGCAGTAAAACAGCTCAAAAGAAGCCTCTCACAAGCACCGTGCCTAGCTTACCCTTTCAGAAACAAGGAGTTTTTCTTGGAGACAGGGTTCTCTAATACATGTTTGACTGCAGTATTATATCAAAAGCATGACAAGGTCAATAAAGTAATCTCCTATGCGAGTAAAACATTATCCTCTGTGGAGGAAAAATTCAACAATTGTGAGAAGGCACTCCTGGCAACGGTGTGGGCATTGAAGAATTACCGCCTGTTTATCCAGGGGGAACACATCATAGTGGAGACTCCACACCAGCCTCTGCAATATCTTCAAAGTGACCGAATCCGAGCCGGAAATGTGAGTAATTCCCAAATTACTTCCTGGATTCTGTCAATGCAAGGCTTTCCTGTGGAGGTCAGATATGGCCAAAACAAGAAGAGTCCCCTCGCGCAAGGTCTGGCTGACTTGCATGATTATGCCAGAGAAAACTGTCTCAAGGACGAAAGTTGAAAAATCAAGGACAACATGGAGGCATACCTTAATTCCCCACAGAAAGTCTTTGAAGAAGACAAGTGTGAGGGAATGCCCACTGTCTATGTGGATGGATGCTCTTACCATGTTGACAACAACGGGGAGAAAAAACTTGTGGCCGGCGTAGGAAATGCATGGGTGAATGAGTCCCCAGAACCTTCCGCTGGGTACAAGATTGGTCCCCAAAGTAGTCAGGTGGCAGAGTTGATGGCTGTACATCAAGACATCCTCACTGCTGTCCAACATCAACTCCATGAACTGGTCATAATCACAGATTCGGATTATGTACGGAACGGGTTTGTGGAGCACCTGGTTAATTGGAAAACCAGAGGCATGTTATGTGCTAATAACAAACCCTTGAAACATGGGAAGTTAATCCAAAATATTAATGATCTGGTCACCTTGAATGGGATGACCATCTACTGGAAAAAGATCAAGGGTAATTCCAAAGTAGAGGGACAAGACAAAACTGGAAATGACTTAGCTGATCAGCTGGCCAAAACCGGGGCCATCCAGGGGGATCTATTAGAAATTGAGTCCCTGTTGGGGGAAATCCAGGTCACTGCTATCACTAGGTCCCAGACAAATGCTCACAATGATCTTTCAACTGCACAATGGAGTAAGGAGACCCCAGATGCTGATTTGATTACTGCTCAGAAAGGGGATCCAATAATTGGTAAGTTTTACCAACACATCGAGGACCCAGAGAACTTTCCCCTGACGGATACCGATTACATTGGGAAAGAGGACCTTATAGTGTTGATGAAATGTCCAATAATGCTCCGAATCCAAGACGGTTTGTTGGTAAGGAAATCCCAAGCTGGTCATGATCAGTGGGTGGTTCCTACCTCATTCCTAAGCCTGATGTTAAGTCACGCCCATGATGCGGCCACAGCCGGTCATAGGGGGTTTCAGACAACACTTGAAATCTTAAGAGAGGTTGCATACTGGGCACACATGGGGCAGGATATCGACCAATACTTGAAGGGGTGTCTTGTGTGTGCACAATTTCAGCCAACATCCCTCACACACTGTGCACCTCTCCAAAAGAGGGGGATGACACTGCCATGGTTAGATTTGCAAGCCGACTTCATGGGGCCGTGATTCGCTCCTCTAGGGGGAATAAATACATGTTGACTGTGACATGCTTATTTACTAAATGGGTGGAATGTCTCCCGGCCCCAAACTGCAAGGCAGAAACAGCAGCTGCCCTGATGATCAACCACATCTTTTTGCGTTTTGGACTACCCCAAAGGATTGAGTCTGACAGAGGTAGCCATTTCACCAGCAAAGTAATGAAAAAGATGTGGGAGATACTGGGGGTTAAAAGGAAGCTACACAATGCTTACCGGCCAGCCTCTTCGGGCGCAGTAGAACGTCACAACAAAACCATTGTGAGCATCTTAAAAAAGTTTGTGGCAGATTCTGGGCCAAGTTGGGATATCTGATTATATCTTGTCCCAATAGCCATCAGATCTACCCCTTCATCTGCAACTAAAATGTCACCGTTTGAGTTGATGACTGGACGGAGGATGATGCTTCCCCAGAATCTGTCATACAGGACCCAAGAGCAAACATTGATCAATGCCTCCACAACTCATGAGTGTGTTGAGAATTTAAGGAAACACCTTCAACATGCTTTTGCTTATGCTCAGCGAAATCTAGAAAGATCAGCCGATAGCATGAAGACCCACTATGACCTGAAGACCACCAGAAAGGAATACAATATAGGAGACTGGGTTTATCTGTACTATTTCTAAAGGAACCAGGCCAAACAGCAGAAATGTCTGCCTACCTGGAAGGGACCCTTTGAAATTGTAGACAAGATCTCACCAGTCACCTACAAGATCCGCATCCCCAAAGGCAGTTTGGCAGAACGGGAAGACAAGTGGGTCCATATTAATCAGCTAAAGTGTTGCCATCCCAGGCACACTCTGCAGCAACTGGAGGAGTCCACTCCAATCCCAGAGGGGGCCGCTCCAGATCAATTCATTTCCAACCCTAAAATATCCCACACATAGTCGATAAAATACAATGATAAGAATGCAAATGTCTCCTGATTAAAAAAATGCATATGTTCACCCCACTACATTAATAGTGGTGGGGAAATGTCTACGAATATGTTTCTGCTGCTTTTGCTTTGTCATCCTAGAGAGATGAAACCATGGAGACTGCCCAAAGAGGACGACCCGGGGACCGGGAGCAAAGATCCGAGGGGCCCGGAGTACCGCGCAATACTCCCATGAGGACCGGCGAGGAGAACCGATTGATCCACACTGATGGAGGAAAAGATACTGAACTTTGCCATCTGAGGAATCAGAAGAAGATGAGGACATCCCAGTCTTGCGAAGTTCCATCGATGAAAGATCAGAATGGCCATCGCAAGAGGGGGGCTTGTGGGATGTTTGAACCCACTCATCCAAGCCCTACAACATCGCTGGCAGCAGAAACATCATAATGGCCGCCAGAAAGCATGCTGCTCGACAGAGATCATCCAAAAATGCGCAGTACAAATCTGAAAAATAGGCTGCCACCCACTTTTGCCTATATTAGTGAGCATAGGAGGTCACTGCCTAAAACCACCATTGGGCTATACACACAGTAGCCTGAAACCATTTGGAAATAGCAATACTAATTGCCAAAAGCAACCCAGAGCTGTTTGGGAATTCATTTCTTGATCGTCAAAATTGCTAGAATCATGGCTCACAAAACAATTAAAAAGATCCCACCTCCTTGTTGGGGGGTCAACATCATTCTCCCGCAAGAATCTACATGAATCTGAGGTCCACAGAAGTGCATCCATATTTGAACAAAGTATATTTTGAGGACTGCTTACTGGTAAGGCAGCTGTCAAAAATGGGTGCAAACCGGTGCTTGACACTGACCGGCGCTAGCGATCTAAATTCTGACAGGAGACCTGTATTTCAGGACCTAAAAAGTAACCTGAGTTAGCTGTGACTTCAAAGGCTGGCTGTCCCCGGGAAGCCTTCACACCTAGTCTTCTCAGCAACAGCACAGGAAATCACATGGTCCTGTTGATTAATAGGGAGGAGATTTTCCCTGCAGCCTGGAGAAAGGAACAATAGACTCTTGCAATTGAATAGAATATGCTGATTTGGGTGTGCCTGAACAACACTGCTCTGGGGGAAGGCAAGACATCTGATCTCTGAGTCAAGCCAAGTTTCTAGGGGCGGGGACAAACCAATGGGTGTACTGAAGTAAAAGCAAATATATGTTTTATGAGAATACTGATAACTAATTATACCAAGCGGACAAAAATGTACAATTTGGAGTTTCTTAATATGAAAATTTCACTCACAATTTTAGACTAAGCTGGACGCTGTGGGATGTTCTGAGGCCAAGCCCTGTAATTATTAACATTGCAGACACAGTGTTTATGCTAGAAAAATGAAAACTTACTGTCATACGCCCAGAGAGAGGGTGTACCTCCGTGTAAGATTTGTTGCAAAACTAATATGGCAAAACCCACTAAAAGTGCAAAATGTTGTCATTTCTGAACCCAACCTCGTAGAAACATGTGACTTGAACCAAACTGTACCTTAAGAAATCTGTCATGCAATTTAGGTAATATTAACAAGTTGTGTATATTGTAAAATAGTGTTTTATGAAAAAGAAGATATGCTGTACGGACACAAAGGGGAGTGTCCTTTCCTTGAGCCATAAAGAGGATACCTGATGACTCATTGTGACTCACAACTCCGTTCCCCAGTCAGAGGACAGTAAATCCTTTAACCTATCAGGATTCTCAGTGGGTTGGGCAAAGAAAGTCAGCCTCCACACCCCCTTTGAGAACACATAAAAAGAGACTGCTGAGACCCAGATAGGGACACTCATTTTTTCCACTACTCATCGATTCCTGCGCAGCATGCTGCCCGACCACATCCAGACAAAAACTCCAGACTCCTGAGGCTCCAGAACTTAGACTCCAGATAGACTCCAGAACCAAATCTAGAACTAAACTCTAGAACCTTAAGCAGGGGACAAACCCAAAAGCTGAACTCTTTCCATGGGCCCCACAATCCGGCAACCTAACCAAACTATTCAACAGCCGGGCGAGCTGTTTGATTCTGGCTAGAACCCTGTGCCAGAACCATATCCAGACCCAGAAAGCAGAGCTGTACCCAGAACCCGGCAGACCCAGACCAGACCGCTGTGCAGTGCCGATAGCAGACCCGAGGCTCCGCTGTGAGCAGAACCAGTGCCAGAGACTGTCCGTGGCGAGAGAACCGCAGCCGAAACCTGACCAGATCTGTGACGAGGTCCATTCCCTTCCAAAACTAGGAGTGAGTATCTAGAACTGTTCAGAACCCATCTCTTAGTTTAAAGTAATCAAACCATTCCAACTTGTCCACAACTGCATAGAAATCGTGTGTCCATTCTGAGATTTCAAAGCTGCAAAAGTGTCATCTGTCATTCTGAAATCTTGACTACATTTCAGAAAATCTACCTCCACAAAAATGTATATTTTGAATCATATGTCCTAGAAGCAAGATTTAACTGTAATTTTAAAGCTAAGAACCTAAGCTTTCCAACAAACCCAAAACGAACTTCTACCCCCTTATAGTTTTTCCATAATTGTGGTTTACTCACTCAGAAAAAGTGCAGCGAATTGCAATTTGGCTCAATTTCACCACTTGTAAAAATAGCTGCTTCTTGCTTTCCACTGCTGAAATTCGTTTTCAACCTGATAATCATCCATGAATCATTGCTAGTGTTGACCTGAACTAATTCAAAGTAGCTGTCACCTACCCTGACTCTCCTATAGGGAATTAAAATCATTTTTAGCATATTTTTCACTTCATTGCAATCACATTTAAAAGTATTTGGCCTGTGTTTTAAAATCAACCCTGTTTCTCTAAGCTTGCTGGGGGGAACGTGAACTGAACTACTTTTTATTGTATTCCTGAAAACCTGTGTGCCCTCATTTCCATCTGTTCATATTGCACAGGGTTGGGAGTGAGTTGTCACAAGGGAAAAAGTGATCATATTATCTCTTGTTGAATCCATATCGAGTTTTATTTCTGTGCCTGCATTCTTTCCCATCTTGCATTTCCTTGAACCGTAAAAGTATTCTCTGCTACTTTATCCTTCCTATTCCTACTCCTTTCTGCTTAAAGAGTTGTCGCTATTGTAATATCACCCAATACTGATCACTGTTCATATTCAGAAGTGTGCTATCAAATATTAATTTATTCATAAAAGTGTGATATATATATATTGTTTAATTTTTCCAATAAACCTTTTAATTTGCAAAACAAACCTACTTCTTGGCTCAGTGAGGTCAGGGGGATTCAAAGAGGGGGGCGTTATATAATGGTTCATCATCCCGATTTAAGAACTTGACATAAACATCTATAAATAAGGGCTTCCATTTGGCATCCCATACTAGGCATTGACTTATTTGGATTGCTGAATTGAAGTCACTTACAACGTGATACAATTCTGGACCATCCTCTCGGCATTCTTCTTTATGTGTGTGTTCTTCCATACTGTGGCAGATGCTGGACCACCTTTTTGGCACAGATATGAGTAGGGCTGTGGGCCATCGTGACCATTGCAGTTACATAGGAGCTGGGTAGCATCCAGTTTTTTACTTCTCTTGTCCACCCAGCAACCTTCTAGATCTAATTCAGCAGAGCCCTCCGCCCACCCTTGTATTTCGTCAGCAGTGGCTTTTGCCTGCATCTCTTTGACAGTAGCAATTCCATTTTCTATCATGCAGGGCACTTCCTCAGACTGTTCTGACATCATTTTAGTATTCAAATCAGTGGCAGTTTGCTTCACAATCCTGTCTGCAAATGCGTTTCCTTCTCCCACTTTACGTGTTACCTTTTTATGCTCCTTGCATTTCATTATTGCTAGGCGCTTCGGACACGTAAGTGCAGACAGTAATCATACAATCAAAGGGCCATGTTGAATCCTGGCCCCATGTGATGTCAAGAAACCCCGTTCAGCCCAGAGTCAGCCAAAATTATGAACCACGCCAAAGGCGTATTGGCTGTCAGTATATATGGTTACATTCAGATTTTCAGAAATTTCACAGGCTCTTGTCAAAGCTATTATCTCTGCGGCTTGTGCAGAGTTGTAGGGTATTCTTTTACTTTCTACAATACTCTTTAACGTGGTGATAGCATAGGCAGCAGTTGATGTGCCATCAGGTAGTTTAAAACAGGAGCCATCACAAAACAGTTCTCCATCTGGCTCTTTTTGTGGGGTATCTCTTAAATCAATTCTTCCTTTTGTTTCTTCCTCAGTAACCATTAAGCAATCATGGGGAGGTGATTCATTTTCACCTAGTTCTTCCGTGGGCAGTGGCATTAATTCTGCAGGATTCAAAGCGCTACACCTCATTATTTGGATGTGTGGCGCAAAAAGGACAATTTCGTATCTAGTCAATCTAGCAGAAGTGAGGTGGTGCGTCTGTGTTCAATTTAATAGAACGTCTATGGCATGTGGCACCATCAAAATTAAGGTGTGCCCCAATACCATCCCTTCCGTTTGTTTCGCTGATGCAGCAGCCGATGCAACAGCTCGCAAACAACGTTGTAGTGCACGCGCTACAGGGTCCAGCGCGGAAGAAAAATAGCCACATGGCTTATTTCTTCCACTTTGTTCCTGTGTCAAAACGGCCAACGCTCAGCCTTCACTCTCGTGTACAAACAATCTGAAAATGTTCTCATAATTTGGTGTGCCTAAAACTGGAGCGGAACACAATGCAGTTTTGAGCAGATCAAATGCTCTCTGACATTCTTCATTCCACTGCAAAGGCATCACAACATCCTTTTTTGTCAATTCCACCATTGGCTTCACAATCAATGCAAACTTTACAATCCACTGCCGGCAATAGGAAGCCATGCCTATATGGCTCTGACTCCTTTTTGTGTTTTTGGAATAGGCATACCAGAAATGCTCTCTATTCTTTCAGGGGTCAGTCTTCTCCCTTCTCTCGAAAGTAGGTAGCCCAAATAAGCCACCTCCTTTCGAGAATATTGGAATTTCTTTAAACTTGCTTTATGGCCATGTGCTGCTAAATGTGTCAATAATAAAACAGTACTCTTTTTACAAATCTCTTCTGTGTCAGCAGCGATCAATAGGTCATCTATATACTGTAACAATGCACAACCTGCCGGTAATTCTAGCATATCTAGCTGTTCTTTCAATGCTCTGCTGTAAATACTCGGACTCTCTGTCTAGCCCTGTGGAATGCATGTGAATGTGAATGTTTGTCCTCCTAACTTGAAGGCGAACAGATATCTGCTTTCCTTGTGTACTGGAATACTGAAGAAGGCATTTTTCAAATCTATCACACTAAAGTACTCTGCCGAGGCAGGAATCATTTTCAAAATTGTGGTGACATCTGGAACCAATGGGAATTGAGGATCTACTACTTTGTTTAATGCACGCAGATCAATTATGAAATGATATGATACCTCATTACCTCCTTTATTATAAACCGGAAGAATGGGACTGTTACATGTACTGCCTGTAATCTCTTCAATCACCCCCAATTTACCAAATCCGAAACAATGCATTTCAATCCTATCTCTCCTTCTGCTGAAATTTTGTAATGTGGAATACGCGGTAACGTTACTCCTTCTTTTAGAACAATTTTTACTGGCTCTATCTTCAAGCATCCCACATCATTATCATTCATTGCCCATATACAAGTTGGCACTTCACGCAATTCTCCTGGCAAAGGCTTGGACAGAAATTCAGATACCGGTACATTCTGTGGTGAAATTGTCAAGAACACTCCATCTGGTGTGCAATGAATAACTGCACTCAGTTTTTTCAATAGATTTAACCCTAAAAGATTTTCCCCACAGTTTTCCGGTAAGAGCAATGGACAATATTCAGTGAATGGGCCTAACGTCACTGCTACTGGTTGGGACACTGGATTTATTACTGGGGTACCTGCGAACCCTGCTGAAATATTTCTTTGCCCTGACAGTGGTATTTCTGGAACCAAGAGATGATCTATCGAGCACTTTTGTGCCCCCGTATCTATGAGAAAGCTATGCTCTCTATTCCCGACTTTCATTTCTACGTAGGGTCCTTTTTGATTCATGGAAATAGGCACTGGTTCCGACCCCTGTCTTGGGCTGTCCTATTGAGGGAACAACACATCATCCGATGTGTAATCACTACTATTGCTGTAGTACGTATTCAATTGGGTGTCAAAAATGTTCCCGCCCCTTCCTCTATTCCCATTTTGCGTGTTTTGATGTCTCTGATTCTGGATTAGAGCAGTTTGATTATGAGCTTGGTTCTGATTTTGGGTACTATTTCCTTTGCTGTTTTGCTGCTGCTGCATGTTCTTTCTATTCTGCCCATTTGCTCCTGGATGCCCCCTATGCTGTCTTCTCTGGCCATACCCATTTCTATTTTGCAGATGTGGACATTGCGCTCACCATTGACCTTCCTCTCTGCAATACGCACACTGATTTAGTCCCAATGGCCCACCATGCATGTTCAAATTACCTCTGCCTTGTGCATTTCCTCTTCCTCTATTGTGTCCCGCCACTTGCTGAAGTAGCACCCTTGTTTTCAAATTCGCCCTATCCTTCACCTCTTTCTCTTTCTCCCTGTTCACTCTGTTCTCATTATATTGGGCCATGTGTAATACTTTGCTCAACGTTTTTGCTAGCCATGCACTTTTCGATGTCATTATTAAGTTTTGAATTGGAAGTATTAACCCTCTCACATACTTATCGACAATTAGTCTTTTTTTGCGCTTCTGTGCTTACATCCTGTCCACTAAAGTATGTAAATACTTCCTCGAATCTATTAAAATAATCTGTAGCTAACTCATCCTTGCCCTGAACGCATGCAGTCAATTTGTCACATTGATTTTTTTTTTTCCGGAACAATTTCTTTCCATTTTTGTATTATCCGTGCTGGTAACACCGCCATATTTGCCACCGGTTTTCCTCACGCTTCTCGCTCCTTATCCTCCACTACTAAATTTGCCCAAGTGGCGCCATAGGCTGTTTCATCATCTACTTTTCTTATTTGCTTCCATATGTCTGCTGGCAGAACTACTGGGAATATTAGATTTATATCACTCATAGTGAACATGGACGATCTCAAATAGGTTTCTATTTCCTTATAGAATCCCGCTGGATTCTTTCTTATATCGGGAATCTTCTGTTTTTTATTTACTTCTTGTCTGGAGAAGGGGACGTACACATATTGTGCTGTATAATGTGTTTCCGTTACCCGCACTGGTGTGGTACCTGTTGCAGAAATCTCTACTTTTGGTACAGAAGTAGGTGGGACTTCGCTCATAGGAAATACCGCACTCACTGTTCCTCCCCCTTCTCTCATATGCAATAATATTCCCAAATCAAGTGATAAGGCAGTTTCTCCTGTTGCACGTTCTAATGCTCTCTTATATACTGCCATCATTTCAGGGGGGCTGGCTTTCTTCTCATTTATATCTTTGTCTATCAAATATTCAACCATTGTCTGCAGCGCTTTTCTTTTCATTGGCAAGGGGTACTCATCAAATATCTCATGTATTTCCATTGTGGGGATACTAGGATCTGAAATCCATTTTACCGCCTCTCGTATACATACTTTTAGTTTATCGCCTGTCTGTCTTGACGATGGCAAATATCGCCGCTGTATATATGGCACCACCGCTTCCTTTCCATCTCTCCTAATATCTTTACTCCTATACCCCGGTGTGGCAAACATTTCAGCATATTCATCATCAAGTTCATTCTTAAATTCAAAAAGTCTGTCTACATGCTCCCTTATTTCTTCATCTCTCTCTCTACAACGTGCTAATGCATTAAAATCCAACAATTGTTGTGGCGATAGCCTTCCAATTAACTGTTTCCATCTTGTCGTTAAATATTCTCCCATGCATTTCAACAATACCTGTCTTTCATGGTTCCTCCTGAAATCATACATCGAAGCTAGCGTTGACGTTTCATCATTCCCGTTTATATACATCTCTGCCTGTTCTTGCAACTCTCGTTTTCTCTCCTTGCTGATCGCACTACGGGACACTCTCGCACATCCACCTTGTCCTGTCCCTTCCCTCGTTTCAATGAGTTCAATTACAGGAGGGGCAGATGTGACAGAAACAATCTCTTGGGAGGGAGGTGCGGATGGGACAACGGGAACGGGAAGTGACTGTTGCGGCACTGGCTGGCTAATCGGAGGCGGTGCTTGTGCAGTCTGCGGCTGTGCAGGGGTTTGATCAGTAGGGAGGGGCTGAGCAACTGGAGGGGGCTGAGCAATAGTCTCTTCCCTTGGGCCTTGCTTTGTATCAGTCAATATTTTATTTATCAATTCATCTGATGAATGCAACTCTCGTTGTGGGTATATTTTTTCTATACTCAAATGGTCGCGTCTTTTTGACTTTCTCAAACTATCATTCCACTCCTCCTCCTCTTTTCTTTCACTCTCTCTGCTTTCGACTTATTCCTGCACGCATGTTTCTCTTTACTTCTCCAATGAAGCATAGCTTCCCTCCACCAGTCCCTAAGGAAATTAAATGCTGCAGGGCGTGTTTTCTTTTTCATCAACACCTTCTCCAAGTTGTCTATTCTCGTAATCTCAAAACTCCCATGATTCGGCCACTGAAGATCTTCCTCTTTTCTGGTTTGCCTATGCCATGTCTCACAAAACATTATCGCTCCTACACCATATTTCACATACATCTCATACGCCGGCGACCCCACGGGTGGCGTGACCTGGCCAGTTTCCAAAGATTGTCTACCGCAGCGGAAAAATCCCGCTAAAGTGGACAATACCCCAGGCATGTTTTAACCTTACCCTCGGCTAATCAACCTTACACTGGGTGTTTGATTTTGCAAAATCAACTCTCAACCAATATCAGATTACTTTGAATCGGGGCACAACTCACCTGGCTGTCAAGTCGTCTCTCAAGACGCAATTCGTCCGTATACTGATGCAACCAATGATGTCGCGTCTGCGTATCTTGGCTCACTCTGCCTTGCTTCGGGACCTTTCTCTCCTTGTTCTCTGGCCGGGCACATCGATCAGGGATCAGTTGTGTGCAGATCAGCAAAGGAGTCTCTCATCGCTTTCACAGGAGCGCCCCGAACACCTCTTGATCCCGGCTCGATCGTCCCGTCCTCACCGTTCTCTCCGCCTTCCTTATTTTACAACGTACATGATGGAACAAGTGGGGGAGGGTCCCTATTTGGGTGCCATTTTGAAGGGGCCCCTGAGGGACCCTCGCGTATGGAAACAAGGCACACTCACCACACACAAACTGATACGCCAGACACAAGGTTGTATTCCCAAAAGCTAGGCTTTGTTGCAAAGCAAATAGTCTCAGTTGGCCAACTGGGTCCCACTCCCCACGACGTGTGTTACCAGACCTCGGGGGACGCAAGAGAGAGAGAATCGTACAACAGTTACATATATATAAAGCAAGCATCTTACAATCAGTAGTGACACATCCAATAACGCCCCTAATACATTTCCTTTGAATTGGGTACAGTGATTAACAATGGTGATGAGTATGACACCTTCAAACATTCATTTAGCAACAGTTTGCAATTTCGGGGGCCTACAGACACAGGTCTTTGATTTAAAGAATACAATGCTTCTGTTTTTGCAAGCAAGCTGCATGCAGGGGAGAGACACATTCTGGGACTTGCTATCTCCTAGTTTCTATTCGTGTACTTGGGGTCAACTTGCTCTCCAGGGCTCAGGAAAGGGGGGCTGCAAAGAAGAGCATAATTCAAGCCATTTAATGTTCGCTTCTAACATTTCCTCTGTATTAACGAGACTAGCTGGCACCTGCGTACTGATTAGAATGCCTCGCTGCTTACTTCCAAGGATTTGTGAGGGAGGAGACTGGGCATTTCTATCTGGGTTGCTGCGTTATGTTTCAACGTGTCTCTCGTGGCCTTGCGTTATGCACTAGTGGAGCTGAATAAGTTTTCAGCAAAGCAGTTTTAACAGAAAGCAAAAGGCAAATGTTAGAGAAAACAAAATGGCGATTTCAGTCACCTTAAAATGGCTGCACTTTAGTCAAGTTTATGGCAATATATTTTTAATACTGAACACATGAGGCGGTTGGTCTTTGGCCAACAGAGTACATTGCCTTATTATTGAGGGGTGTCTACTTTTTCTGGACTGACAGGTCTTGTCATCATTCAGGCATAGACTATGACAAGCCATCCATGCCTGGATGTTGAGGTACACACTATTCACCATCTGGGTATCATCGGCATAGTTAGTGTAGGTGATACTCAGGCCATCGAGATCGTCAAACAGGGGCTTCGTGAACACGTTGTACAGTGTGGGGGAGACACAAGATCCCTGAGGGACTCTGCAGGTGATTGGATGGGGCCAGCGGCGGCTGAGGTGGAGAAGACACGCATAGATCTGTTACTTAGGAATGACTCGATCCAACCGATGGCTTCTTGGGAGAAGTGGGCAGCTGAGTCCAAGTGGTTGCATAGAATTTTGTGATCTACTAGATCGAATGATGCAGAGAGGTCTAGGAGAAGCAGTAGAGCAGTTTTCCCATTATCTCTCAGTACCCCACTGGTGCTAGCGAAATCGCATGTAAAACTCCCTGCGCACCCCCGAAATACACGTACCCACTCGTGCCAGGCCTATCGCATGTTAAACTCCATGCGCACCCCCGGAATACACATACCCCACTCGCGCCACGCCTATCACGTGTTAAACTCCCCGCACACCCCTGGAATATGCGCCACTCTGCGCCACGGCTGCTTATGGATGTATAAATCCATGAATACGCTGTGTGCCTAAATGGGTTTTGGTGCACACGGCTGGCGCAGACTGCCGCACGCGCACTTTGTGCACCAGCCACGTGCGCCACTTGTGCACCAAATTCTATGAATTACCCCCTCTATATCTGCCTATCAGTCACAAATTCCACCTGTGATACACACATAGTAGCTGACAAGTTGCTGTATCGTTTGCCAAATGTGTCTTTCTCGACTCACTTCTTAAAACTACAGCCATTTCCCTGTTACACTGCCCCCACACACTCGGCTGAATGGGTAGAGAATTCACAGGAATCCCAAACCCACTTATTGTTTTCATACGTTCAACTCTATATAGAGTAGACATTATTCACCAATAATATGCAAGACACAGCAGCAGCACTTCAGTCACTCGAATCCAAGTTACTAATATCTCAAGTTGAAAGGATTAGCGGGATGGGCTTACTGTTTATATGTTGCAGTTCAATTAGTCACAATGTTGCAAATGACCCAAATGAACTCTGGATACCTGAACATGTGCGAGGGTGCAGCTGTCATAAGGTCCGGTTCCAGTATGGGTGTAGGGAGCCTTTGACGTCCTGGCACTCCTTCCCGACTCAAACGAACACAGGAACATTTTGCCTCACTTTGCTTCCAATATTTAAGAGAACATGCTTAAAGGGACAGTGTCCCATGCAGAAAGCAGTGAGGAGTAGCAGTCCTCTCAGGTCCAGAGCATAAAACAAATGCTGTAAGGGAACAAGAGAAAACTTTAGCCCTTTGCTTTGGGACCATGGGCAAATCTAAACTGTGCGCTTATGTGTGGGTGGGCGGGAGTGGCCCCTAACTCTTATGAACATACTTGGTTTGGTGAGGTATCTAACAGTTAATGTATTCCCTATTGTATGTTCTACATTGGTCAAACCTCTCTGTGCTTCTATAGTCATTGAATACCTGCCTCTCCTACCTTCTTAGTTGAAATAATCATGTGGCTTGGCGCATCTCTGCACGTTACCTCGTTCTCGCTGAGCTGTGGCCTTCGTCTCATTAGCTTTTAAAGCAACGGGTAGGAACATTAGTTGTTATATGTTTTAGTTGTTCTAGGCTTGGGAACCTGCTGCACTCTCCTAACCAATTCCTGTACTGCTTTTCACATCTTCACTCATGGGATCTGGTCTTGTTCTTTGTCGTTTCTGGGACAAGGTGAAATAGTATGTGTTTAATCACTGAATATGTGAATGTTTCTCTGTGGCCTAGTTTTCTAACTACTGTAAAGGGCTGCATTTTTGACTCATGTCCTTCACGACATTTTATCAATATACATTTCTATACGTTCCCTACTATTTCTCTAATACCTTTGGCTATTTCCATTCTAAGGATGTGGCCTGTGTCTCCTTCTATTACTTATAATAGTACCCTATTTCTACTGTTCTGCTATATACTCAACTACTACCTTTGCTACTGTGCACACGTTGTACTCCCACTGCTAAATGCCTTTAGGTGCCTGATGTACATTTAGTCATTGAGTATTCTCAGAAACCCATCTATCCCTGTGTCGGCGGCACATGAGGCCTAGATGTCGTGCACATTAACAAGGTGACTGGCCTTTATGTGGTTCATGTTTGCATGTTAGAAAGATTTCCTTAGATTGAGCCCTTGTGTTTCCAACTAGGAGCATTCAAAATGCTAATACTGCTCCCTTGTGTTCCTCACTAGGAACTCTAGAAAATGTTTTCGATTGAACGCTCCCGTGTGTTTCTCAATGGGGATGCTTAAAAATTGTAATGCTTTCCATTGAATGTCTTTCCTGCCACATCTTTGAATAATGATAATTGTTAATTGCATTTAAGTAGCACATGTGTGCCTCTGAAAATAATAATTCAAAAAGAAGTAGTGTCTATTTTTTTGGCTTGGCTTGGCTTGCTTGCTCATACCCATGTCTTCAGATTCTATTTTGACTGTTTTAGCTTCCTTGAGTTCTACTAAGGTTCTTCAGATAAGCTGGGCATCTTTCCTCTGCTCTGCATGTTTGTCTGGATGTGGGGCGGCACCTCTTTCTTTTTCATAGGTTCATCTGAGGTTGCTCTGCTAACCTGCTCTTATGGCCCCTTAATATACAGATTTTTGGAGCTCATCAAAAGTAATCACCAATGCCATTTAATGAGGCTTCCACTTCTTCATCCGCCACTGACGTAGTTGCCATATCTTTATCTATTGGTCATTTTTGTTTATAAAAAATGCCCCTATTGAGGGGGGATTCATGGAACAAATGTGTGCCGAAATATGTGACGCAAGCTGGCGCAAGCGTGAAAAAGCAAGTGCACGCGTGCGATTCATGGAAGGCCCTGCGCATGTTTTCCCTGGGATGTGCACCAAATCCGCGGGTGGTGCACACGGGCGCACACGTCACTGAAAAATCCCGAGGGAAACGCCCGTGTGCACATTACGTCACCTACGCGCTTACGTGCTAAGGGCCTTTCCTCGGAATTCATGCAAACGTGCTGCTTTTCACATGCCAAATCACTCTGTATCAAGCTGGCCACGCAACAACACACGGAAGACCGCGCTCCTGTCCAGAAGGCTGAATTACTGCCCCTCAGAGCCCCGAGCAGCCTTACACAAGCCATCTGCTGCTGCCTGCCTGCTGCCACCGTGCCCTGCCATTTGGTGCCTGCACATCTGCCATCTGCAGGGGTCCAGTTGCTGTGACCACCCCTGCTGGAACAGAAAACTCCTGACTGGTGTTCCATCACTCCACAGCCCAGCCCCAGGACCAAGTTTCCCACTCACACCTGCCTCGGGAGTTGCCATGTCCAACGCAACACCATCCGGCACTGGTGGCAACCCCCCAGCAGAGAGGCAGAGGGCTACCAGCTTCAGTGAAAAGGAAGTTGGTATCCTAGTGGAGCAAGTTCTGGGGCATTATGATGCCCTCTTCACATGATTGTGCGCCGTCGGAAGAGGATCTGGAAGGACATAGTGGGTGCCATCAACGCAGAGGGGGTGGCACCCCGCGGCATCAAACACGTCCAGAAGCGCTGGGAGGACTACAAGTACAGGACCCTCAAGAAGGCCCGGCGCCTCTTGGACGCAGCAGATATAGTGGGGCACCGGGTCCAGCTTACCACCCAGCAGATGAGGGTCCTGGAGCACATTCGCCCAGTGCTTCACCACCAAATGCTCAGGATGCAGGCCCGTCTGGAGTCGAGCGGTAAGTGCCAATGCATTCACGTTTAAAACAGTGCATGTTGCAGTGTGGTGGTAGTTAGCTTGTTGGCTGCATGTGTGACATGGGTCATGTATGGATGTGTGTGTGCAGGGACATGATGGTGCTGCATGTGAGTCCAGTCAGGCGTGACCCACATGGATGGTGTATGTGTTACAATCAGTGGTCGAAGTGTATGAAAAGAAGTAGTGGAAATATGTTCCCTGCTGACCTGCCCTGCTCCCCACAAAACCCATCACCAGGTCCCCCTCTTCACACAATACAACCATACAAACAAATGCGCCTGCTGTTTAAGGGAATGTTCAGTGCAGTGCACTGCAGTGCAAGTTTCAACTGCTTCCTATACTTTTATTTTAAAATGAAACCATTCCGGAATGGTTTCCTTTTAAAATAAAAGTAAAGGAACGGTAAAACTTAATTTTAAAAAGTAGAGCAGCATCGCTCCCAACCGCTCCTGCTCACTTCGACCACTGGCTACAATGCATCATGCAGAGCAGCATGTGGAATGCACACATGTATTCATGCCTGTGTCTGTACTTTGACATGTTTGGGGTGTGACATATGTGTGCTGCTGTCATGGACATGCATGGTGTACATGTATGTGTGTCTGAGTAGTGTGTGCGCCATGGATGCGTGACACATGTCTGTGTGTCTGAGTAGTGTGTGCGCCATGGATGCATGACACATGCCTGTGACGATGTGTTGAATCACTGATACAGCCTAGTCATCCTTGTATCCACTGTGTCTGGGGTTATACAGGGCCAGACGCATGACCCTCCGGTGAAGTGTGTGCATGTGTGTGCATGTGATCAGCATGTCCCATGATGCATGTGAGTTTCAGCCCACCATTGGATGTTTCTACGGTCCCTTGGACATGGATGCAAATATTTGTTGCATGTGCCATGCGTGTTTCTGCATGTGTGTGTTGCATGCACTGACCCATGTGTTGTGGAGGGACATGATGGAAGTGATGTTTGACAGTGCCACTCATCTGCTATTGCTTCCTGTCTAGGGGACTATTGTACAGTACCCTGATGCTTGTGTTCAATGTCTCGCTTTACACAGCGGCGAGTGAAGAAGAGGGCGGAGACGGCGCTGTGGAGGAAAGCGGCAGGGATGCCTCCACCGGCCAGCAACGCAAGGCCCAGTCACCCTCCCAGGAAACTCCATCATCCGGGAGCGAGGGGACTGGTGCCGCGTCTGCCACTACCGCTGCATCGGAAGGGGCGGTGAGCCTCCACAGGGGCTTGCAACGGGTGAAGACGGTGCAGAGCCATCCAGGTTGGTGGTGTGTGCAGAGGAGGAGGAGGCCGCTACAGAGCTGCACATGGGTCCTGGTGGGGGTGGTACCACTGGTGCAAGTGGTGCAGTCCAGGGGCAGGAGCCAGCACACGTCGCCGCAGAGGGAATCCAAGATCTACAGCTACTCCACAGCGTTCTGCATGCAACTCCAACCAATGTATCCATGAGTCTCCCAAAATCCAGCTAATCTGTTTTCTAAAACATGAGTCTGGGCCTGCTTGCAGGTGCCCGTCACTGGGGGTGGGAGACATGTGTTGGTGCTCTCAAGTGAATGGTGCGGGGCATGGTATGGGTGATGGGCTGCCTGCGGGGCATGCCCAGGGGTGTGTGATGCTCACCTGTGGTGTGGGCTGCCTGTGGGGCATGGCCAGGGGTGTGGGGTGGTCCCCTGTGGTGTGGGCTGCCTTCGGGGCATGGTCTGGGGTGTGGGATGGTCCCCTGTGGTGTGGGCTGCCTGCGGGGCATGGGGAAGGGAGGGCACACCCGGGAGGGCCCACACTGCCAAATTGCATGTAAAACTCCCCGCGCACCCCCAGAATACACGTACCCGGGCCGCGCCAGGCCTATCGGGTGTGAAACTCTACGCGCACCCCTGGAATACACGTACCCCACTCGTGCCAGCGAAATCTCATGTGAAACTCCATGCGTACCCCCTTTGCGCCATCGAAATCACGTGTAAAACTTCCCACGCACCACTCGGAATATGTGTATCCCGCTCGCGCCAGCAAAATTGCGTGGAAAACTCCCTGCGCACCACTCAGAATACGCATACCCCACTCGCATCAGCGTAATCGCGTTTAAAACTACCCGCGGGGAGTCGTATTCCGAGGGGTGTGCAAGGAGTTTTACACACGATTTTGCAGGCACGTGGGGGCTGTGTGGCATTTTTAGCACGTTTTCGGTGTTGGGAGGCTGCATACTGGTTTGCGCCATGTAGGGGATTTGTGCAATGTTTTTGGCGCACAGGGCGGGGATAGGGGTGTAACTGGTGCTGCTGCAGGCTCGCTGCCCCTCTCTGCACCACAGCTGCTTATGGATGTATAAATCCATGAATATGCTGTGTGTCAAAATGGGTTTTGGCGCACACGGCTGGCGCAAGCTGTCGCACGCGCACTCTGTACGCCAGCTGTGTTCACCACTTAATTCCATGCATTACCCCCTTAATTGGGTCTTATATTACCTCATGAAACTCCCGACGCTATTCCAGTGTCCTGTCTCCTGTCAACTTATTTGATAAAATTTGCCACTATACTAAATGCAACATTGTCTTTTCTTTGTCCTTCTAGTTCTTTGGCATATGTTTTATCTTGCTTGGCCTACTTGGTCTATGAGATTAGAGAAGGGACTTTTCACATTTTGGGGTTTTCCTGACTGCCTGTCAGGAAGATTGCTAAATAATCTTTTGGCCTTTTATTGCTAAATGTCTTTATTTGCCTGCTAGGATTTTCTCCATTAATCAAACCTTAATATACATATCTAATATTCTCAATAAGCAAGCTCTTTCTAAGCCCTCTAAAAAGGTCTATGTGTGTGCATTGGATACATAGCATAGGCACTTCAGTAATGTCATATGTATCTATAGTGAAGGCATTGCTACTTGATGCCATGTCGCCTTGAGTTAGTGATTCAGTTGTGATATATGTATCTGTACTGAATGCAAAAGCTTAGTACATTATTATCTCTATAATCTTCATTGCTCTAATCTTGCTCTTGACAATCTACATGTGTGAGTATGCATTGCAGGTGTTACATATATATATATATATATATATATATATATATATATATATATATATATATATATATATATATATACATATATTTATTTATTTATTTCAGAAAAAAAACTTTGTTAAAGGGACATTATGGTTAAGTTGCGCTACTAAAAACCTATGAAATGCAGTAAAAAAACTTTGCTAAAGGGACGTTATGGTTCAAAGTAAAACTGAAAAACCCCTGAAATTCGCTAGTTATGGTAAGCTAACCAACCATAACTCGCGCCACCAACGTGAATTGCTAAGACTAACACGCAGGACATCAAAGATGACATCACAAATTAATGTTACTGAATTTCATAGGCTTTTAATAGCGCAACTTAACCATAACCTCCCTTTATAAAATTTTATTTTACTGAATATACATATTCATAGTGTGAATTTGATAGATGTTTACTAGAATTCCCTTACTTTATATACATGTAACATAGAACATACTGAACCCCCAGCTAGTGATTTGATGTCCGCGGACTGTGCGTGTGTCCGCCGATGGACGCGGACAACTTCAACACTACCCAAAAACTCAGGGGGTATCTTAAATTGTTCTATCATGCCATATAAACACTGAACAAGTTCAAAAGCAGCACATAAACACATTATATGTAATAATAAATAAGAAGTGTAACCTATATATGTAACACATCAACCGTCCATTTAAATAGCATATGTACTAAAATGGAATATACCAAAACAAAAAAGATATGCTTCCAACATAATTACCTCACAGAAACTGCACAGCTAGGAACAACAACAGACCTACAGAATAGTAAGAACACAACTTACCAGAAACTAGTAAGTAAACTTCATTTTTCTTAGACATTTCTAAACTTTCTGTATTTGGTACACTAGAAGTAATGTATTTTTTGTACACAGAAATGACCAGTAATTTGAAATGGCTTGACGAATATGTCCCACGTGAGGAAATGACTGAAGACAGTGATAATAATGGTAGACACTTCTCTATATAAGCAAATTAATAATCATTACTTTATGTGTACTTAACATATATATATTTTTTAACAGACCATACAAACATTGAAAATAATATAGCAAAAGAGACATTACAAAATACTCTGCAGCGCATTGAACAAAAATGGATATGTTTATGGAAAATTTCAATCTTTTAAAACAGTTTGTGGAGGACCACATAAAAGAAAAAATGTAATATCATTGTCCCACATGTACCTGTTCCCCCTCTCCAGGTCCCAGTCAACTATCCCCAAACCCTCACCACCAAGAAAAACATTATGATGAGACTTCCATCCCTTGATCTCCTCCCATCCATCCTCTCCAAACCCCCAATTCCCCTGTATTTGTGTCAGTTTCTGCTTCCCCCTCTCTTTCATAAATGTTATATTTGTGTATAATAATAAAATATTATGTGTGTTGGTACTTAATTTCTTTATGTCTTATTTTTTTTAAAAAGGCAGTTAAGGTGTCCGCGGTCAGCGCAGGTGTCTGTAATGTACGCAATTGACCAAAATGGGGGTGTCCTAGGAACACTATACCTGTCCGTACTGTCCGCAAGCAATATGAAACTGTTCTTAGAACACACTCGGTGTCCGGAATGGCCGCAATTAACCAAAATGGAGGTGTCCTGAGGACACTATACCTGTCCGTACTGTCCGCAAGCAAGATGAAACTGTTCTTAGAACACACTCGGTGTCCGGAATGTCCACAATTAACCAAAATGGAGGTGACCTGAGGACACTATACCTGTCCGTACTGTCCGAAAGCAAGATGAAACTGTTCTTAGAACACACTTGGTGTCTGGAATGTCTGCATTTAACCAAAATGGAGGTGTCCTAAGGACACTATACTTGTCTGTACTGTCCACAAGCAACATGGAACAGTTCTTAGAACATATTCGGTGTCCGGAATGTTCACAATTAACCAAAATGGAGGTGTCCTAAGGACACTATGCCTGTCTGTACTGTCTGTAGAACATCCACGCACATGCGCACCACACCCATAAATCCTATGAACATCGCGCCTGTCCGTAACTGTCCGTCTCACGTGTGTCGCAATTTTAATTAGTTTGACGACCCGAACACTGTCCGTAGAACACCCGCGCGCATGAGCACAACCGTTCCTACGCATTTGGTGTCCTACGGACACCCGTCCCATTCGCGGACGTGTTCACGATGTCATCATGTGACCGCACCCATGCTGAGCGTGTGTCCTGATTTGCGGACACTGTCTGGGTCCCCGAACATTTTAAAAGTACTTTTTTAGACAATCCAAAGTATTTTACAGTAGAAATTCACCATTGCACATGTCCCAGACAATGACCCTGGCTTTCTACATACTTTTTGGAACTTTTTGAGCCTTTTTGGGGTGTTCGATCGGTCCGCACACCAGCAACCCTATAAAAGGCCACACCCCAGAGCTCATCCTCATTGTGCTTCTGGCTACCTGACAGAGCATTGTGTATATTATAAAAAAGGTAGCAGGCGCTCCTCTCCAGAAAGAACATGGCATGATAACCTGTTCTGAGATGAGAGTTTGCAGCACACGCTTTTTGTTCACTGTACCTTTCACAGATGGGAAATACCCATTTGCATATCAGTCTTTGTCCTGCCCACATGGGCAGTCCAGCACCAAAATCCTATTGCAATTCCTCTCTGAACAAGAGTACCACCACCAACCCCATACACGTGTTTCAGCCTTGTTGGGCCTCATCAGTGAGGTGAAGCTGTGCCTCTCTGAGCACAGTGAGCAGGGAGTCCATGTCTGGTTGCCCCCAGGTAACTCGGGGTGACCCAACCAAGTTCCTTGCAAATATTTTAAAAAAGGTAGCAGGCGCTCCTCTCCAGAAAGAACATGGCATGATAACCTGTTCTGAGATGAGAGTTTGCAGCACACGCTTTTTGCTCACTGTACCTTTCACAGATGGGAAATATCAATTTGCATATCAGTCTTTGTCCTGCCCACATGGGCAGTCCAGCACCAAAATGCTATGGCAATTCCTCTCTGAACAAGAGTACCACCAGCAACCCCATACACATGTTTCAGCCTTGTTGGGCCTCATCAGTGAGGTGAAGCTGTGCCTCTCTGAGCACAGTGAGCAGGGAGTCCACGTCTGGTTGCCCCTAGGTAAATCAGGGTGACCAACCCAAAGTTCCTTGCAAATATTTTAAAAAAGGTAGCAGGCACTCCTCTCCAGAAAGAACATGGCATGATAACCTGTTCTGAGATGAGAGTTTTCAGCTCACGCTTTTTGCTCACTGTACCTTTCACAAATGGGAAATAACCATTTGCATATCAGCCATTGTCCCGCCCATAATAGCACACATGCCTCAGTTGATTGCACACCTAGCAATGTTTTGCTGAGGATAGAAAACAGAACAATTGTCCGATATTGCCCTAGGTACTAATCCAGAAAAAATAACTTTGGCATTTGGGAGGATGTTCCTTACTGCTTGAACCAAGTGTTCCATATCTGCCAACAAAGTAGGGGCACTGAAATAGCCCAAATGCAAAGCACCACAGTGCAAAACTATCACATGGGGACTGTGCATCCTGCCTATATATTCACAAACTTGTACAATTCCCAGTACATTGCAATCAGTCACAGTGCTCCACACCGCCTCCACTCCTTTAACATCAAAATAGTTTGCCACATGCCTGCATTGAGCATACTGCTGTAAATCATGCACAAACATATCTCCAACCACCAACACCCTGGCTTTCTCCACCTCTGCCATCTTCACTACACAAAGCCTCTTTCAACATAAATCCAGAACCTCAACACCTGATTCCCTACAGTCCCCTTTCTGTGCTGGATTTGCTGGAAAACCCTGGATGTGTCCCGCCCTGTCCGCGGACAGCCACGGTGTCCATGGAGCACGTAACTGTTAGACAATCCTTCTACCCTTTCCACTTCATTCTCTGTGCCATTCCCTCATTGGATACAGCTAAGCAGTCACAGAACCATCCACCAATCACATCCAAGACCTCTACATCTAACTCCATCATCAGAGTTCAGCACTTCAAATGTACTGTTGATCACTCTGAGTACAAGTCTCATATCATTGGAAAGCACCTACTACAAAAACTACTGTACAAGTCTCCAAGATTTTTACTTGCAACTGCATGCATATCCACATGCATGAATACAAACTGCAGGTATGCATATTTTTTGCAGAGTACATGTAGAACTCTTACAAATACATATAAACAGAGTGACTGCCACTTAACCTGTATATCCTATAAAATGAACATACTATTATTTTTCCCATCTGCTATAATGAACTGTCACATCCAAGCCTGTCTGCTATCTAAATTCTTTTTTTACACACACAACTATCTAAAAAATTATAATATTAAAAGATGGGAGAAATAACAGTATAATTGTAGAAAGACACTTAGTAGTGTATTATAAAATTACACACAGCCAGGATAAGTTCATGCATCTCTATATACTCACACAGATCGATACTATAATTGAAAAGCTCCCAGGTGAAATAACACCACTACCTGTACATCACATCCTTCTACTTTATTACCCACACCTTATCAAATGCATACATTCTATGCTTTTCTATGCAGTTTCTGCCATTTACCTTATAAAAATTGCAAAATAAGTATATCATTATTTCTTCTATCTCCTAACATGCAATAACACAGCCTTTAGAAACCAATTGAGTTTCATACACTTAGTATTCTACTCATTTGCAAACCATGATAAACTAACATTTACCTTATAAAAATTGCAAAATAAGTATATCATTATTTCTTCTATCTCCTAACATGCAATAACACAGCCTTTAGAAACCAAGTGAGTTTCATACACTTTGGGGGTAATTCATAGAATTCAGCACACAAGTGGCACACGCGGCTGGCGCACAGCGTGCGCGTGCGGCAGTCTGCCCCAGCCGCTTGCGCCAAAACCCATTTTGGGGCACAGCGTATTCATGGATTTTAACATACCTAAGCAGCCATGGCGCAGAGTGGCGCAGCGACCATGCAGCAGCGCCAGTTACGCCCCCAACACCGCCCCGTGTACCATGAACAGCGCACAAATCCAGTACATGGTGCATGGGCCAGTGGACCAGCATACAGCCCCCCAACCACGAAAACGCGTGTAAAACTCCCCACGCACCCCTCGGAATACACGTACCCCGCTCGTGCTAGGCCAATCGTGTGCAAAACTCCCCGCGCACCCCTCAAAATACACGTACCCCGCTCATTCGCGGGACGTTTCACACGCGGTAGGCCCTGTGCGAGCGGGGTACGTGTATTTATGGGGTTCGCAGGGAGTTTCACACGCGGTAGGACCTGTGCAAGCGGGGTACGTGTATTTCTGGGGTTCGTGGGGACTTTCACACCCGGTAGGTCTTGTGCGAGTGGGGCACATGTAATTCTGGGGTTCGTGGGGACTTTCACATGCGGTAGGCCCTGTGCAAGCAGGGCACGTGTAATTCTGGGGTTCGCGGGGAGTTTCACACGCAGTAGGCCCTGTGCGAGTGGGGTATGTGTATTACTGGGGTTTGCGGGAAGTTTCACACGCGATAGGCCCTCTGCGAGTGGGATACGCGTATTACTGGGGTTTGCGGGAAGTTTCACATGCAATAGGCCCTGTGCGAGTGGGGTACATGTATAACTGGGGTTTGTGGGAAGTTTCACACGCAATAGGCCCTGTGCGAGTGGGGTACGTGCATAACTGGGGTTCGCAGGAATTTTCACACGGGATAGGTCCTGTGCGAGTGGGGTACGTGTATTACTGGGGTTCGTGGGAAGTTTCACAAGCGATTGGCCCTGTGCGAGTGGGGTATGTGTATAACTGGGGTTTGTGGGAAGTTTCACACGCGATTGGGCCTGTGCGAGTGCGGTACGTGTATAACTGGGGTTCGCGGGAAGTTTCACATGCGATTGGAGAGGGGTATGTGTATTTTGGGGGTTCGTGGGGAGTTTCACACGCGATAGGCCCTGTGCGAGTGGGGTACGTGTATTACTGGCGTTCGTGGGAAGTTTCACACGCAATTTTGCTGTCAGAGTGGGGTACGTGTATTTCGGGGGTGCGCGGGGAGTCCTACACGTGAATTGGCAGTGTGGGTCCTCCCAGGTGTGCCCTCTACCCCCTCCACGGCCCCTGTAGGCAGCCCACACCACAGGGGATTACCCTGCACCCCTGGTCATGTCCCGCAGGCAGCCCTTCCACCATGGGCATGCCCCCCAGCCAAGCCACATGTCACCTTGCACTAGTGATCACCAACTCATGTCCCCCAGCAGCGCCACCCACCCACCATTGACGGGCACCTGCCAGCAGGCCCCCAGTCATGTCCCCCAGCGCCCCCACCCCCCAGCAGTGAGGGTCACCTGCCAGCAGGCCCCCACTCATGTCCCACTCATGTCCCCCAGCACCTCCACCCCCAAGCAGTTAGGGGCGCCTGCCAGCAGGACCCCACTCATGTCCCCCAGCATCCCCACCCCCCAGCAGTGAGGGGCACCTGCCAGCAGGCCCCCACTCATGTCCTCCCCCTACATGAAGTAAAGATGCACAATCATGGCCCACTTCTAGACCAAAATACCACAGCACGCCACCCCATTCTTGAGACGCAATGATTTCCCAATCCACCCCCCACTGACATGCCTATCTCAAGACACAAACCAAAAGTCAACTATGTACATCAACACATGTCCGTCACACACACACACACTGGTTGTCATTGATTGTGTAAACCCACATTTTCACATGCATTAACCCAATGAGCGAATCCCACACATGGAACTAAAATATGAACATGTATTATGTACAACAATAAAGCAATGAAATGAAAGAATAACAAAATAGCAAACATGAAATGAAAACCATGTGCAAAAGATGAGTAAATGAAAAGTATAACCAATCCAAAGTAATCCTAAAGAAAAATAGTCAAAACTCTCCCTCCACCAACGCAAATCCAAAGGAAACGTAAAAAGAAAAATCCATTGATCCATGGTGAAATCAAAAGAAAAAGTTCAAAATAATCCATTGTCCAACTATGTACAATCCGTTGTCCAAAAGAAAAATCCATTAATCTATGTTCAAAATCAAATAAAAAAGTTCAAATAAATCCATTGTCCAACTATGTACAATCCATTGTCAAGGGTCCATGAGCCCAACGAAAGAAATGAAACCTACCTAAGAAACTACCTAATAAAAAAACTATATACAAATGTGTGTGGCATAGTCCATTCACCACAAATCAAAGGAAAAGGAAAAGGAAACCTAAATCTAAAAACTATTTACAATAGCAGTGGGCTAGTCCAACGGCTCACTTTTGGATGTCCCGGGCTAGGGCATCATTGAACTCCTGCTCAATGTCCTGGAGGCGGTCCTCTTCCATGGCCCCGAGGGTTCACAGGGACGACGCCATGTTCACCTCCAACTCCCTGCGAATTGCCTCGAGGCACTCGGCCCGCCTCAGGGCCCTCCGCATGGAGTTCTCTGCCCTGAACATTGTGAGCCATGCTTCTTCTGCCCGCTGCCGCTCCGCATCTATGGCGTGGCCCAACCGCTGCCACACGGAAGACACTTAGAATTCTGGGTCCTCCTGCCCTATGGCTGATGCCTGCTCCTCCGATGTTGAAGGCCCCGAGCCATCATTGCTCCCACCATGTTACTGCTGCTGTGCCTGTGCCTGCGCCCTGGCTCTTGCTGCCTGCACGTCCTCCTCCGGCTGGGGTGCAGTTGTCGTGGTGGCCACCCTTGCCAGACGTCCGACTCCCGACTGTGGCAGGGATGTGTCCTCCACCAGCCTGGCCGCTGGGTCAGAGGCAGCTCCACAGGGTACCCAGGTGATACATGGTTGGGAAGATGGCATGGAGGACGACTGGCGCGCAGGGGGTTCCGGTGAGGAGGGGGTCGCAAGAAGGTCCAGCACACAGAGGAATCCAGCACAGGTGACCCGTCCCAGTAGGTCAACGTGGTCAAAGAGGCATGCGAGACGACGTGCAGTCTCTCCACGAAAAGACTGCAGGTCACCTTGCATGCCCCGTTGACGCAACGCTAACCCAGCCAGGACAGGTTCAACACAGTCCCGGATAGCCACATCCGCAGGGAGAGGAAGGCCAGTTGTTGTGCGCTCATCCCCTGCCTGAAAACTGGTCTGGACGTAGGCATCCCTGCTGGTGCCAGATGATGCAGTGACAGGATTACACAGAGGCACCTTTGCAGCTGCCTGTGCTGTCTCCTGTCCCTGCCCCTGCACTGCACCACTATCACCAGTGGAATCCCCACCTCCAGACCCCGTGTGTGTCCCTTCCGCGGCTTCCTCCTCCGCCAAACCCCCCACTAACCTGGATGACTCCGTGCCATCTTCCTCCATCGGACCCTGTGGGGTCTCAGCTGCCCCTTCTGCTGCCGATGAGTCCACCTCCAACCTACGTCTCTTGGACCTACCCTCGGCAGCTGCGGCCTGGGATGCGGCACCAGACTCCTCACTCCCCGACGAGATGACAATCTGGGAGGGGAGCCGGGCATTGCGTCTCTGGCTGGTGGTGCGATCCCTGCCCCTGTGCTCCACAGCACCCTCTCCGTCCTCTTCATCAGTTGACGCTGCAGACAGGGAGAGATAAAACACAGGCATCAGAGCACTGTACAATGGACTGATACACACATGACAGTTGTACATGAGTGGCAGTGTCATACTTCAGACATGGCATCACACTCCCCAACACACATGTCATTTGTACTCACACACATGAGCAATTCCACAGCAATATTGCACCACCCAGCACCATCCATACACATACAACAGCATGAGCATCCGAAGGTGAGCCTGATGTCACATGAAACACGGGGAGTGCACAACACATGCACACATGCCACCACTATACATGCATGTCTACATGTCCACCAACTGTCACAGTGATGAGATCGCCATCCATGTCACATCTGGCATTCAGCCTTCTACATGTCAGTGTCACATGCATCCAAGTTGCATCACAGTTGCACACTTGTGAAATACACACACTTGCACATGTACACAGAGCAGATACATGCAGCAGGGACCACCATCCATGTGTGACACCACAACCATGCCAACGTACATACACAGAAATTCAAACATGTGTGCTCCCACACCTGCATTTGCCCAGCATGCTTACCAACACATACACCATCGATGTGTCTCACACCTGAGAGGACTCACATGTGGCAGCCTCACGCCCATGTTCATACACATCCCTACATGGCCCTACAAAAACACATGTGCAACCTGCACACTACTGGCACACCACGACACGCACATCATCCAATCAGTATGCATGTACACTTACCGCTCAACTCCAGACGGGTCTGCCTCTCAAGGACCTGGACGTGGAGCGCTGGGCATATGCATTCCTGGACCTTCATTTCGTGGTCGGACAGGTGGCCCCGGCACCCCTTGGCATCCACTGCCTTCGAGAGGCGTCGGGCCTTGTTGAGGGTCCTGGACCTGAAGTCCTCCCAGCGCTTCTTGACATGTTGTAAGTCGCGGACTGCCACCCCCTCCGCGTTGATGGCAGTCACGATGTCCATCCAGATCCTGGTCCGTCCTTCATAGTCGGCGCGCGAACTTCCAAAGAGGGCATCATACTGCCCCAGGACTTACTCCACCAGGACACCAACTTCCCTGGCACTGAAGCTGGTGGCCCTCTGCCTCTCTGGCTGGGGATTGCCAGTGGTGCCAGATGGTGTTGTGCCCGACATGGCAACCCCAGAGGCAGGAGTGGGTGGGCAAATGGGTCATGGGGCTGGGCTCTGGAGCGATGGTATCCCATTTGGGAGTCTTCGGTTCCAGCAGGGGAGGTCACAGCAACTGCACCCCTGGCTGACATGCAGTCAGCAAATAGCAGGGCACGTGGGCAGCAGGCAGTCAGGCAGCAGCAGATGGCAGGTGGGAGCGTGCTCAGGGCTCTGGGCGGCAGTAATGGTGGGGGGTGCCTGTACTTCCGCTCTCTATATGGTAGAGGAGAGGCACAGTGGACCCCAGCCAAGATTCTCAAGCGGTAGCAATGGACAAGCAATCAAGGCGTAGCTTCTCAGGAGGTGATGCAGGCTGGTTCTTAAGTACAGTGTAGTCCCCGAACTGAGTCCTGGCACCACGCAACTGCTGGCCCAGCCCTCTCACTAGCCATCCCTGACAACTATACAATCCTCTGAGCGAACAGAATAGAATTTAGAGGCGGAGGCCTAGCCATAATCGCCAAATCACACCTTAACATCAGACTTGACTCCACTAACCACTTCCCTTCTTGTGAAGCACTCTCAGCCAAGCTCCCTACTGCCAACTCCCAAACCATCAACATCCACATACTCTATAGACCCCCGGGACCTCTAGGTTCCTTCGAGGAAGACCTCACCACCTGCCTCACTAACAACCTAAAAAATACCTCCCAGAGTCTCCTCCTAGGAGATTTTAACCTGGGACTCAAAGACCCCAAAGACACCCAGGCCACCCTCATCAACAACACCCTGCTAGAACTAGGCTTCACCCAAAGAGTATTCACCCCTACCCACAACAAAGGCAGAACCCTTGACTGGGTAGCAGACTACAACTGCGTGGCCACCATCACCGCCAATCCTCCCCAACCTTGGTCGGACCACCATCTCCTCACCTTCAAACTTGAAGCCTCAAGCCCTATTCCCAATAACCTACTCGCCACAGCAATTCCCACGAGAAGCAAGAAAAATATCACAGCCGAAAAAAGTATCCCCCTCATCCTTCCCACCTTGAACCAACTCCCTGCTACCTCCAACCCCCACCACCTTGTAGACAGCTATAACAACAGTATGCGCTCAGCCTTAGACTCTATTGCACCCCTAAAATTGAGAAAATGTAAACACCTGAACACCTGGTTCTCTTCCCACCTAAAAGCTCTCAGATCAGAGAAACGTATAAAGGAACAAGCTTGGAGACAACATCCCACTGACACCAACAAGCTGATCTCAACAAAATAGTCTCCCTATACAAAAAAAAAATCATTCTCGCGAAACAAGATTCATACAACCAAAGAATCTCACAAGCTAAATCCAGCACCAAGGAACTGTTTTCCATCATCAAAGAGTTGGAAACCCCTGTCCCAGCCCCAGACACATGCACGAAAGATAAAGAATGGTGCACTAGCATTCAAAACGCCCTGTCCAATAAAATCTCAGGCCTTCAAATCAAAATCAATAACAAGAAAGAAGCGCTATCTAACTCCACCAACCCTACTAACACCTCTGCATGCCCTATACCTCAGAACCTTATACCTAATCCCATCTCCCGTTTCAGCTTTTCCAAAGTCTCCACACTAGAAGTAGAAAAAATCATCCTCAGCCTTAAACCCTCTAACTGCCAGGGCGACCCTAGCCCCTCTCAAATCATCAAAGACGCAGCAGGAGACCTCTCCCCTTTCATTACCAAACTCATTAATGCTTCCTTTACATCAGGCATCATCCCCAATAATCTTAAAGAATTGTGGGTCCTCCCTCTTCTCAAAAAACCCTCCCTAGATCCATCGATACCCACTAACTACAGACCCATCACCACTGTCCCTTTCCTGCTCAAAATATTAGATAAGACCGCCTACCAACAAATACAAAAATATCTAGAACAGAACCACCTCCTGGGAATCTGGCAATCTGGCTTTAGACTCCCGCATGGGACAGAAACGGCTCTCATAGACCTTAAGGCCCAAATTGACACTCTGAGTGATAACGGGAAAATTGCCCTACTACTCCTCCTAGACCTCTCAGCAGCATTTGATCTAGCAGAACACAAAATCTTATGCAACCACTTGGACTCGGCTGCCCACTTCTCCCAAGAAGCCATCGGCTGGATCAAGTCGTTCCTAAGTAAAAGATCAATGCGTGTCTTTTCCACTTCAGCTTCTGCCGACACCATCCCCATCACATGTGGAGCCCCTCAGGGTTCCTGCGTCTCCCCCACACTGTATAACGTGTTCACGAAGCCCCTGTTTGATGATCTTGACGGTCTGGGTATCACCTACACTAATTATGCCGATGATACCCATATTCTCATCCCATTGACGGGAGATTACAACAAGGATTTGGCCTTGGTCTCATCACCCAGGCATGGATGGCCTCCCACAGTCTATGCCTGAATGATGACAAGACGGAACTCATCATCCTAGGGTCCACCCCTAATCTCAACAAACTGGAACTTAACTATTCCAGCTTCATTATAGACGGCAACACCATCAAGGTAGCCAAAGAAGTGAAAACCCTGGGAATCTACCTAGACTCCGCCCTCTCCTTCCATAAACAGGTCAGCTCCATGGCCACTTCCACAGCCTACACCTGTAAGCTAATAAGAGCAGCTAAACCCTTCTTATCCACCCAGAACTGGATCACCCTAGCCAGATCCCTTGTACTTTCAAAACTGGACTATTGTAACACCCTCTATGTAGGAGCCAACAAACAGATTACCAATAAAATCCAAATCCTACAAAATAATGCTCTCAGAGCTGCACTCAGCTTCCCCGAGAGGGAACACATCTCTAACATTAGGAGAACCCACAATTGGCTCACCACCACCGATAAAATCATGCTCAAGGTAGCCTCCCTAACACACAAATGCCTCAATAATGCAGCCCCCCCTTAGCTTGCCGACAGAATAAAGAGATACTCCCCTAACAGGCCTACCAGATTTACCAACGCCAACCTTCTTACAGTTCCCAGGTTCAACCGAACCAAAATGGGCGGCAACAGTTCCCAGGTGAAAGCTGCCCAACACTGGAACTCCCTACCACCTTCCCCCAGAACACCCCAAACCTATTCCCTCTTTAGACGCAGCTACATTCATTGGTTAAAAAATAAGGACCAATAATGGACATGTCGCTGCTATCTATGTAAATATGTTTACCTGCTTATTGCCATCTATGTAAATATGTTCACCCACATACTGCATATCACTGTATCCTGCAACTGTATCAACCCATGCATACAATGTATATTACTGTACAGCAATGTAACCAAGCAGAGAATAACCTTGCTGCTCCTGCGCCCTCATACCACCCGGTCTGTTGCGCAATATAAATGAATAAACTAAACTAAACTAAACTAAACTAAGCTACCCATTGAATGCACATTGCACGTGATGCCTGAAGTTGACCTTGCACTGCCTTCACATTTTATGACACACATCATGAAGTTCTTGTACATGTAGATAGTGAGTAACGTACATATTTGCTGCACTGCATTGACCCACTTCAATGCAAACTGACACCTTTTGACATGCCTAATCACATAAGCAATTTCAAGTTGACCCAGCATGCATGGCAGGTTCTATTTTGTGTGTGACATGTCTGCTTGATGTGTTTGGTGTCTGTGTGTGTGTGTTGTGTGCTTCTAACATGTGTAGTGACCTTATTTCTCTCTACTTTTCAGATGATGACGCAATGGAGCCAGAGGATGGTGTTGTCATGCCAGGCACAGGGTTGTTATCAACACAGCAACCCGGCACAAGTGGGGGTCGTGGGGTATTAGGCCACGAAAACCCACATGTGCTAC
This sequence comes from Ambystoma mexicanum, assembly GCF_040938575.1. Taxonomy (NCBI): domain Eukaryota; kingdom Metazoa; phylum Chordata; class Amphibia; order Caudata; family Ambystomatidae; genus Ambystoma; species Ambystoma mexicanum. Next base: position 758,663,742 of record NC_090929.1, on the reverse strand, counting down.
AGTCCATCTTGTCTCTGGCTGGCAATGAGTCCAGCCCTGATGACCACTCTGACGTCCATGTCGAGTTGGACGAGCATCAGGTCCATATGTCAGGGGTGAGTGATTCTGATGTGGACACTCCTCTGTCTGCGACACCTGCACTGAGGGGTCAGACAGTCAGACGGTCTTGGAACCTCTGCCTGTGGTGGATCGGGACGCAGGGTTACGCTCCACACCAGTCACTGATGTGGGCCATCACGTCGACGGGGGCATGTAATCATGCAGCTGCGGGTGGTGCCAACACAACGAGGACACCCAGTCCTTGGGTCCCGCAGGGGTCAAGCCCAGCAAGGCGGTCACCGCGCGCAACTGCAGTATACTGAGTATGAGCAAGACATGACTGCCAATTCTGAATGGCAGGGGCAGCAATGGAGAACATCGCTGAGAGCATGGAGCGTGTGCCCCAATCCGTGCTCCCCCCTGCTAGGCAGGTGCTTCTCCAGCAGGAGGCGGCATGGTCCACGGCCCGCTCGCTGAGGCTTGGCGTGGCGGCCTCAGACAGGGCACGCCAGGCTGAAATGTCGTCTCTGCGTAAAGCAATTGCTGCTCATGCAGAGGCACACATGGAGGCCCTGAGGCAAGAGTATGCTTCCCTCAGATCCACTCTGGGTGTCCTTATGATGTCCCAGAGGGAGCGGGCAGAGGAGAGGTTTGCGCAGCTTGAGCCTATCATCTCGGCTGAGCTACATGCTTGCTGGGAGGTGCAGCAGTTGTCCAGCCAGGGCTTGCAGGAGGAACTCGTGCTACCTTGCAAGAGGAAGCACGTGTATCACGGGAGGTTCTGCATGCAGACCTACGTGTGATCGCCACACAGAACCAGGCTCACCCGTCCGGCAGACTTGCTGCCGACGAGGGGCAAGCTGCGGCTAGGCGTGGTCAGGCTCCTGTGCCATGCCCTCCTTTCCAGGAAGAGCCAGACTCGGACGACAGTCTATCTCCCACATAGGTCGGGCTGTGCAGGCGTTGAGCCCATGGAGGTTTTTTTTCCCTCAACATCATCGCATGTGGGTGTTGAGCAGCACGCCGTACCTCCCCCACCCTGGGTGCCTCAGACCCCCCTGGGTCGTATGTGGCCATTTTTTATTTTTCTTTTAGTTTAGTTAGTTTAGTTTCAATTTGATAGTTAGTTTAAATAGGTAATGTAGGTTTTTCATAGTTAGTGTAATTAGTTAATATAGTTTAAAATTGTTTGTCTATTGTGCATTCATGTGACGGTGTGGTGCTTTGTGGCTTTTGAGAGCATCCACTGTCTGTTCCAGCTGGGCCCTTCAAGCTTGTCTTGTGAAAGCTTGTCTTGTGTATGTGTTTGCAGTTTGGGGCCCTTGACTTACATATGCCACTCCTGCTTCCCTTATCCATGGGCTCGCATGGATGGTTTGGTGTAACAGCCTATTACACAAGGGCTCTGGACTGTCATATCTGTGGCATGTCTGCTGCTGTGAAACTTGTGTTAACACCCCTAGTGGGGATGATAGGGGTGTTATTGACCACTGTTCTTCATTCGCTAGATGGAGGGGTTTCATGATTGATGTGTACATTCATTGCTATTCATTGTGTAGTATGTTTATTATCTATACTGTACATGTGCTTGTTGCAATTCATGGTGTAGATGTTGTGTTCAACCGTTTGCCTGTGAAAGACGGACTGATGGTGTGATTAGTGATGTACGTCTCTGACATGGTCCAGTCATGTAATGCCTGAAGACACACACACAGATGACTTTAAAGCATTAATCATGTGTTTCATGCACTTTCTGCAGGGGGATGAGCCTCCAGACCACCTTTGCCAGCAGACATGGGCCATTGGACATCTGGAAGCTGGACACGTTTGGTGGTGCCGACATGCGCATGTGTGCGCAAGCAGAGGCACAGGGATTGCGCTCATGCATCCGAAAACAGCTGACGTGTTTCAAGGGACTCCAGGCAAGGTGAGCAGCACAGGGGGCCACAACACAGCAGATCTTCCACCTGGCCAGTTGCACATGCATGCTTAGTAGCAGCACTGACGGTGGGCTTGGACAAATATTGGTGTTGAAGCTCACAATACAGCTGAGATGTGTTGGTGGACTAATGGCTAGTTGACGGGAAAGTTGTCTGGGGCACCTGCAGGGCCAGTGGCACATACCTTCCGATCCACCATGGTCCATTGAGGCACTTGTATTAGCCATGTAGCATTGCAAGACATGGAAAGAAGCAGCTCACAGGGACAGACAGCAAGGGACAGACTTGTGTGCAGTGCATTTCATTACCATGTAGAATTTGACACATGCACTACCTACTTTATTTCAGTCATGGTGGAACATGACTTGATTTGAAGTCATACCTTGCTATTTGCGTCTGGCTGCTTACCCAAGGAACATTGCATCTTGTGTGATTCGTGACACATTGGTCTTCCATTTGCAACGCACCCAGCGGCGCATGACTTACTGCATTGACTTTGTATGAACCATCACAGGGGTAATTTTACGTATGGGTATGAAGCATCCACACCAGATTGTTTGTTTGTAGAGTATTTTGTTACTTTGGGGCATATATGGTGGTGTGTTTGTGTGTAATGGGCACGCACAGATTAGTAACTGTGGCTCTCTTTGCAGCATCAAACTGCTCCTGTTACCGGACCTGAGAGTGCGCAGGCAGGAGGCCAGCACTCACCCCAGAGATAAGTTTCTCTTTGTCTTCCATTTGAGTAATTTGTTACTATGTGCATGATGATCAGGTTTGGTGTACTTGTGTATGTGAAAATGTGAGGAGTACATTTTTGTACATTTCCTACTTTCCCGTGTGAATCCTACTCCCCTCTCCTGCCCCTCATTCCGGTTATCCAGTAAGCAATGCCTGTCCCAACTGCATATACCTGACCCTCCTTCCCCACCAGGGTCTCAGAAGCCTGTGTGAGTTTAACCTTGCAGGCACCCCGACCATGGTGGGGGTGGTTGGTTCGTGCCACTCCTGCACCTGTACACGGGAGCTGTGACAGTACACATCAGTTTGTGGTGCATTATTTTGTGTTATGTAGCACACATGGTACACATCCTGTTGTGACATTGTTTTACTGTGCTACCTTGGTTGTTACGTCATTGTGGTAGTACTTGGGCTTTGTGACGTACTGCTACTTCAAGTCATCTACTGGAGGCTCTTCTGGTTTGTTTTGCTGCCTGCAGGCTTTTTGCTTGGCTTCTGTGTTGGCTTGCTTTCAGTTCTCTTTGATTTGGTGTTTTTGCAAGTCAAGGTGGCCTCTGAGGGTGCTGGACACTTTTTGCACACAAGGTGGGAGATGTTGACAAAGGGGAAGGGTGATCCTGTGGTCAGGTGAACTTCAAGGATGAAGGCTACATAACCCAGGTGCTGTTGTTCAGTGGGTCATGGTGATTTGTGAGGGACGGAGGGTGTTTTGTTGTTGACAGTTGCCTTGCCCTACAGTGTGATGCGCACCCTGACATTGTAATTGTGGTATCCTATGTACATGATGTATTCTGCTGATCAATGCCTGTTCATGTGTTGTGTTTAGCTTTCAGGTGTGAGGGAATAGTTTTGGCTTGGCATGCTGGGGTGTACACATGGTGAATGTTCACATGTGATGTGTAGAGGACACTGATGGTCACTTGATTGCACATGCATATATTGAGTACATGTCCCTACTGACCCACACACTCGTACTATGATCCACTACATGTACAACCACCCTTCCATGTCCACATGTACACTCTGTTTGCCTTCTGGTGCCCATTGTGTCCCTGCAGCACATGATCTATGACCAATTGTGGATCCTGTACATGCGCATTTTGCTTTTTGATGTAGTTTGTCGCTTAGATGTGATGCTTAGGGTGTGCGTCACACACAAGGGCTGTTCACTATGCTGTGCGCTGAGCAGTGTGTTGCATGAGGTGGACACGGCACACAGAAGTTGCAGTGTTGATTTTGCTATGCACAATGTGCATGTAGACAGGCATTCATTATTATGTTACAACTACAACTGTTGTAATGCATTTGGGTATGACTTCTTTTGTGTGGGAGGTTGTTGGTCCGTCATTTCATCTGATTCCTTGTCATGCATCATTGTCTGATGCCACTTTACATTTTTCACATGTTAATATGTACCTTATTGGTACTGTTTTGGTTTATAGCTATTGCATGCCATGTCCTGTTGTGGTTTGGGAGGGTTTGGGTGACATAACAGTGATAGTCATGGCCTGTTTTGCAGGTCTGTGTGATTCACAACTTGTATGTGTGCCCTGTGGTCACACAGGATTGCTTATGTTTAAGTAGCTAGGCATGCACACAATGTGGCACTTCCATGGCAACATTCTCAGGGTGGTAAGGTTGTGACAGTTGACTGTCTCTTTGTCATCATCGATTGTCACCTGGTATGTGCCAGGCCTGTGTGCACTCCGCAGGGGTGGGAGTTTAGGTGATAAATGTGGCCACAAGCTGGGTCCGGGCTTCTTCGCCACGTGCCCTATCCCTTCCCATGGGCAGCGCCTGTGCCTGTGGTTGGGGATGTGGGGGCACCACCATGTCCACCGGTACGCCCTGCCATGTTGCAACAATGTGCAGGACACATGCTGCAATAATGATCCTGCACACTACTGGGGGTGCATAAAGTAGCTGCCCGATAGAGCGGTCAAGGGAGCGGAAGCGTGAGTTGAGCACTCCGAATGTGCGCTCCACTATGGCCCTGGTTGCAATATGGGCCACGTTGTATCTTACCTGGGGTCGTGTGGTGGGGTTCCGGATTGGCGTCATCATGTGGTTGCTCAAAGGGTAGGCACTGTCCCCTGGAGAGGTGATGATGGTTGTGATTATTGGGGTTTGTTTATTTGTGTGTGTGTGACATGCATGCATGTGCACAGGGCATTTGTACTCACCTAGGAGCCATGTGTCGCCATGCTGCCCAGCTTCCAGGGCCCGGCTCAGGGCGGACATTCTGTTTATGAAACTGTCATGGGTGGAGCCAGGGTAGTTTGCATAGACAGAGGTGATGATTACCTTTGCATCGCACACCACCTGTACGTTGATGGAATGCCAGTGCTTGCGGTTTCGGTAGATATGCTCAGTGGCCCGAGATGGACGTAGGGCCACATGGGTGGAATCTATGGCACCGAGCACTTTGGGGAAGTGTGTCACCCTGTAAAAGTCCTGGACAACGGCCTGCCTTCCTGCGGGTGTTCTGGGCATGTATATGTGCCTGCAGACTGAAGGGTGTGCAGTGATGATTGCCAACACCTGGTGTAGACAGCGTGACTGCGTGGCCTGTGAGACCCCCCACTATGGCAGTAGTCCGCTGAAATGACCCAGTGGCCAAAAAATGCAGGACATTGAGCACCTTCTCCAAGGGGCTCAATGCTTGGGAGCAGAGGGTGGGGGATGTAAGGTCATCTTCCCACTCCCTGACCAGGTCTAGGATGATACGAGGTGGAAACCTATACCTGCCGTAGACCTGGTCATCAGGCATCCCAAAAAGGCTTGTCCGGGGTGAAAAAATGCGGGCCCTGGCTATTCTCCTCCTCCTGCTGTGTCCCACGATCAGTGCTGCGACAAATGGGGCATTCATCATAGCTGTATAAACGTGTTTGCTGTTTGCGCGCACTTTTATACTGTGTGCGGGATGCTTCCGCCTGCCTTCGTGTGGCAGACGTGTTGACGCCTGTGCGCGTCTTTTGACGTGCGTGGGTTTCCCGTATTCGAATCCATGAATACGAGTTGTTCACGTCCATGTGGGCGTTCCGTGTAGTTCCCTGCAGTAATTCCCCAGTTACACCTTCTTTTTCACACGTTATTCCCCATTCTGCGTGTTACGCCCACTGTTCCGCCCACTTTTGTTATGTGCGCTTTCCCTGTGCGCATAGCTCACACCATTTGATGACGTGTGAGCCCGCGTGTGCCATGCACGGATTTGGCGCACAACCAGTGGAAAACACGCGCAGCGCCTTCTTTGAATCACACGCGTGCACGTGCGCTTGCTTTCTCACGCTTGCGCCAGCTTGCGCTGGGATTTTCGGCGCACATTTGTTCCATGAATCGGCCCCTTAGTATTCTACTCATTTGCAAACCATGATGAACTAACATATTGTAAATAAAATATAAAGGCTGAACATAGTCAAAGGAAATTGCATGCACACACTATGTTCAGTTATCAAACAAGAATACTACTACAAAAACATAAAAATCAACATCTAAATTAACATAAGTGCTATAAACACACAAAATTACTAACTGCTTTCTTTTGCAATTACAGTGAAGACCACTCTCCTGAAAAGCAGCAGCATTTGAAGTACAAACAACAACTTAGAAGAAATCTGCCCATTCTAAACAAAAAAGTAAGTACAATACTACCATAATATTCTTACTGCTACTCAAACACACTGTGGGGTTGATTCATGGAATTTCTGCACGTAAAAACAGATCTGTACACCATTCTGCCCACAAATCCTCATTTGTTAAACAAGGATTTGCAAGCAGAATGGCACACACATCTCTGTTTTTCGATGCACACATTACATAACTCAGCCCCTAGAATGTTAGTATTGCAGACCAAAGAACTGTTTTAATTCTATACATTAGATTTAATATTAGTGCTTCTCCTCACCACTAGCTTACTTTCTACTGTCATCTGAACCCCATTATACGAACACACAAATACAAGAATAGCCTTCCCAACTAGTTATAGCTGCCCAATGCACAATCACACACCACCACATACATCCTTACCATCATACTCAGACACTCTTGCACACAGCACACATACATTGCAGAACAGCCCAACCCATACCTTTTGTTTCAACAGCCCCAAAGAATGCCTACCAAAAAGCATGTCCATAGAAAGCAATGCAGAAGTAGAGCAAATGAAAATAAGTGTCCAAAATATCATCCATCTCTATCAGAATTTGTACAAAAAGTTCAAACAAAAGATCTAATAGAGTCATTACGCGAAACAAAACAAGCTTCCAGTACAAAAAAATTGCCTCCTCTTACAAAATATAAAACGAAACAGAAAGTGATTAACAAGAATTCAGCTAGCACTACTGCTAACACTGCTCCTATAAGTCTTGATGTAGTGGCAAGTAACCATACAAAAAAAGTATTTTACAAAAAATGTACCGCCACAGAGTCCTTCAGAATCTTATAAAAACGGGAGAGAAATCATGCACAGCCCTTAAAACCTACCGTAGAAAATTAATCTTAGAAGCTCTCATAGACAGGCAATCCTTCTCAAAAGGAACTTATTTATTTTAGTGTTAAACAGAATGAAACCACTAACAAAACTAACTACTAAATTACAAAGAAGATTTCTCAATAAACGGAATGTCAACAAAAATGACTTCTTAAATATCTGTGGAGGTGAATGGAGTCACAGCATAAGCACAGAACTATATTTCAATGAAGAAGCATACAAACAAAAGCAAACAAACACAATTGCCATACATAGCAGTGGATGAGGGTATGAAAAACTTAATAATACCATTATGGAACAAGAAACGCTGCTCACTAAAATATCCCCAGAAAACTCAGTATCACCTCTCCATCAGACTGAACCAAAACGTCCAGTATACAAATGGCCGTGCACGTCAATGTGTAACATTGACAAAAACTCTTTCAAATCTTTACGCCAGTTCCTCAATCAATATGTAAAAGGCAAAGACAAATTCAAAATGAAACTTAAATAAATATGGATACCTGTCCAGTGTACAAACACACAGGACTACAAGGACATTTATTAACCTGCATTTCAGGACCTAATTGCAAAAGCACCTTCCATCATATCAAAATGATATCAACACATCATTCAACTATAAGAAATCTAGTCCATAAACTGTACTATGCTAAAAGTCCTGCTTTAGACAATTTAAATAACAATCTTCTACATGGTACAGCCAAAGACCTACTCGAAGAAATAGAGCATATCCAGAGAAAATATTTTGGATGTGAAAGCCACTTACAAAATGCAATAGCTTTACAACTGACCAGGAGGAATTCTACAAATTGCAACCTTCTACTACACACATACAAAAAAGAAATACTAAAATTTAAAAGTACATCCACTGAAATACCAAACCATGTGTGTGTTGCCGCAGAACTTTTTATAAAAGTAGCACAAAAACTGTAGACATAACATTCAAAATAGAAGACAATGAAGATTCCAAATGGTTTGAATTAGCTCTCTACCTTGTAGCAGAAAACAAATACAAAATAAATGACCCCTTAATACTTTGCAGTTACTGCACTGCAAAACTTGACAACAACCAAACTCCTTCATATGCTATCACAGAATTATTCCCACTACCAAAACCCTTGCAACAACTCAATTTATATGAGAGCATCATAATTCAAACATTGCAACAATTTGAAGTAATAATATGCCTTCAACCAAAAACAGCAAAATTACCTCCCTCAGAATTAGTGAAAGGCATTTGTGACAAAGTAGTTTATTTACCATTAGATCTGAAAGAAAATGTACACACCTTAGGAGTGCAACATCCAATAGAGCAATCTTTAATTGTCTTAGTAAATGGTGTACCTACAAAAGACAAAAAAAATTGGCAACAACTCGTAGGCTTACATAAAGTTAGACAAGCTTTGCAATATCTAAAAGACAACAATGAATACTCCAAAGAAATTAATATTGAAGAAAACCTGAGGGAAACGACTGTAATAATTCAAGAGTCACCAGAAACTGGTCAATTTGAACTTCTAGATTCTGCTACATTATCCAATATTTTAGACCATTTTACAATTCATCCATTTTACTCTAAAGACACCATAGATGATGCACTAGAAATGTACCAAATGCAACAAACCAAAGGATCACGAATCAGCATATGGGAAAAAAGTATAGAAGCACGTGATTTTCCTCTACTCTTTCCTACTGGGAAAGGAGGAAGGTACGATGATAGACCCACTCAAATAACAGCACCAGAATACCGCTCGTTACAAATGTATTCTGAAGATCCCAGATTTAGATAAAATGTGGAATACATATTCCATCAACTCTTTGAAATTGAACTAGCAACTCTATGCTACAGAGTTGCACAAACATTGAAATCAGGTACCCACTTATGTCAGCTACGCAATGACTACAAATGTGCAAGAAAAAGATGAGGTTTTACAATCAAGCATTACAAATCTGTTAGCAAACATGCGTGGTACTAAAGAGTACTGGTTCTGACGTCACATTCTGCACGTTCTATGATAAGAAACCTTGGCCTACCCACTTGGTTTGTTACATTAAGTTGTGCAGAATATGCATGGGAAGATTTACATGATTTCCTACGCATATCAAACAAAAACAAAACAAACATAGATATACTAACACCTGGAAAACTTTGCTCTCTAGATCCTGTTAATGTTTCAAGATATTTCCATCATCGCTTCATTGCTATGCTACACTTTATTTGTAATAAAACTGTTCCTCCCCTCGGAGAAGTGCAACACTTCTTTTGAAGAAAAAAATACAAAGCCAGAGGAGCATCACATATCCACTTGCTTTTATGGATTAAAGATGCTTCTAAATTTGGTCAAGACAGTGATGCCACTGTTTTATAGTTTATCAAAAAATATGTCACTTGTGAAATTCCATCAGAAGCAACAAATAGTGATCTTTATGCACACATTGTACAATTTCAAAGACACAAATGTGGGAAATGTTGACATCACAAATACAAAAACAAAGGGAAATACTACACCAAATGCCGCTTTGGTTTCCCTAGACCAGTTACAGCAACAGGTCAAGTAAATAACTTCATGTCTTCAGTTAGACATAGTGTTAAAGGTAAACCACCTAAGAACACATATTACATAAAAAGAATAGAAGAAGCAAAATATATCAATGATTACAATGCAATCATTACCCTCTTATGGAATGCAAACATAGATGTGCAGTACATTAGAGACAATTCCACTGCAGTTGCACGATATGTTACAGCCTACTTAACCAAAGCAGAAAAAACAGAGCTTCAAGACCTCTGGGATGACCTATGATCGGACAAAACACTGTCTCAGAAATTGTACAGCTTAGGCATAAAAATGCTTTCATAGAGAATGTGGCTGCTATGAAGTTGCAGATCGCTTAACCGGTACTGCTTTGTATGGAAAATCTGAAAATATAGTATGGCTAAGTCTTAGTCCTGCTAAATCTAGAAAAAGAGTTCTCAAATCATACGACGACATAGAAACAATAGCCAAAAATGATCCCAACAGCCAAGACAGTTTGAAAAACAATTTATCAGACACATACTACCCAAACAGGAGTACCACATTAGAAACCATGTGTCTACACCACATAGACCAAAACTTCACATACAAAAATAATATTAAACCAGATGAAAATAAAGGTAGATACAGAGTGACAAATTGTGAAGGCAGCTTAGTGAAACTTACAAAACGAAACTTAATTAATCATATCAAATTGTCATTAAAAACTCCTGAACATAAAGAACTATATTACATGTCCCTGCATCCAAACTCTGGAATACCATACCCATTGCACTTAGAACAGAACCGGCCTTCCGTGCCTTCAAAACAATGCCAAACTCTGGCTTTTCGCATGCGACACACCACACTCCAGTTAACAGCTATACACCTATCAGATACCCGGAATCCACCCACCATTAGCTCATCTCTACATCCTGTGGATCACCCTTGCACTACCATCACCTGTATCTTGTTCCACTATGTATTGCTGTACCATATCATTCTCATAACTGTTTTTCTTCTGTATATTCATGTATGTAACTATCTTTTTGAAACATGTATGCAACCATCCTCTTGAAAAACATTGCGCCCGAATGCCCCAGGGCAAGGTGCGCAATACAAATAAATAAATACAAATAAATACAAATACAAATACAACTTTTTAAACCATGGAGAAAAGAAGAAGAGTTACTAGATATCTATAACTCCTATGAAGACGCTTTCAAAGCAAAAGAAAGCACTATAACCAATGTAAACTTTACACAGTACAAAACAATGTTGCACAATGAACAGTAACACAAAGAAGAACTCCAGGCCCAACTAGATAGACACTCCTGACCTTAGTCAACCTTCGATAACAGGAAGCCAAGAACCACTGGGACAGCCAATAATAGCAAATGAGGAAGAATTACCTAAGACAGAAGTAGAAAACACCATGAGTCACTATGAAAAAGATACAGAAGACTGAACTGTACTGCAATCAAAACTGAACAATGAGCAGCGTAGCATTTGTTAAGAAGTAACAAAAGAAATTGCACATGGTGTACAACAAGAAAATAAAGAATGTTCCTGCCAACATTACAAACCTATACTAATATATGTCAGTGGTCAAGCTGGTTCAGGCAAAACATTCTTAATCAAAATCCTCAGCAAGTTCCTTCAACAATTGACAAACAACAAACTGTCAGCTGTTGTAACTGCCCCCACAGGTTTAGGTGCCTACAACATAGGCAGTGTCACTTTACACCGATTACTACTCCTTCCAGTAGTACACCAAAACAAATTGGAATTTTACAAACTTTCTACAGAAGCTGCAATGGAACTATGCACAGGTTTAAAACAAATGAAAATACTACTAATAGATGAAGTGAGCATGGTCTCCAACCTAATGTTGGCCTTGATTCACCTCAGATTACAAGAAGTACTCAAAACAAACTAAGAAGAGCTCTTTGGAGGAAAACACATTATTGTTGTCGGAGATCTTCTTCAATTGACACCAGTGAAAGGTGAACCTATTTTTAAAACCTTAGGACACAAACTCTGCCGTAAAACTGTTGGCAGCATAGGAAATGTCAACATTTGGCAACATTTCCAATACAGAGGATTAACAGAAAACTTGCGCAAGTCTGCAGACCTCACATACGCGAACATTTTAAAAACTATTAGAGTAGGTGTACTACCTCAAGAAGCACCATCTATATTAAAAAGCCGGCACATCCATGCACTGTATGGCCATAATTCATGTGCCTCTGATGTCATGGAAAAATTAGCACACACAAATGTCCCTTCTATGTCCTTGATGCCTACTGTTCAAAATTCAATGAAACAATGTTGAAAAAAGGAATGCAACCAATAATTTAAATTTGCTCCCCAGACAAACTGGACGTACATGGTATGACACTACCCATGTGTCAACAAACCACAACAAGATTAAATAGCTTAGAAAACTCAGCTGCTTTGGAGAAAATATTAAAATTATCTTTAAACTGTAGAGTAATGCTTAAACATAGCCCATAGGCTTTCAAACATTCCCACGTGACAACAACATTCAGTTTGTCAATATTCTCTTTGACAAACTATCAGAAGTAAAAAAGATAGGACACTCAACAGCTCGATTCCTTCTTTTCAAAGACATGTATGTACGCAGAGAGCATATTTTCTCTACCTCTAGCATATGCAGTCACCATTCACACATCACAAGGTCTTACACTAGATAAAGCATTAATAGATATTGGGAACACAGTCTTTAAAGAAGGTATGAGCTACGTAGCACTATCATGCTTACGTACACTTAACGGTCTAGTTCTAATCAACTTTGATGCAAGTAAAGTAAACGCTGATGTTCCTTGCATTTTAGAATACAATAGATTACGTTCACTGTACACCCCATCTAAAAACCTATCCTGTTCCACAAAAAACAAAACGTTGTAAAAGAAAACTACTTCAAACAGAAATGCAACAGGATCTCACTACAAATCCTCCAAAGAGAGTAAAACAAGCTAATACTTCATCAATTACTACAACCAAAGAAGAATCTACGACTCAAAGTAACTCATGTACTTCTTCAAAGAAGCAACACACACTCTGAAGAAATGACTTGGACACCGAACTATCGGGTCCATTCAAATTTCTGGTGTAAATTGCTGCGCAAATGTAGCAATAAATACTCTATTCCAATTTCCACCAATTGTTGACAACATTTACCTACACAATAGAGACCAATTGTGTTTGCAAATGTTAGTCCTTCATAGACATGTAAGCAACAATCCTGACAACACATACAGTGTTCATGGAATAAGACAAGAATCGGACTACTGTGCTGGAATGTTGAAATTCACTATAAACTCACAAGAAAATCCACAAGAATTTCTAATGTACTTACTACAAGTAGTGGAAAACAAAAACATACATATAACTGAAATCTTCCAGATTTCATACATGTGGAAGCATACATGCACTTTCTGCAACAATGTGGCACAGGAACAAATCCCTAATGAACGCTTTGTATATGTATCCATACCGAACTGTGACTCTGTTCCATTTCAGCAACTTGCACAAAATGCAAACCATGGCAGATTATGTACTACCTGCAATTCAGATAATCGCTCCACCTTACATATACAAACACATAGTAAATGCGTAATACTAATGCTTCTACGTTACAATGCAGATGGTACCAAAAACAACTGAAAGCTGACTGGAATCACACATGGTCAAGTATCACTTGGTAAGAAAACATTCACAACAATAGGTATAATCTACCACACAGGAGCCACAACCAATGCAGGTCACTACACTGCATATATACAAAATAATCTTGGATGGTTTGAATGTAATGATAGTACCATTACTCTAAAGCAGAGATTAACAGCAAATCTTATAAACGCTTATTTAATATTCTTAAAACCGAAATTTAATAACTAATCTGTGCATAAACATTAATAAAACTTCAATTAGAAAATTATAAACAGTTAGAATACGCCAACAGGTATCTAACTGCCCCAAGATTCTGCAACAACCAAACAGATAAATCAATACGCTCAATTATAAGAAGAAATAAACAATTAGACTACGCCAACAGGTAGCTAACTGCCACAAGATTTTGCAACAACCAAACAAATAAATCAATAATACTAAAATCTAACAAGAAATAAACAGTTAGAATACACCAGCAGGTATCTAACTGCCCCAAAAATCTGCAACAACCCAACAGATAGATGAGCAACTTGAGAATATAAATAAACAACTATAACCAGTTACAATTCGCCAACAGGTAATTAACAATCTGCAACAAGTCAACAGATAGAACATTAGCCAGAAACAACAAGTAAACACTGAAAACAAAGAAAGAAATGTACTGTACCATAACTAAAAAGTTTTTTTTTTTATCCAACATGGATCTTTTTTTCCACATACCCAATGATTTAAGAAACAAACACCGAAACTGAGCAAATTGCACAGTACACTGGTTTGTAAACTACTAAATATGAGGGTCGAAATAAAGCAGAAATGTCTATTATACAATGCAACAAGTCTTTATAAACTACCTACACTAACATGATCTTTTCTTTTATCACAGAAATTGAAAAAAAAGAATATCTGCTCCAGTTATACAATTCATGAAAAAATATATCCAATCACAAAAAATCAAACAGTAAGTATATATAATACAACTCACAAATACTGCTCCATAACACAACAATTGAAGCAAACATCTAAACCATACACCACAATACAAAATATTTACTTCCATGGATATGTTATACTGCAGTGCTTGTTACCAAACTCTACAATCTTAATTACATGACGTAGCCAAAACTTCACATAAACTATACAAATGAAACAGTACACAAAACTGTAGTTTTGTGAATATTTGATAGATGTTTGATTCTATGGGTGTGATATGCTGCGCCATGCACCCAAGACTCTAGGCCCTGGCCACAACCACCGCAGCATATCACACCCATAGATCACACCCATAGAATCAAACATTTTAACTGTGCTATATGGGCTACTGCATTTTGACCGTGGACATGATGAACACTTCAGGGGTGCCTGCCACCTAAACAAATACAGTATTTACCCCATCTCTTACTCCCCCACCCGCCCCAAGCACGCTTACACACCAACACACTCCCCAAAGTTGTATTTCTCCCCGTTCGTTGCTGCGCTGTCCGCAGATCCAAGATGGCGGCTGCATCAAAACAATGTGACGCACTTCACGCTTCATTGCAGCCAATCAGCTTACACGTCGCGTGTCCGCGGACATGAGGCAAGCCGATTAGCCAATGGGTGTCCTGTCCGCGGAGCGAACAGGGAAATGTGTCCATGGAGCCCATAATGCCTGTAAAATATGCCATTCAACTGTGAAAAAAGGACCATAATGGCTGCACTAATGTAGGCCAGTATTCCAGGTAAGAATATTAATGTTGGTTTTACCTATAATGCCAGTAAAATATGCCATGGCCCTTTAAGAATATCCATGCCGGTTGCCCCAATGTAGTCCCACATACATAGGAATACTCATTAAGTTGGGTCTGCCCATAATTTCAGTAAACCTGCCATGCCACGGCAAGAAACTATCCATACTGGATGCTCAAATTCACCCCCAGGCTTTCTTCCTGGCCCACATGCACAGACACACATTCATAAAAGCTTACAAATGCAGTTACAAACCACAACATACGCACTTCTCTTCACTTCACATATACTCTCACAGAACATTCCCACTGCACTTTCATTCACACACACCCATACACAACATTCACAGTTCACTCTCTGTCATACATGCACTTACACAGACACAACCCAACGTATGCATGCATACATATATTTACATGCACACTCTTGCATGCATGCTTACACATACAACAATGCATGTTGTCTTACTTGCTCCACCAGCTCTGGACTTGATGCCACCTCCAAGCTGCTCTTTAGCCCTCTGGCTCCTGTGCACCATGCGGGGAGCAACCAGGAAAAAGGGGGTGGGGGGCTCTGTCCAGTTTCTGAACTGTGCAGTCAAGCCTGAGCAACATAATGTTCCACCCCAGAAGAACTTAGGGCCTGATTCACAGACACGTTTTATAATGGCTCAATCCCATTGAAAAACGATCTTGAATTAGGCCCTTAATGTTCAGGGAGGAAGCACAGGAGCTCTGCTTGCACTCATTTGGGCCTGCATTTCCGCAGCCTACTTGCCCATCTGGCATGCATAATGGAGAACTGCAAAATGTGAAGGAAAATCATGTTTCTCTGCTATTGCTGGCTCATTACTCTGTGGCTCCTTCAAAATGGGTGATACTTTGGTGCACTATACTTTGTGGGCGAGCAGCCAATGCCTCAGCTGCTTCTGAACTGGAGACTGCTGCTACGTTCATTCAATGCAGTCCTCCTGTTCCCTTGTCTCGCCAGCTGCTTCGTTATTACACTCTTCATCTCCATTGCATTATCATTGCACTGCCCATAATAGTCCTTCTTCTTCTACAGTAAGTTCCTGGTCGGGTCCAATACCCATGTCTTCCGGCTCCAGTGAACTTCCCCAATGTATGTTGGGACCTTTACATGCCTTTTAATCACCATCAAGTATTCGGTAGTGCTAAAGAAATATCAGAAAGCCCAAAGGGAAGTCTCATGAAAGAGAATAAGTTTCATGTAAATGTCTCTCCCAACAACGTTTTACGATCGGTACCGCTTGGAGCCATCATGGGTTCTATTTCATGCAGCAGCTGTTATAGTTAACATTTAAAAAAATGCATTCCACAAATCAAATTTTACTACAAAATCTTGTTATTAACAGAGTTTCACAAAGAAGTTTTGGAGCTCACTAATAATGGAACTGTAAAGTGCGACCTATTCAGACGGGCGACATGGATAGATTGCCATCCTCATCTGTAATATTTGACTTGGGCTTGCCACAGCTGGAGACATTTGTATGACAGGTTCAACACTTGGAAATTGAGAGAGATTTATTATTTAATGAAACATGTGCGTGCACACCCTAAGACCTGGAGTCCAAGTCCCTGGGACATTTCGTTTGTGGTATACAGTTGGCTCAGGTTTAACAATGAGTTGACATTTCTGAACTCTCGCGTTCCACACATGCAGTCAGTGAAGAATTACTCCCAGCTGCCTCACAAGCATTGTTTGGGAGGAATCTTCTATACTGATTCCAGGGGGTAGGTGGGGCATTGTGGGTTGATACTTTTGTCTTGTATCCTTCATGTTCAGTGAGGGTGAAAAGTGAGTGTCTGGAAATCAGCGCCACTACATTCATGACAGATGGTTTAGGCACACGAATCACAGTTTGCAGGTGACCCTAAACACTCTGTACGCATTTCTTAATACATGTTTTCGATTACGGTTCAAGCTCTTTTCCAGTGGCATATATGAACTGAAATGTAACACATAGAAGACCGCTGGGAAATAATGCGTATTCTTCCTTAAAAAAAAAGAAAAAAACGTGAAACAAATTTCTAAGCAACAACTGTGTAGCTTTGTATCAAATCTATTTAAGATACTAGCGGTCCTGTCATAAAAGACGAAGGGGGTAATTCATAGAATTTAGCGCAGCGCACAGTGTGCGCAAGCGAATCTCTGCGCCAGCCACGTGCGCTAAAATCCATTTCCGCGCACATCGTATTCATGGATTTCAGCTACCAAAACCAGCCGTGGCTCACAGTGGCGCAGCGACCCTGCAGCAGCGGCAGTTACGCCCCCAAGAACGCCCCTTGTGCAGGGAAAAGCCATCAAAATCCCCAATCCAGCGCAAAGGGCTGCGCTAACCCTGTACCAGCACGGCAAGCGGGGTACGAGTATTACTGGGGCTCGCGGGAAGTTTCACTCGCGATTGGCCCTGTGCGAGCGGGGTACGTGTATATCATGGGTGCGCGGGAAGTTTCACACGCGATTTCAGCAGGGTACGTGTATTTCAGGGGTGCGAGGGAAGTTTCACACGTGATTTCAGCAGGGTACGTGTATTTCAGGGGTGCGCGGGAAGTTTCACACGCGATTACAGCAGGGTACGTGTATTTTAGGGGTGTGCGGGAAGTTTCACACGCGATTTCAGCAGGGTACGTGTATTTCAGGGGTGCGCAGGAAGTTTCACACGCGATTTCAGCAGGGTACGTGTATTTCAGGGGTGCGTGGGAAGTTTCACACGCGATTACAGCAGGGTACGTGTATTTCAGGGGTGCCGGGGAGTCCTACACGTGATTTGGCAGTGTGGGTCCTCCCAGGTGTTCCCTGTACACCCTCCACAGCCCCTGCAGGCAGCCCACACCACAGGGGACTACCCTGCACCCCTGGTCATGTCCCGCAGGCAGCCCACCCAACATGGGCATGCCCCCCAGCAAAGGCACATGTCTCCTTGCACTACTGATCACCAACTCATGTCCCCTTGCACCCTCACACCCCAGCAGCGTGGGGCACCTGCCAGCAGGCCCCCACTCATGTCCCACTCATGTCCCCCTGCACCCGCACCCCCCAGTAGTGTGGGGCACCTGCCAGCAGGCCCCCACCCATGTCCCACTCATGTCCCCTTGCACCCCCACCCCCCAGCAGTGTGGGGCACCTGCCAGCAGGCCCCTACTCATGTCCCACTCATGTCCCCTTGCACCCCCACACCCAGCAGTGTGGGGCACCTGCCAGCAGGCCCCCACTCATGTCCCACTCATGTCCCCCTGCACCCCCACCCCCCAGCAATGTGGGGCACTTGCCAGCAGGCCCCCACTCATGTCCCACTCATGTCCCCCTGCACCCCCACCCCCCAGCAGTGTGGGGCACCTGCCAGCAGGCCCCCACTCATGTCCCACTCATGTCCCCCTGCACCCGCACCCCCCAGCAGTGTGGGGCACCTGCCAGCAGGCCCCCACCCATGTCCCACTCATGTCCCCTTGCACCCCCACCCCCCAGCAGTGTGGGGCATCTGCCAGCAGGCCCCTACTCATGTCCCACTCATGTCCCCTTGCACCCCCACCCCCCAGCAGTGTGGGGCACCTGCCAGCAGGCCCCCACTTATGTCCCACTCATGTCCCCTTGCACCCCCACCCCCTAGCAGTGTGGGGCACCTGCCAGCAGGCCCCCACTCATGTCCCACTCATGTCCCCCTGCACCCTCACCCCCCAACAGTTTGGGGCACCTGCCAGCAGGCCCCCACTCATGTCCCACTCATGTCCCCCTGCACCCCCACCCCCCAGCAGTGTGGGGCACCTGCCAGCAGGCCCCCACACATGTCCCCCAAACACCACGCCATGACTATACAGACCCATGGCCCTAATGCCAACCCAAATCCCACCCCTCCACCCCCAGTGCAAACACCCAACGAACCACTCCCTAGTAAATCACCCATTCCATGATTGTCTGAAAAGAACCAGCATGCCCATCAGCAAATGTCCTACAGTGCCACACAGTTGCAACACATGACTGTGCCAATGCTCATGGAGACATGCACCAAAATCATCACTGTACACCACACCAATAATGTTGAATAAAGAAATGTATTAACAAATATAACAAATGTCAAAATGAAAAGCACACATGCAAATGAAGAAATAATATTTGAAATAAGAAAAAGAAAGTCAAATCCAAGCAAGAAAAGAAATCCAAAACATGAAAAAAATAAGTGGTTCATCCCCAAAGTCCATAGAACAAAATCCAAAGAGGGAAAGCATAAAAAAACATTACTCCATGTGAATATGACTAAAAGAAAGTATATACATGTCCTGAAAATTGAAAACGAAAGTCTGAAGGGTCCATTATCCCAAAAGCAAATGAAACCTACCAAGAACCCTATCTAAAATACAACTATATACAAAAAGTGGAGCAAAGTCTGTGGACTCCAAATCATAATAATAAAGAAATGAAACCTAAACCTAAATAACTATATACAAAGGCGGCGGGCTAGTCCGACGGCTCACTGGTTGATGTCATGGGCCAGGGCATCATCGAACTCCTTTTCAATGGCTTGGAGGCGGTCATGTTCCCTGGCCCCGAGGTCTCGCTGGGATAATGCGGTGTCCAGCTCCAACTCCCTGCGAATACCCTTGAGGTACTCAGCCCGCCTCAGCGCCCTCCGCATGGAGTTCTCCGCCCTGACCATTGTGAGCGTTCCTCCTCCTCCCGCCGCCGCTCCGCACCTATCTGCTGACCCAACCGCTCCCACACGGAAGACACTCACATTCCAGGGTTCTCCTGCCCTCCGGCCGATGCCTGCCCCCCTGATGTTGATGGCCCCGAGCCATGATGCCTCCCACGTCGAGCCTGCCGCTGCCTCCGACGCAACTGCCTCTGCCAGCACAACGGCATCCAGGCTGATGGAATCCACCGACGCCGTCGTGTACGTGCCCTGCCTGATGATGCTGTCACATCCTCCATCTGCTGGGGTCCAGTTGCTGGTGTGTCCACCCCTGCTGGACCTCTGACTCCCGACTGTGGCAGGGATGGGATCCCCACCGAGTTGGCTGCGTTGGTCGGGGCAGGTCCACAGGGGGCCCTGGTGGCATCTGGGCCGGAAGACGGCATGGAGAACGACTGGCGCATAGCCTCCACAGAGGAGGAGATGGTCGCCAGAGTGGCCGACACATGTACGAAACCCCCGACCATGGCCGCTCCCAACTGGGCCACGTTGGCATGGTGCTCTTCGTGATGACGTGCGTGCTCCCCCCGGGAAGCACGCACGTCATCACGAATGACACCCGTGCGCAACGCAACACCAATCAGGACCTTCTCCATACGGCCAGGGGTCCCCTTGTCTGCAGGTGGAGGGGAGTCAGATGACATGGACATCCCCCCTACCTGCGGACGGGCCTGGGATGGGGCATCCCTGCTGGTGCATGGTGGTGCAGTCACAGTGTCAGGGACAGTGACATGCACAGGCCCCTCCACGGCGACCTGTGATGCCTCCTGCTCCTGGACTGCACCACTTGCACCAGCAGGGATGCCCCCACCAGGCCCCATGTGCGGCTCAGTAGCGGCCTCCTCCTCCTCTGTGGAAACCACCAACCTGGATGGCTCCACACCGTCTTCCGCTGTTGCAAGCCCCTGTGGGGGCTCACCCACCCCTTCCGCTGCAGCCGTGGGGGCATCCCTGCCGCTTTGCTCCACAGCGACGTCTCCGCCCTCTTCTTCACTTGGCGCTGTGTAGAGGGAGACATAGAACACAAGCATCAGGGTACTGTACAATGGTCCCCTAGACAGGAAGCAATAGCAGATGAGTGGCACTGTCAAAGATCACTTCCATCATGTCCATCCACAACACATGGGTCAGTGCAGGCAAAACACATGCAGTAACAGGCATGGCACATGCTATGGACATTAGCATACATGTCCAAGGGACTCTTGAAAAATACAATGTTGTTTTGGAACTCACATGCATCATGGGTCATGCCTATCACATGCACACACTTCACTGTAGTTTCATCCATCTGGCCTCGTACACCCCAGACACAGTGGATGCAAGGATAACTAGGCTGCATC
The DNA here is from genome assembly GCF_040938575.1 of Ambystoma mexicanum. NCBI lineage: Eukaryota > Metazoa > Chordata > Amphibia > Caudata > Ambystomatidae > Ambystoma > Ambystoma mexicanum. Next base: position 758,642,545 of record NC_090929.1, on the reverse strand, counting down.
AGTGAATCTGAACATTGTCACAGACATGTGTCATGCATCTATGGCATTCACAAGTCACAGACACGCAGGTCAGACACACAGACATGGACACCATACATGTACATGGCATCAGCACCCATCCCTGACCCCCACCCATGTCCAGGAACAGAGACTGGCATGCTCTCATGTGTCCATTCCGCATAGGGCTCCCCATGTTGCATTTAAACACATGCACCAACCGTGTGGTTCACACATTACTGGTCTCACATGCATGACCATGATGTCTCTGCACACACACATGCATACATGGCCTATGTCACACATACAGTCAAGTATCAGACAACCAGCACACTGCAACATGCCCTGTCTCACACAGCAATGCTTGGCCACTTACCGCTCGACTCCAGACGGGTCTGTCTCTCAAGGATCTGGGCATGGAGCGCTGGGCGTACGTGTTCCAGGATCCTCATCTGGATGGTACTCATGCTGCCCCGGCCCCCCTGCACGAGGCGCCGGGCCTTTATGAGGGTCCTGGAGCTCAAGTCCTCCCAGTGCTTCTTGACTTGCTTGATGTTGCGGGTTGCCACCCCCTCCGCGTTGATGGCAACCACAAAGTCATCCCAGATCCTGTCCCGTCCTTCCTTGTCGGCGTGTGATGATCCGAAGAGGGCATCATAATGCCCCAGGACAAGCTCCACCAGGACACCAACTTCCTTCTGACTGAAGCTGGTGGCCCTCTGCCCCACTGGCTGGGGGTCGCCAGTGGTCTCAGATGGTGTTTGCCCCGACATGGCGACCCCTGAGGCAGGCATGGGTGGACAACTGGGTCCTGGGGCTGGGCTGTGGAGCGATGGTATCCCAGTCGGGAGTCATCTGTTCCAGCAGGGGTGGGCACCGCAACTGCACCCCTGCAGATGGCTGATGTGCAGGCACCAAATGGCAGGGCACGAGGGCAGCAGGCAGCAGCAGATGGCAGGTGGGAGCGTGCTCATGGCTCTGGGGGGCAGTGATTCGGCCTTTCGGGCAGGAGCGTGGTCTTCCGTGTGTTTTCATGTGGCCAGCTTGATACGGAGTGATTTGGCACGTGAAAAAATTGCACGTCAGCGTGTAATTCGAGGAAAGGCCCTTAGCGCGTAAGCGCGTCTGCACGCATATGCGATTTCATTGGACCAAAGGCCCTTAGCGCATATGCGCGTCTGTGACGTATCGCACATGGGCGTTGCCCTGGCAGGGCTTGAAGATCCCACATGGATTTCTATTGCTCTGTACGTGCTTTCAGTGGGTTGCGGTGCGTGTGTTTTCTAGGCATTGGGGTTCACACACTATTACTTCACAGTGGGTGGGTGTTGGCTACGCATTCTTCTACACGCAGACGGTGAGTGGTAACACGCTCGCCCAAGGCCTATCGCGTGTGAAACTTCCCGCGCACCCCCAAAATACACGTACCCCACTCAATCGCGTGTGAAACTTCCCGTGCACCCCTGAAATACACATACCCCCCTCAATCGCGTGTGAAACTTCCCGCACACCCCGAAATACACGTACCCCGCTCAATTGCATGTGAAACTTCCTGCGCACCCTCGAAATACATGTACCCCGCTCAATTGCATGTGAAACTTCCTGCGCACCCCCGAAATACACGTACCCCGCTCAATCGCGTGTGAAACTTCCCGCACACCCCCGAAATACACGTACCCCGCTCAATCGCATGTGAAACTTCCCGCGCACCCCCGAAATACACGTGCCCCGCTCGCACAGGCCCAATCGCAGTATGGGACATTCATCATTGCTGTATATTGCCACTTTTGTAATGCGCAGGGACGCTACCGCCTGCCTTCATGTGGCGGACATGTTTCGGCTTGTGCATGTCTTTGGCTGTGCGCGGCTTTGCCCTATTCGATTCCATGAATACGTGTGGTTTGAGTGCGTGTGGGCGTTCCGTCTGCTTCCCTGCAGTACCTCCCCAGTTACGCCCTTATTTTCGCGCGTTGTTCCACATTCCGCGCGTTACGCCCTGTGTTCCGCCCACTTTCTGGTATATGTGCCGAGGTAGTGCGCTTTCACTGTGCGCGTCGCGCACGCCGTTCGGGATGTTGCAGTGACGTGTGCGCCATGCACGGGTTTGGCGCACATCCCGAGGAAAACACGCGCAGGGACTTCCATGAATCGCACGTGTGCGCGTGCGCCTGTTTTTTCACGCTTGCGCCTGCTTGCGCCAAGATTTTCGGTGCACGTTTGTTCCATGAATCGGCCCTGAAAAGTAAGCCACAAGTTGCACCTGCTGAGTCCATTTATCACACGCAGATGATGAAGGGGTCGATCATAAGTCTGTGGTGTCAGATCATGTGTAACTTATATTTAGGGGGAATCTGCAACAAACACCTATTGCAGATTAGACGCAAGAGAAACACATAGTATTTACCTAAAAGAATCAGCCAATCAGTATGCAGAAAACATATGACATTTCGTATTTGTTTATAGCCCGAGCACATGGATGTACAGCTGAAAAATTGATTAAAGTAGGTTTGGTGTGTACATCACTCACGACCTATAGTAGAGAGGTGAAAGCACAGGGTTTCCGTATCCCCTTCCTCCATCTTCGCATTTATGTTACCATGCAACAGGCTCGTATGTAATGTCAATTAAAGAGCACAGGTGAAAACAGAAGATTGAGTTGCATGGAGCTTATTCGGTACAGGTTTACAATGGCGAGCCTCCTACAAGCGCAGCTTAAATAAAACTGTAATTCTCGACGTTTTCTGGATCAATGTCTTCGATCGCCGAATGGTCTTTCACATTGTCCAGGGCCATATATTTACAGTAGCTGCCTTTGCCGTAAGCCTTCTTGCCTCCAGGTTTGGCATGCTGAAATTGCTTATCAAAGCGGGATTTGCCTTTCTGTGCCCCCTGTTTCAGACCAGCCTTTCCTGGAAAAAGAATGAAAGACATATGAAATACATTATGGGTTCAGGACGAGCGCGCGCACATTCAAAGCTTCAGTACATTGGGTGTTAAACAAAATGGTAGCAAAACTGGAACATGTTCTTTCCAAATCTAGGACATGTAGTGCATACCTTACATGTGCATTGGTCTGTCCCAATTACAAGAACATCAATACAGTAAAAAACGTGTTTGTACACAGTCAATAAAAACATTGTTTCTAGTGTGCAAGGCGGATTAATTGTCCAGGGGAGGTCTGCCCTCATGTAGTTTACCAATTCATACTGCTCTATCTGCGCAGGTGCAATGAACGAGCAGTGATGAACATACCATCCAACGCCCACTCACCGTGAATTAATACAATCCTAAAATTGAATCCGTCTACCAGGTGAAAAAGCATACCCTCCTAGTACAATCTCCCAACCGTTAACATAACTGAGACTGCACTCTTATTAGTATGATTGTTATTGATAAAAGCACGCATTGGGGTGCAACGTGCACCCAATTTCACCTCCCTGCCAAAGTCCTAAGCCTGTGCATAGTCATTGGGAAGGTTCCAGGTGCTGGGTGCCACCAGCCACGGTATGAAACTGTGCCTGCTTGAAGGAAACGAGAGGTGTTCTGACAACTAAGTTCCAAGAAAAAGTCAAGAAAATAATTGTGGGTACTTTTTAAAACTCTAAGACTGTGAGTGATTGTATGTTAACCAAGAGATTAGGATAGACATCAGGACATTAAGGCCTTCAGGGGAGAAGTTATCCCATATCACAAAATGAACATAGATTAAAAAGACAGACAGAGACAGACATGGGGTCTCATTACAGGGTCAGCAGTAAAATCCGCCTGTTGGCTAAGGTATACCAGAGGTTCTGGGGTTCACACTATGAGCTCACCATTTGCTCACCCAGGGCCCAACAAACCCTCCCCCAGTACACAGATGGAGGACTCAGCCAAGGGCAAGTTAGAACTGCCATTTATTACACAAACAGACAGGGATCATACAGGACATTGAGAATATCCCGAAATCACAGCTCCTGAGCCCGTGCCAGGCAATTTTGTTCAGTTATTGCATCACAACATGGGGCTCTTCCCCAAAAATCTACGAGGGGACATGATTGGATAGTTGGGGTTGTAGTGTCTATACACGGCACCTATAGAGGTTACTCTTTGACCCTCGCATGTCAGGTGGATTGCTTGACCCTTTCCCAAAAACAATGGTGCTGGCGCGTCCGTGAACACATTCCCATGGAGTCCTATGGGACCCCACGGGAATGGGGAGCAACATTTACCGGCATCTAGCTTGCCGATCCAACAGGACTTGCTATGTCCCAATGTCATGAGTCTGTCGGCAACCCACAGGTAGCACCAGCAGGGTTACTGCCGGACTCGTAATGAGGACCCTATGTGTTCACAGTGTAGCCATCAGTATTACCACTTGTGCCTTTGAGAGTGCCCACAGGGTTGCAATGTTGTTAAAGAATCTATGTTTCACTTTGTGTCTGTGTCATTGGGAACTGCTCATCTTGCCACCGCAGGTGAATGACCATTGTCTGGCTCGACTGAACCACCTGGTTGAGGACCACGAAATCGAGCTCTCTGGTCCACAATTTGTGAGGATTTATGCTAGTATTCTGCAGGTTGATCCTGGTCTCTGAGACCCAGGAATGTTCTGCTCATCGCTGACCTTGGCTGTGAGCCCTGGCCTGCTGCTTCGTACAGCCTAATTCTGCTTTTCTTCGCCGCTCGTCCGGAGGCCCCATGTAACCTCACAACAGTTATACTATGATTTCTATATATCTATACTGTGCTATTTTTCTTATAGGTTAGTAGTATTTGGCTCTTCCAGGTACCTTATTTGACCCTGTAGTTCCATAGGGTTAGTTGCAATAAGTGTCTGCAAGCTTGTTCTGCATCTTTTCTCTGCCTTGCATTCTGTGTTTAGTTAATGAGAACAATGATAAAGGCTTTCGACAGTATGTACATGTATCTGTCCTCTATCTACAGAACTGTGTAAGCATGTTCTTCGTGTGTTCCTTCAAGCTTCCTGCCACTGTCTCCTCTTCTTCCTTTCTCTTTCCTTACTGTCTGTCTGCTATTCAGGCATGGTGCACTGCTAGTGTTCTCTGCCTTAATGCCAGTAAGACTGAGATCCTTCTCATTTGGACCCCAGCTCCCTCGTTCCCTCTTGCTCTTTGCCCACCCTACATGGGCAACCTCCCCTCACCCTCCTCTGAGGCACAAAACCTTGGTGTCATCTTTGACCCCTCTCGCTCCTTCTCTCCCCACATCACAGATCTTGCCAAGAAGGCCCACTTTCAGCTACACCTCCTCGAAGGCATTTCCCCTTTCCTCATCTTCCCCCAGAAACTCAATGTCTCCAGAGCTCTGGTCCTCTCAAGGCTGTACTACTGTGACAGCTTCTTCCTCAATCTGCCTAATTCCTCCCTTCTGCCTCTTCAACTAGTACAGAATAGGACTGTGAGATTTATCCTTAGCCTCAAGCCCAGGGACCACATCTCCCCAGCCCTAAAATCTCTCCAATGGCTCCAGGTTGCTGCAAGGATAAAGTTCAAGAACCTCTGCATATTACATGAGGCGTTCTGGGGCCTGGGATCCCGCTACATCCAACTCTCTCTCCCTAAATACCTCCCTGCTAGAGCCCTTCAGTATTCTAGCTCCAACTCTCTGAGGATCAGATGCTTTTCCAAGCAGAGAGTGGGGTATATATATCTCTCCTCTGCAGGTGCCACCCTCTGGAATGGCCTCCCTGCCCCTCTCAGACTTGAGGCGGAACTCCTTAAGTTCCAGCAGCTTCCCAACATCCTCCTGTTCTCTTCCTCCTTCCCTCTAGGCCTCCCCTGTTGATGCCCCCCTCTGCCTCTTTTTGACTGGCTGCTTGGTTCCATCTGATTCTTACAGGCCAGCAGGCCCTCTTAGACCAGTCTTTCCCGGCACTTGGTCTCCCCTGAACCCCCTATAACCTGCACTCCCCCCCCTTGGCTCTCTCCCACTGCACTAGCCTGGCTGGGCCTGTACCCCTTTGAACCCTTCCAGCCCTGTCCCTCGCACTCAGCTAGTGGACCTTCTTCATCTACACTCTCTTTTTTCCCCTGGCACTTGTCCACTTGGCCTTCCCTTACTACTCCCCTAAACCATGGGCTCTTTTCCCACCCTGACCGGCACTTCCCCCCTCCCCTCTAGCCTGCACTTCTTCTTACTACACTTGCACACCTTCAAAACACCTTTAGCTGTATTGTAAGTGTCTGCTCCCTTTCTACCTGTCTCCATGTGCGCCCTCCACCCCCGCAACTTAGGCACCGCTTCACCTAGCCTTGCACATCCATTCCCTCTATGCCTGTCTCCTTGTTTGTTCCCCCCTTGCAACTTAAGCCCCACTTGTCCTGGCTTTGCACGTCTGTCCCCTCTCTGACCGTCTCCATGTGCGCATCTCCCCTGAAACTTAAGCCTTGCTTCTCCTGGCCTTGCGCATCTGTCCCCTCTCTGCCCATCTCCACATGTGCTTTCCGCATCCTAAGTGAGTCCTCTCCCTTCTCTTCCTGCCTGTCTCCACATGCGCTTTCCCCACGCTACTTGGGTCCCCTCCCTTCTGCTCCCCCCTAGCTGTGACTTTTATATTGTATATTTTGTTGAATTGTTTTGCTATGTCCCGCTAGCTGGGACTATTCTATGCATACTCGTTGACTTGTTTGTATTTCTCTTCGTACTCATCTAGGTCCCTCAGGGATTACTATTGTCTTGCGTATTTTGTACTGTACTGTTACATTTCTCCTCTCACTTCTCTTGTTTCCCCTCCTATGGTTTCCATTGTATGATTACGCATTATTGCACTGACTCTCTCTAGGTCATCCTCCTAACCGTGATTATTGTTGTTACTGTACTCTGTGCTGACTGTACCCATCCTGCTCATGGTGCTCTCAGTTTCCCCTGTCTTCTATAATTGCTATTCTATCTCCTATCCTATCCCTCTCACTAAGTCTGGTAGGAAAAAGTTCAAACGGACATCCTGGTCTCCAACCCAGGCCTCCCTATCACTGATACCTACGCCAATGCTTCCACCAGACAGACACTCACCTACGTAATCTTTGTCTTTCCCTCTCCAGACCTATGAACCCCCATATGGTCTCTGTTTTCTCTCCTTGTTCCTCCTCTCCCATTAATGGTGGCACTCGGTGGGAGGTCCTCCTGGATACGTTCTACTCCTCCAAGACCATCATTAATGTCTATCTGAATGCCACTGTCATGGTTCAGGGTCCTCAGCCCAATCCCTCCCTTTCGATAGATGCTTCCTATGTCTTATCAACTTCCTTCCTTCTCCTGCTACTCCTACCTATACCTCTATGGCTCCTCCATCACCTTCCTCTTCCACCACTCCACTGGCACCCTCCCCATCTTATCTGGCTGCTGCCTCCTCATTCCTCAGCCACATCTCTGGCACCCTCTTCTTCCTTTTTGACTACTCTGCCATCTCCTTCCTCCTCTGCCCACTCTTGGTCATCTCTACCACCTCAGCAGGGCATACGTCATGCCTGTACCCTGACACAGAAGTCTTTAAAATGTAGCAATCTGCTCCACATTGCTACTCTTAACTCTTGCTCTGCTGTCAAACACTCCTCTGACATCTGCAAACTCCCTGCAGTCTAACTGAGACATGGTTCACAGCCAGTTCTGTCACAAGTTTTGCTACTCTCCTCTCTGATGGCTACAACATCCTCTCCGAACCCAGAACCAACCGTCCAGGAGTTGGAGTAGCCTTGATCTTCCAGGAGTGGATCCCTGCTTCTATCCTTCCTACGCAGGCCTACTCCTCCTTTGAATGCCTGGTTGGTAGGCTCTCAATCTCACCTGGCCTCTCTTTTACTGTGGCTATCATCTACAGGCCTTCTGGTCAGGTCGCCCTCTTCCTCTCTGAGTGGGCCGACCCCTCCTCCTCTCTCCTTGCCTCTACCTCTCAGTTTGTCCTCCTAGGAGACCTCAGCATCCACCTGAATGCTTCTAATCCCTCCTCTGGGATCTTTTGCAATGTCTCTGACTCTCTCTCTCTCTTTATATTCTTCCCTCTGGCCCAACACACTCTGCCGGGCACACCCTGGATGTTCTCATCTCATCTGACATCCCCCTCTCTAACCCTCACACCACCCCTCTATCTTGGAGTGACCACATTCTTCTCTTCTGTCACTCTCTAGCCCCCAGGTAAATCTGCCCCAGCACAGCCACCCACCTTCTCAGTCATTTGGCCCATGAAGCATGTGTCAATGGAGGCTTTTGCTTATACATTCTTTCCTCCTCCTACACCTGTGGCAGACTCACACTCTGACACAGCCCACTCCAACCTGCACCTCTCTATCCCTAACACTGTTGATGTCCTTGCCCCTGTCATTAGAATCCGTTTGAAGCCCACCTCCAAGTCCAACTCTTGGTATGATTCCGACCTCGCCACCCTTAAACACAAGTGTAGAGTGGCTGAGAGGAAGTGAAGGGCATCAGGCTCATCCTCTGGCAAACTGGCCTGCCGCCTGCTCCAAAGGCATTACAGACTCTCTGTCCTATCCAAGAAGAGAGCTCACATCCAAGCCCACATCTATGTGGCCTCTAAAAACAAAGCCAAACTTTTCAAAATCTGCAAGTAGCTGGCCAATCCTGCTGCAGTCGCCACCTCTCCTGTTCCCTCCTAGGCCCTGTGCACGGCACTGGCTTCTCACTTCACCACTAAAACTCAAGACATCCTGTCTTCTCTCTCCTCTTCCTCTACCTCTACATCTCCCTCTACCTCTCCTGGCCCCTCTCCTGCCGTCTCTCCTCCTTCTTTCTCCTCCTTCCCTGTGTTCATTCTGGATGAGATTTCTAGACAAGTCTGATCTCTGAAAGTCTCGTCCAAGCATGTGATCCCCTACTCCTCAAGAACCATCAAGGACCACATCAACACCCTTGCTCCACCATTGGCCGAGTTCTGCAATCACTCTTTTGCCACTGGAACCTTCCCCTCCCCCTAAGCACTCTATTGTTCACCCCCTCCTAATGAAGCCCTCTGCCGATCCTCCCTCCAAGGCCAACTACCACTGATCTCTATCACTCCTTTCTTGGGCAAACTCCTGAAAAATCTGGAAATCTTCCAGCATGCTCTCCACACTGAATCTGTTGGTTGTCTCCATGATGACCAGTCTGGCTTTAGAGCAGCCAGAAGCATGGCAACTGCTCTACTGAACACCCATGAAGACGTGCTCTCTAATCTCGACTCTAACCTTCCTTCTGTCCTCATTCTCCTTGATCTATCCTCTGCCTTCGATACAGTCAACCACTCCATCCTGATCAATCATCTCCGTGACAACCTGGGCAACAGGGGTTAGGCCCTAAACTGCTTGATCTCCTTTCTCTCTGATCAACCGTCCCAGGTCCAACTTGGGTCCATTTTCTCCACTACCTCTCTATCTAGATGTGGTGTTCCCCAGAGTTCCAACTTCTCTCGATGGCTCTTCAACCATTATTTGGCACCTCTGGCCCACCTCATCTCTACCTTCTCGTCTAACTTTAATTGTTATGCGGATGACACTCAGCTTTCCTTCAGGCTCCGCTCAGCCTCCTCTGCTCTCTCGCTCATTTCTGATTGTCTATCAGGGATTCAGGAATGGTGTGCCTCCGACGATGTCTGCCTTAATGCCAGTAAGACTGAGATCCTTCTCATTGGGAATCCTGCTCCCACTTTCCCTCTGGCTGCCCATCCTGGACCCTCTACCTGCACCTTCCTGAGAGGGGCAAAAAACCTTGGTGTAATCTTCGACTCCACCATCTCCTTTTCTCGCCACATCTCTGACATCTCTAAGATGTCCGACTACCAGCTACACCTCCTCAGAGGTATTCTTTCTTTTCTCACTTTCCTCCAGAGGTTCACTGTCTCCAGAGCCCTGGTTCTCTCTAGGCTGGACTAATGCAACAGCCTCTATCTAAATCTGTCTGCCTCTACTCTTCGCCCTTTGCAACTAATTCAGAACAGGACTGCAAGACTTGTCCTTGGCCTCAAGCCCAGGCATCATATCTATTCAGCCCTGAAATCTCTCCACTGTCTTCCAGTAGCTGCAAGGATAAAGTTCAAGACCATCTGAATTATCCACAAGGCTTTCAGGGGCCGGGGAACACACAACCTGCAACTCTCTCTCCCTAAGCATCTTCCTTCTCAAGCCCTCCGCTCATCCATCTCCAACTCTCTGAGGGTCAGGTGCTTCTCCAGGCAGAGAGTGCGGAACAGATCTTTGTCTTCTTCTGGGGCCTCCCTCTGGAACAGCCTCCCTGCCTTCCTCAAACTTGAGCAGGACCATATAATCTTCCGGAAGCAACTCAAGACCTTTTTCTTTGCTTCTGCTTTCTCTCTCTCACTCCCCTGCTGATGCTCCTGTCTGCAGCGCCAACTGGTTACCTGGCCACCCTCAGAACCTCACTGGCACAAGGCTCCTGCATGACCAGTAGCCCCTTGCACTGCCACCAGGCCTCCCATGCACCAAGGGACTGTATCTGCCCCCACCTAATGTTCCGGAATCAACTCAAGCCCTTCCACTTTGCATCGACTTTCTCTCTCTCTCTTCCCTGCTGATGCTTGGGTCTGCTGTGCTAAATGGTTACCTGGCCACCCTCGGAACCTCACGGGCACAAGGCTCATGCATGACGTGTAGCCCTTTGCACTACCTCTGGGGCTCCCATGCACTTAGGGACTGTATCTGTAACCCTACAATCCCCTGCCTGCCGGCACTTACTTGAGCCTCCACCCTGCAACACTTACCATGCTTTTTGACACAGCACTCTCCCCCTCCTCCCCTGGCACTTCTTCTCTTCCTTCCCCCTTGCACAATCTGAATGACACAAGGCCTAGTAAAATCGTTTGTTTTGTCCTCCCTTTGTCTCCCCTTCCTTGTTGTTTGTCACACCTAGAAACACTTGAGTACAGTCGTGTTATAAATGACATCATATCATAAATATCCAATAAATAAAAAATACATTTGGCTGTGAACCCCTAAGCTTGATGTGTCTGAAGAGCTATGAATAGAGGAATGGTCAATCTCCAAGCACACCCACATTCAGGGATGAATGCACTCAGAAGTGCACTCCTCCTTGACAATGACTTCCCCAATTGTATTGTATTCGGTTATTTATATAGCGCTCTTTCCCCATTTGTATGGCCTCAATGCGCTGTGTGGTTGGAGTGCCCTTGGTGACCGTAGTCAATGTGCTGGAAAATTCTAAAATGTTTAGATTAGGAGATGCATGTGTGCATTTTCGCCAGTAGGACTTGGGTGGCTGGCTAGGCTCATCTAAGCAGCCCAAAAAGAGGTCAGGCACGTGGGTGGGCGCTCTTGGTGGTTTGCAATAGAGTACTATTGTTGGGAGAGTTGATGTGTGGCCAGCAAAACCATATTTCTTTTGTTGGTAGTCACTGTATGCTATTGGCAGAGTTGTTGAGGTACGTCGGTTGTTTCAGTTTGGATGGCTATATGTGCTGCTAAACCGGAAAGTACAGCCATAGCTGCATTCTACAGTGCATGGATGGTATATAAGGTATACATACCGTAGTCTTCAAGGTTATACATACTGTAGTCTTCGGAGTTGTTCAGCTGGAGTGATCATTGTCCAGTGTGGACAGCGTGGTCTCATTGTTCATGGTCTCTCTAGTGTGAAGGTCTGAGCAGGCAGTGAGCATGGGTGTGTTTGTTGCGGTGTGCTTCAGCGTTGGCTGTCAGCTTCCCTGGTCTATTTGTCTCATTATGCGTGGTCTCTATTGTGCAAGGGTCTTGGGGGGTGATGAGCGCGGGTGAGTTTATTGGGTGTGTCAAAGCGAAGGCTGCTGGCTTCACTGGTGTATTTGTAAGGTAGGAATGTTGTTGTGCATGCAGTGATAATGGCCCTCATTACTATTAGCACCATGGTTGGTGCCGGTGTTGTAACGGGTCCGCCATGGTTCAATGGGGAATTACCACCCCATTCCAAGGTTGACGGGGCGGTAATTCCCCATTGAACCATGGCCCTTCCCCATTCCCATTTTCGCCCCTTAGGGCTCAATGGGACTGAGGTAGGCGCTAAGTACGGTACCGCAAATTGCGGTACCGTACTTAGCACCAAGGTCCCTTTGCGGGTCTCTACTTTAACGGCTAGTCTAGACCAGCCGTTCAGGTCGGGTCCCGCAAAGGGACCTCGATGTAAGGCGCTAAGTGTTTAACGGCACTGCAGCCTTTTACGGCGCCGTTAAACACTTAGCGCCAGGGTCCTAATGAGGCCCAATGAGACGCTGTGAAAGCTGCCTGCCACTGTGTTGTAAATGGTGTAAGGGGATGTTGGGTTCGACAGTGTAGTTTCGTTCAGGGGGGATATCAGGAAGTGCCAGGATTTTTAGGGCCTTTCTGAGTTTTGCATGGTTTTCAGTATTGCCAATGTGTAGGGTTATGGAGCTCCAGGTGATTGGCGCTCGGTCGGTGAAGGTCTCTCAGGTTCGAGCGTATGGCCGGTGGGGGTGGGTGAGTTTATTGCGGTGTACCACAGCCAAGGCTGCTGGCTTCACTGGTGCATTTGTTAGGTAATGAATGTTGTGTATGGGGGGACAGCATGTCAGGTGAGCCACTGTGAATGCTGTCAGCCTGTGTTGTAATTGGTGTAAGGGTGTCCTGTCCTGATTGGCTGGGCTGACTGGGTTCGGCGGTGTGGTTTCAAGTGTGGGGGATCAGGGGGCATATTATGGGAAGAGCCAGGAATTTAGGGCCTTTCTGAATTGCAGGTGGTTTTCATTGTTGCAAATGTGTTGGGGTAGGGAGTTCCAGATGATTGGCGCTTGGATGGAGAAGGTGGATACGGCTAGCCTCGAGAAGTTGTGAGTTGGGACCACTAGGCAAAATGCTGTTGAAGATATGGGATTCCTTGAGCGCTGGTAGGGGACGGTTTTGTCTGGAAGGAAATCCGGTCCGGTGTTGTGGACGGCTCGGTGGGTGATGAACATGGCTTTAAAGGTAGTGCGTCAGCCAATCGGGAGCCAGTGGAGGACTTTCTAGTGTGGGGCTGATGTGTTTTCTGGCAGGTAGGTTAATGAGAAGGCGTGCTGCCGCCTTTTGGATTCTTTGGAGTTTCCCTAGTTGAAATGCCGGAGCTCCTTAGAGGAGGCTTTTTGCGTAATCTAGGCAGGACAGGATGATGGAGTTGATGGCCGAGAAGCGTTGGCGATAGGTGAGGTAGGGGAAGATACGTCTGAGAATCCGTACCTAGAAGAAGCAGATTTTAGAAATGGTAGTTGTGTGTTGGGATGCACATTGGACTTAGATCTGTCCCTCACCCAAGTTTTTTACCACATTGGAGATTGCCGGGCTTGAGGTCACGGAATCGATGGGGGAGTTTTCCTGCAGACTAGGATTTCAATTTTCCCCGGGTTGAGGATGAGGTGGTTGGTCGTCATCCAGTGGTCAATATCCGAGCGGCATGACGACAGGTCCGCACCGTCAGAGCCTTGAGATTGTGGGATCTTGAGGATGATCTGGCTGTCATCTGCGTAGTTGTGGCAGGTAAGATTGTATGAGCGGATGATTGCGGGCAGGGTTTTAGGTAGAAGCTGGAAATTAGGGGAGATAGGGATGCTCCTTGTGGGACACCCTTCCTTACAGGTCGTGATGTGGAAATGAAATGGTGGCGATGCATGATTTGTGATCGATTTGAGATGAAAGAGGAGATCCATGAGAGGGCTGTGTTTCTGAGTTGTGTTCCTAGTGTTTTTAGCCTGTCTGTGTAGAATAGAGTGATCAATGGTATCAAAGGCTGCGGAGAGATCCAGCAGGATGAGTACTATGCAGCCTCTGTGTCAGCTGTTCTTTTTAGGTCGTCCCAGATGGAGATTAGGGCATATTCTCTTCCCCTGAGTGGCCTGAAGCCTGATTGCACAGGGTCTAGGAGGTTGTTGGGTTCTGGAAAGTGTGCAATCTGTTTGCATGCTGCGTGGTCCATGAGTTTGGCAATGAAGCGTGTGTTGGAGATAGTGCAGTAGTTCTGAGGGAGGAGTGGGTCGAGTGTCGTTTTTTTGAGGGTGGGTTTTACGTAGGAGGTTTTTAGGGCTTACGGGAAAGATACTGATGTGAGTGAGTGGTTGAGGATTGTGAGTGCAACACTACTTGCACAAGTGAAGGCTAGGATGTTTTTGAGGAGTGAGGGTGGGCAGGGGTTGTCAGGGTAGCCTGAAGTGCGGCTATGTGCTATGAGCAAGAGGAACTCTTGGTGTGTGATGGGAGAGAAAAAGTCAAGGATTTGTATCATGGGAGGTTTTAAAGGTCGGCCAGTGGGCAGGTGGGTGGCAGGGGCATTTGTTTTAATTTAGAGATGATGGCGGAGTGTCTGTCATTAGCGACATTGTGGAAGTGCAGTGATAAGATGTCACACAGGGTTTGGGAGATTGGTGGCAGCTGGCTCGTGCGTGCAGGGGATTTGAATTCTGCTATGATTCTATGTAGTTACTTGCTTGGGTTACGAGCATTTAGGATTCTGTTCCCATAGAATGCTTTCTTGCTTTTTCCCTTGTGTTAGAAATTATCAAACTATCTCAGAAACAGACCAGGGCTGCAGAGCCAAAAAGCTCTGGAAAACAGCTTTGTGCAAGAAACAAAGAATAGCTATTGGCCTGGGATCAAGGATGCTACATCAAGAAATAATTGCAAGGCACACAGTGAGTCAAAGTGGATAAGCTACATATGCACAACATATTTCTGTTAGATTAAGTAAAGAAGAAAACATTTGTAAGTGGCAAGTATTGAACAATTAAAGATGCAGAAAGCATACACCAGACGGAACAACCAAGTCTCCATAGTCCAAGAAGAGTAATAGCACCCAGTATAATTGAATTAAATAGCACTAAATAAAAAGATAAACGTGGACAAAATCGTGGTCTCCTCACACGTGATTCAGGACTCGAAGACTAGGCATATTCATTAGACTCTAACTGAGGATAGTGATGTACTTCCATTCCCTTAAAAGTCCCAGAGAAGAGAACAGCCAACCAGGTTAACTGCAAAGTAGAAGCCTTGGCTTAGGGCCTAACTGATGAGAGAGGGTAGGCTAATTGACAAAGTGGGTAGTAGTCTGACATTATTGCTCGAACCTGGGTTTCATTTTACTCACGTGCTGCTAACGAGCCGAATGTCCAAGGTTGGGAGAGAATACCAACCAATCATAATGGCCTATGTAGCAGTGTACTATATGTTGCAGAAGCCAATCCGCTACAGTTATTCTGCTATTAATCTGTAGTATATTATTTAGAGGTAGTTTAAGGCAAGCCTAGCAGATAAGAGGCAGCCAATTATATTACTAAAACCTAAGCAATGTATAAGTGTGTATGTTCCCTTAAACAAACCCTCCTTTTGATAGGTTTTTAATGTTTGCAATGTAGGATGAAATCATAGCTGATGAACATTGAGGTATAACGCCTTTGTATAATTGAAATATAGATGAGTGTGTGAGCTTCAAATTGTCTGTTCATCAGGTTTTCCTACTTTATTTTTTGAGCTGATAATCACGTAGTACTTTGCTATATCCTTTGAGTCTGTCCGGTTATTTGGGTCCGAGTTAGCTTATTAGTAATTCCATCTGGCACTTGGAACACTCCAGGTGCTACTGCACATTTTGGTAGTAGTGTGAATGGTTTTGATCCAGTCTCCTGGGCTCAGATGTAGACTCTCGGATGCTTGAACAGAATTGTGGAGATCTCCCTCCAACGCGACAACCGATTCTTCAATGCCCGATGACCGAGAGCGCTGCATGCCGTACACGGTTCCCAGTGGTGGTCGGGCCCCAGGCACTCAAGGCAGAGTGCATGGGGGTCTGAGGCCAGGAACGAGCGGGCGCATGATGCACATTTCAAGAATGCTCCTGCAGCCGACATGCGCCATGGGAGGCAAGGCACTGAAGGGAGGTGAAGATGATTGAAAAACAAAATAGGAAGCAAGCAGAAAGTTAAAAAGTCTCTGCGGATAGCTGCCAGGTCTGACACCGTTTATGCAGAAAAAGAGACTGAAGTGAGGCACCGGAGGGCAGGGCCTTTAGGGGCGTGGCTGCACCCCCACAGCTGCATTAAATTTAAAGGGGAAGCTAAATTGTTCACTGCCAAAGGTTGCAGCACTGTCACCATGTTGGAGGACGCCCAAAAGGATGGAGGAAAGGGGCGGCACGTATGAGTACTGTCATTAGTGTCAAACTAACAATTGTAACATGAGCAACTACCAACTAAGCAGTGGCCATTGAAGTGTTTATAAGTATTTCTATGTATGTTGGTTAAGTGATCTAAGTATTCTGAAACATTCCTAGTGAAAAATAATAAATATATATTTTGATATAAGTTTATGTAAGTGTTTCTTTGTCTACTGTACTAACTGGGTTCAATGTGCATGCCTACAGCTCACATCTTCCTCCTACGAACGGCCTAACTGCTTTGCCACTCTACGAAGGTTCCTTGAGTAGTACACGCTTATACTAAGAGTTGGAGACCTGTACGCCATTGGGATAATTTTATGAAGTCTTACCTCAAGTGGACTTGAGGAAAACTACCCTAACTATACTGAGCACACAACTATGGGGATTTAACTCTGTGCATTTGTGACAATCTATAAATAAGCATTAGGACACATCTATACAAAATGCATAAGGGGTCATAAATAATGGACAAGGTGATATATGTTCCCATCTTACGTGGAAGTTAGATTTGCGGGACTCTATATACTAGCTCCTGGTTCCTTAGTGGTAGTTCCTGTTCACTGCTGGATACCCAGGAGCTGATTTTAGCTCCTGCTTATCAAATCGTAATTTCAATCCCTTTAAGCATTGAAGTAGTTCTTCACATTTCAGATTTTATGACAATGCAAATGTGAGGAAGGAACAATTTACTTACCTGTAACTGTTGTTCTCCAGCATGGGTCTGGCATGGATTCACATGCTCACGAACACGAACACTCCCAGTCTTCAATGTGTTACCTAATGAGCTAATGGGGTGTGGCCAAGGCGCATATTGATATGAAAGCTGGCAGGGGTAATCATTTCAGACCTGGTCTGCCTTGCACATATCGGTCAGCTATATTCATATAAAACATGAAAGTATCTGTATAATTGTACATTTACATTCCCCTATTTTAGTGGTGTGAATGGAAAACAAACACTTCGCTGATGGGCTCTTTAGGAACACACATAGTGGATTGTCTGCCTTGCATCATGTTCAGTGCCAAAAAAGTGTCGAAAAAGGAAAGCATATGTGTGAAAACACGTGGACAGTTTTTCTCAGCCGGTTTATCGTCATCGGCATTTTCAGACCCAACGAAATGAACACGTAATCAAATTTTTTAATGCATTGTGCATTCATGCCAGTTCTGTTCACGATAAACTCATAGAGCTCGATTCACAGACTGCCCGTGCACTGTAATAAGTGCCCAAATTCACATAGTGAATCTTCATGTTGGCCAGAAGAACAAATGCTAAGTAGACCGGACATGATAGTGGTGGCGCATGACTGACATTTGTGTATAAGTGGCGCGAATGAGCTGTGCTGATGAAGAGCTGGAGCCTACAAATGGGCACATTGGACATTAAATTGGCCTGGACTAGCGTGGGCGGAGCCCTGGAGTCTCCAAAAGTGACGTTCAACTGGGCGTGGTCTCCCTGATGTCCCATAGTTATGGGAAAAGCAGCAATGCGAGCGTGGAGATGTCCCGAAGCTCATCTAAACATCAGTCAGGAAATGTGAGGTTCAACTAGATTGTCCTGCTGCTCCAAAGCTGCCAGCTAGTAGTAGGGGCACTCGGTGGGATGTGTCTGCGTGTGTATGTGTGTCTGTGCTGCACGCGCGAGCCCGCTCTCACTGATGATGATACCCTACATGTTCCCTGGGCACACATCCCCCATGGGGGCCTTGAGACAGCCTGGCACCCTCAGGGCCTGGAGATAGCCAGGCACCCTGAAAGCAGCAGAGAAGCCTAGGTCTGAAAGTTCGATGCGCACAAAGCTTCATTTCAGTTACATATTTTAGGTGTACTGCTTCACGCTGGAGAAATTAGCACTGCCGTGCCCTTCACGGCGGTGCCAGAAATCCAATGAAACCAGCAGGTAGGAGGCAGAAGGCAACCACTCCCCTAGGCCGACTGGCTGTCTTTAAAACTCAGGCCATGGTGGATTGGTAAATGGCCTTTTTTTCGGGCAGCAAGCCATTCCACATTACACAAGCAGCGGTATTGCTTCGTGACGTGTAGGAATAGGCATCCCTAGGACTAACAAAGGGGGACAATTGTCTCCCCTAATTGGTTCCTTGCACCCTCCCACCCCCCCTGGCAAACAGCCCTTTGTCAGGAGCTCTAAAGGTGCTCCTTTGACCAGCGGCCGGACAATCACATTTACAATCTTGGTTTGATAAACCCACCTTTTCTTCTGACCTGAATGGGGACACAGAAGGCTGTGTCCACTATCTTTTAAAACACTACCTTTCTCTTTCCCACTCAGTAGCCAGTAGCCATGGCCTTCACCCATAGCCGTGGTCCCTTTACATGTTGCCCCAATAGCTTTATTCCTGTCCCACTACCCATGGCCTTTGTCCATGGCCAGTGCACACAGCCTTTGGCCCAGATATCAATTCTCTTAGACTGGTCCTGATCATGAGTTTAGCAATATTAGTAACACACCTAGAAATTACCATTGACAAGTGTTTTATCACTCTGTCAAAATCCAACTTTTGTTTTTGAAACTCTCCTTTGTGTGGTGAAAACCATACAAAACCAGTTCCACATGTTATATATACTGTAAGCAGTAGTTACCAGACCCAATGGAGTCCCTTTGGACTCCAAAATGGCAAATAACAGAAAGGTTGGCATAATGTGTAGTCATGCACACCTACTGGAGTGCCCAGTAATAACCACATGTGATAACAGTACCAGAGTTTGGCAGTATTGCCGCTGGTAATACCAAAAAAATGCATAATCTAGCCAACTGTCTTTGGTTACCTATCATTTGGAACTCAGCTATGAGCTCTATCTCTTATGTTAGACTGTCTCAATTTTTAGTATATATTATTTTAATCTTAGCAGGAGTGGTGTCTCTTCTGCTAACCACCATCTCTTACTACATATGATTTGAAGTTGAGCCTGGAGCGATGCCTGTTTGGCTAAAAGGAAACTGTCTCTTGCTGAGCGCACACTATCAGGTAGTTGAACTATTACAAGTATCCTGTCTCTTGTCTGTATGCACATCACATGTAACAAACAACAAGCTGAATGTCTTTATCAAAGGCAGACTAAGAGATCACATGCGTAACCCAGCTGGAAAATTAATTATATCTAAAATGAGTTCATATTGAGTGTTAGATGCTAAACCAGTGTGATCACTTGGGCGCTGATAAAGAGTTTGGTGATATTACCATGAGTAATATGACCAACCTGTTATCTTTACCCCATGTGGTAATTACCCAGTGTCTTGTTACAATCGTATGATTCCGAGTGAAGTTAACCTTTCCGTTTAGCCCTATTAGTCCCATGGGAGCCGGTATTTACTGCATGCAGTAATTACTGCATACAGTACTACATTTGTGTGGCGGTAAAGGCAGCCAGTAAAAATGAAACTTTGATTTTGGCAGAGTGGTAATACACCTAGTAATTACCATTACCAGATGTTTTACACTACCTCTAAAAGTGTGATCAAGTTTTTAGCCTTTGGAAAATCTGTATGTTCACTAAACTGCAAAATACAAACTATCATGATCCGTCCAAAGACCCAAGAAAGCAACCCTTTCAGTCTCTAGCCAACCCATGTTCGGACTTAACACCCACCAGGACCACTCAGATGAACTGCATAGTCCTGCAACTCCCAAGGCATGGACCACTTGGATTTTAACATATAATAGCCATCACTTATCTGGACACAAAGAGCAATCTAAGCACCAACCTTGCAAACCAGGAAGAAATTGAGAATGAGACATTTGCGGAGGCTTCACTGACATGTGCAATACATCTCTGCACAAAACTTAAATCAAGAACACCTTGGACAATTCTTTTAATGGACAAAAGATGTGCAGCTACTCATCAATCTATGCTTTAAGTGGTTCCAGGGTTCAGCTCCAGCAAGTCCAAAAACTGCTCTTGTGCTGGGGTACTATCAGGGATCCAAGATCTATTTTATACCAATCTTGCACTATGTGTCATGTGCATAGTTTTCTATTTCTCAGTTTCCTTGTGTGTCTCAAACTTTGTGTCCCTGTTTATTTGTCCCTCTCTTCCCCACACCCTAACCCCAGTCCAGTTTGCACCCCTCTTAACCTCTCCAAGTCCCTCTTTTTATCTGAGCCTGGGCCTTTGAAGCATGATGAGCTGAGATACCTCTGCCAGTGATTCCAAACAAAATCTGATTATTATAGTTTACTCTTAAGTCATTGGGCCTCATTACGACCCAGGCGGTAAGTTACCCCCTGGGTCGTACCCTTACCACCATGGTGTAAACTATGTTTACACCATGGTTGATGGCAGATTTACCGCCCCATTCCAAGGTGAGTGGGGCGGTAAATCCCCATTTCCCATTTTACCCTTCCCCATTCCCATTTTTGCCCCATAGGGCATAATGGGAGTGGGGAAGGCGCTAATTACGCCACCGTAAATTACGGTGGCGTAATTAGCACCATGGTCCCTTAGCGCCATGGATTTTAACGCCTGCAGAAAGCAGGCGTTAATATCACCATGGCGCTAACGGACCTTGTAATCAGGCAATAAGGGTCGGCGCCGTTAACCCCTTACCGCCTGATTCGTAATGAGGCCCATTACCTTTAAATGTAATTGTTAGTCGAATGCAGCAATCTCTCAACGATGGTTGTGAATCACAGAACAATGTTACTCCTTTTTGAACCAGTATTTTGATGTACAAAAGTTTGGCGATAACTACCAATTTTTAGAATTAAGGCACCAAGAGATAGAATGATGTGCCAAATAATGTGGCGTGGTTTATTTATTTTTATTTAGGATGACTAAATTAAATTAACATTTCAAAACAATTTACATATGAAAGAAAAAACAATCAGAGAATGAAAAAATCACATAATGGAACAAAGTAACAAGATTAGATAAAACCTCAATTCAATACATAAACGAAACATAGTCTTTAGCTGCCATTTGCAATTAAACACGCAAAGTAGTTTGACATTTCAGGTTTCAGCATAATACAAATACATTTTACTTTACGCTTTCCATGATGACCTTGTCACTTCTTCTGAAGATAATATTGATTTAAAAAAATGCATAGTGGCTTTTCTAAGTGAGATTTTACTAGTTGCAAATATTTCATGCCATATTTCATCATTAAATCGAGAAAGATAGCTTGTTCATGTCATCTTAGAGAAGAGGATTTTTCTTTGTGCTGTTAAAGCAGCACACTCAATTATGAGATGTTTTAGAGTCTCTTTCTTTTCCCTTTCCCTGCAAAATCGACAATGGAAAGGTCAGGATGGACTAGCCCCCTTCTCGATAGGATTTCATTAGTAGGCCATAGGTTCATGCGGAATCTTAGAATTTGTGTTCTGAGAGAGTATGATGGGAATTTCGTAAGATAATCAGCTGCCTGCCGGAATTTTTTTATGACCAAAAATGAATCTATCAAAATCCACTAATGATAGACATTTTTGCTGAGTATGATGCCAGTCAAGTTGATATCATTTATTCTTACATTTGGTTGGATTTGGATTGTGGCGCGGTTTATTAGGCAGTCAATCTCAACTCAGGGAGTTCCTTTCCCCCAAAGCAAGGTGGCGGGCAATGAAGCACCTTTAATTTAGGTTCAATTTGATGAGGCACTCAACCTGTCACCAATGGACTAACCAGGCCAGTGTGTAGTAAGAATATATATTTATTAATGTATTAAATATTTGCCACAATGCTAAAATCAACCACCAATTATGTGGCAACAGCCAGAATCACAAATATGACTTGGTTATATAAACCCGCACGGGTGAAATCTTGAAAAATGCTATAACAATTTACACCAGATTTGAATTCACTTTAAACAATAAAAACATTTGCAACACAATACCAAATCCATCTAAATTACTTAATTTGAAACAATACTTTTCTCCCAGCAACCCCCACCATCGGGCCTCAATTAAATATGACCCCTTTGATTGAAAGGCAAGGTGCAAGGACTGTGAGCACAATGGAAAAATCGCTTTGCTGCTTATGTAAAAAGGCGCTGTTCGGGAAAGGAATTCAATGGGACAAATCACTTTGGGTTCTTATTTAAAAGGCAAGGTTGGGAAAAAGGACCTCGCATGAAAATCGTCTTTCAACACACTTGAAAATAAAAGGCAGGATTTGATAACTTGGGGTCATAGAAAAATGGGAACCAAAAGGGAAATTTCGTTGTACCCGCAGACAGATGAGATGCAATACTTTGTAATTCTGATTTTAAAGGAATGAGACATTTTGTTTTACACCCTCCACACTGACTTCAAAGGTGGTGTTTTGTGGATTAGTTCCTTTCGGGATTACGGTCACCCCCCTTTTCTATGTGGAAGTCATGGATTTCAAAAACAGTAAACCGAGTCTTTATGGGCTATACCAGCTATAACACACTGAGCATGAGCTTAGAGTTTTAACAACACTCATCCTGTGTTTTTCTACATGCGAATGAATTGATTAACTTTACTTCAATGTGCTAAGGGTCTACACAGTCCCCCCCCACACACACTTTAATGGAAAGGTTTAAGGATGGCTGCTCCCAACACAATACAATTTCAACAGAGATGGTGGTTTTCTATGGGGAAATAAGTTTTAGCGAGATTGAATAATTTGTGCTAAGGGCGTACACATTTTCACCCCCCTCTACCCACTAATGGAACGGGATGAGTCGGGTAGCTCCCCCCACAATTGATGGCTTTTGAATGGGTCTACTTACATGGGAGACAGTGGTCAGGGAAAACAGCAGGGCTCCTCTGAGGAAAGCACAGGTCTGGTAAAGGGCTCTCAGAGAATCTAGCTGGGGCCAAACCAGAGGAGCTGAAGGAATTTGAGTGCAGGAGGAAATCCTTGATTATGTCCTAGCCACTGTCTCCAATGCAAGGATGGAGGCCTCTGCTAGTTGTCCTCGCAAGAGTCCAGCAGCAGCTCTTCCCCAGAACAATTCACCAAAAATCCAAGTTCTGAGGCAAACCCAGCCTTTTCTAGAGCTAGTAACACAGCAACCTTGTCATAATTCCCATGGTCAGAATTGGCTAGCATGCTCCTTTCACCTCTCACAAGAACGACCACTGATTGTTGATAGGAACAGACGTTGGGAGATATGTATGATGTAGACTGAGGGAGGGGAATAGATGCATCATTTCAAATTGACATGGATTTGTGCATCTTTTGTTCTGAAAAAACTCATACTTATTGATCTTTCAAATAACCCCATGATGATAATAAATATATATATATATATATATATATATTTATATGGGTTTTATATTTTACAGCAAATCCGGCTATGCTAATTTTACTTCGGTGCACCCTTCCTGAGCGGAGTTACAATTTTTTGTGGTTTTCTGCAGTGCTAAAATAGCCCAAAAATTTGACCATTTCCCATTTAGACCTTATTTTCATGATCTACCCACATTGCCAACTCTCCCATTGCTCAGGTGTATACAAATGGAAAAAATACCCTTTTCCACATAACTTAAACGATGTACATCACACACATTTTGTTTTTACAGGGTGACAATGTGGTTTTTCTCCTGTTTAATTTCAATCCGGGATGGGCTCCATTTGACATACGCTGCTCCTCTTATTAAGTAAAAATTGTATTTAATGTTTAATCAATGGCAAAGCATCACATTGCCTCAGTAGGTAGGTTTCCATTTCCCTGAAAAACATGTGACCAGCCACCTGGTTTATTTGTGTTTATCTTCACATGTCCTTCTTAGCTACAAAGGCCTCGCTCATTGCTTAATGTACAGTGCTATGGAAAGCTTGACCTCAATGTTACTTCTGCAGAACCTGTTATCAGCAACTAATTGACAACCAGACATCTTTCGCCTAGAGTGCCCAAACCAACAGGTCATGGGTCACAGTTTCATTTCAGTGGAAATGCCCCTCTTCATCCATGCTTTTCAAAGTACAGCGTCACGTTTTTTAATATGTACATGTGCAATGGCTTTCTTTAGTATAACAGTTGAAATAACATGAGTATCACAATGCTCCAAGTAAGCCTCGCCTTTTAAATTATGTCATTTAAATGTTGACAAGTAAGTGTTTTTATTTGTGACAATTGCAAAGTGCTTGGCTTTACTTTAGATTTCTGGATCATAGTATTGTGCTGCTTTCAAGTCGATGTAATATGCTGCTATCTGTCACTTTAAGTAAAATTACAGCTTTTCATATTTTATGAAAACAGCATTTTTAGCCACATATATCGTTTTGTATTTGTATTTGCTTATTATGTGTATTGCGCGCCAGACCCAAGGGTATAAGGGCACAGAGCATAAGATAATTCAAAGCTTGGTTACACAGGAAAATTACAGGAATAACCAATTAAGCACACAGAGGAGTATGGTACAAAGAGAGAATAACAAAGGGAAGTACAATATTACAATATTCAGAAGCAAGAGAGTAAAGCATGGTAACATAAATAACATGCAGAGAAAAGCTGTACAGTTTGAAGGCAGGTAACTACAGTCAATATTTACAGTCATGTTGCAGTCCAGTGTATAGTACCAACTATAGATCTAATTCTTTAAGCCATTTGATGGTACTCTTGCGGAAGTTGTGGAAGGACTGATCGACTCTTAGTGTAGGTGGTAGTGAGTTCCATAGTTTAGCTGCCTTGACTGGGAAGCTACAGTCCCCAATTCTTGAAAGCTTGAATCTAGGAACTGCAAGGTGATTAGTGTTAGATAGTCTAGTGATCCTAGTTGAAGACATCTTGTTGCATCTTTCTGACAGGTAGCTGCGTGCAGCATTGTTCAAGCATTTATAGGTCAAGGTCGCAACCTTCAACTTAATTTTGTCGAGTGTGGAAAGCCAGGTGTTGGCTCTTGGTGTCACGGAGATGTGTTCTCGTTTAGCAATTCCTAATGCGGCTCTAAGAGCATTATTTTGCAAAGTCTGGATCTTTTTGATGATTTGTTTATTAGCACCTATGAATAAAGCATTGCAATAGTCCAATTTCGATAAAATAAGAGCTCGGGCTAACGTGATACAACTGCTGTTTGCTAGAAAAGGTTTGCTAGCCCTAATCAATTTGCACGTATAGGCTGTGGAGGAGGCCACCACACTGACTTGCTTGTTAAGAGATAAGGTCGAATCTAGGTAAAATCCTAGAGTCTTCACCTCTTTGACAACAGGGATGATGTTATTATCAATATTGAAGGTGGAGTAATTAGAGTTTAATTTATTGAGGGATGCAGTAGTGCCTAGGATGATGATCTCAGTCTTGTCGTCATTCAGGCATAGACCATGGGTAGCCATCCATGCCTGTATGATGAGGTAAACCCTATTCACCAAGGCCAAATCCTTGTTGTAATCACCAGAAAGAGGTAGGAGGATCTGGGTGTCATCTGCATAGTTAGTGTAGGTGACACCAACATGATCCAGATCATCAAAAAGGGGCTTAGTGAAGATGTTGTATAGGGTTGGGGTCAGCAGCTGCCGTCAGGGAGAAAACTCTCATAGTCCGGTTGCTGAGAAAGGATTGTATCCAGACTATAGCTTCCGCTGAGAAGTGGGCAGCTGTGTCAAGGTGACTACATAGGACTCCATGGTCAACTAAGTCAAATGCCGCGGATAGATCCAATAAGAGAAGGAGGACGTGAGTCCCCTTGTCTCTGAGTTCGTCAATCTGTGCCTTTAAGTCTAATAAGGCTGTTTCGGTTCTATGCTGAGGCCGGAAGCCAGACTGACGTGAGCCTAATAAGGAGTTGGATTCCAGGTGTTTTTGAATTCGTGAGTAAGCCATTTTATCTAATAATTTCAACAGGAATGGCACAGTAGTGAGGGGTAGGTAGTTGGTAGGGATAGTTGGGTCCAATGTCTGTTTTTTTAAGAGTGGGAGCATCCACGATTCCTTTAGGTAAGCTGGGATTTTGCTAGATGAGAAAGAAGCATTGATCAGTTTAGTGATGAATGGGGCCAAGTCTCTAGCGGCATCCTTTATGAGTTGTGTCAGGCAATGATCTCCCTTACAATTGGACAGTTTAAGTGAAAGGATAATTGTTTCCGTCTCAAGTATAGTAAACTTAGTGAACTTGAAGCGTGGGGGGTGGTCAAGGCTATTGGGTGTATTATCACCCGTGAGGGGAGATGGGAGTGATGTTCTGATTAGCGACTCTTTTTTTTGGCGATTTTAGTTTGGAGGGTCTTGACTTTATTAACTAGTGCGTGCTGAATGTCTGAGCACCAAAGCTTGTCTTTAGTGCAGTTATCCGGTATAGGGATAGGGGTTTCCAGCTCTTTAAGTATAGCAAAGAGTTCCTTCGTACTTGACTTATCCTGGGCTATTCTAGTATTGTGAGTTTCACATTTTGCTTGAAGTATTTCCTTTTTGTAGAGATCCGATATAGTGTGGAGGTTAGTTTTATTTTCCTCGGAAGGCAGTAGTCGCCAAGATACCTCACATTTCCTTTTATTTTTCTGCAAATTCTTCAAGTGTGGGGTATACAAAGAATTAATGTGTGCCTTAGGTTTACTTTGTTTCGTTTTTAATGGTGCTATCGAGTCTAAGGAGGTGGACATAATTTGATTGAATTCTTTAACCAAGTCATCCGGGTGGCTATGGTCTGGAAGAGCATTGAGTGTGGGGAGAATCAGAGGGAGTAGGTTGTCAACTGTAATGTTCTTTTTGCTCCTAGTCAGGATGGAGGGGGCAAGAGCTGACATAGTAATAGGTCTTTCAGTACCTAGGGAGAAGGAGATCAAGTAGTGGTCCGTCCAAATCTAGGGAGATATGGAAGATATTCTAGTATTACAATTATAGTCTGCCACCCAGTCTAATGTTCGGCCTTTGATATGGGTAGGGTCAAGCACTCTTTGAGTAAATCCTAGTTCAGTGAGAGTATTTGTCAAACTAGCTGCCTGTGAGTCTCCTAGTATTAGTACCTGAGAGGTATTTAGATACAAAGTTAGAAATGTCATCCTCGAAGGTACTGATAGGGCCTAGATGTCTGTAAACCAAATGAATCGTGAGGGTTTGAGTTTTGTTAATAGTGAGTTTGGCAGTAAGGAGTTTACATGTTTTAATGTTGGTCGCTGTCATTAATCTGATAGGTAGATTTGCTTTGGTAATGAGGGCAATGCCTCTTCCTCGTGAGTCATTTCTGTCCGATATAAGGATAGTGTAACCATTAGGAATAGTTAACGAAAGAGCAGGGCCTGCCGCCACATGAATCCAAGATTCCTGGATAGCCAGAATTTCAAGGTTTTCCGATTGGATGATATCCGCTATCTCAGTGGCATGAGCTACCAGAGACCTGGCATTTATTAGAGCACCTTTAAAGCATTGGTTGGTAGGTGTTGGAGCTAATGGAGTTTTACACTTTTGGGTCTTCGGTGACGTCTGGTTGAGGGAGTCATATGCAGAGCATATCTTCATGTAATCTATTTTTGTAGAATTAGAGGCATCTGGGTAGGGGGTTGACCTTTTGTTAGGGCAAATGAAGGGTTCTGGTTAACGGTTCAACTATTTTTGGGAGCCTCGAGCAGAATCTGTTATTTCTGTCATGCATGTTGCATGGGTAAGGGTTTAGCGTAAATGGTGAAGAAGGCTCCATATTCAGTTTGGCTAATTGAATAGTATAATGTGGATTTTTTAAGTGGGTAGTATATTGGGTAATACTGTCGTCGGGCGTGGTATAGGCGAAGAGCACTAGAGGAGTAGTAGATATATTAGATAAATTTGTTAGTAGATTGAACAGGGGCAGTAGATTCACTAATATGGACATTTTAGTTATGGGAGGAGCACTGAGTGAAGACGGTTAGGTCTGAAAAATCGGGGGGGTAGAAGTCTGGGCTGAATCAAGAGTGGGACTACCCTTGTACCTTATGTAATAGTCTAGGTCAGTCTAAGCAGGTAATTTAGGTGCCTGGCCGGACATGTTTACAAAGGAATGCAGGCTCTATGAACTAAGGAGAGTGGATCTGTGTCAGAGGTCTGTAGTATAGGCAGTTCAGGGGAAAGGGTATCTCCAGACACGTAGCTGTGGGCGACTTGAATATATACTAATCAAGTGAGCACTGAGTTGAGATATATGCCGTCTAAATTCAACTATTGCCTACGGTGAGCTACAACAACAAGGAATAAGTGAGGGCTAGACTTCGAACTGAGCACAGTGAATTAACATGTATCTAGGTCTATTGGAGATCTGTATCTGCAGTAAATGACAGTATAATTTGAAACAACTGGGCGCAAGTTGGAGCTCGTAAATGCGCGCCAGGCTATTATGCAATTTAGGTCTACTAGAACTTACTTTCTATAATCACTAAGGATTGCAATGAGACACCCAAAATAACTGTTAAAACAAGGTATGGCTGGCATACTGAAAACTTCTGAACATGTAGTAGTAAAAACCAAGACAAAAAGGGCAGGACAACGTTATGCTAGCAGAGACGTACAAGAGACTGAACAATTGCTAGTCAAGTTAATGTCCACATGCATTGCTTGCTGTATTTGAATGCAGAAGAGTAAGATCGTCAGGAGACAGGCAATATATGCTATAGGATGAGAGGTAGGTCGGCGAAGCAGGTGCTAGGCAGGCGGTATGGACCAAGCAACATATTTTCACATTAGCATGCAGTGGGAGTTAGAACACGTGGCAGGAATAGAACGCAATAGATGAGTGAGCAAAAACTTAGTAAGTGTAGCAAAGAGGCCACAGCTTAAGTATGCTGTTGACTAGGGCTGAATGAGTGGTGTATACTAGGGAGGCGCACACAGTAAAGGTCAAGAAAAGTAAGTGGTTACAGTAAAGCATTGTGAAACTATACTTTTCCATAAGTTTAGAAACAGTTCAGCAGACTGCCATGCATACCTATGGGGCACAGCTTGTAGCGTCGGGGTAGGAATAAATGTTATTCGCCGCTCGTAATGCGGCACCAGTAGCGGACGTAAGACTTGCTTACCATCAGAAAGAGCAGAACGTGCAGGCGGAAAGCGTCTTAAGCAGGTGAGTTTGCACCTTGTATATGAGCACACCAGCAAAGTAAGATTAAGGAGGGGGCAAATGGGGGTGGTAGAGTCTCAAGTACTCTCAGATGGCAACTGGGCAGCGTTTCTGGCCCTGGACACTGGCAGCATCTGGTCAGGTTCAGGTCAGGAGCCTTTCTTGTCTGCCTTCCTTGGAGGCCGGCTCACACCTGCCAATGCTTCCTGATAGGCTAAGAGGTATGTCTGGCCAATCAGCCGTCGGTGCTGGTCTCCAGGGGAGGCGGACTTAATAATCAAAACACAGTGGCCATTTTAGAAAGGTTTTGCCTTCTGAATTGCTATATCGATTGCAGATATCAGGATTTTGCCATCCATTGGGAACATCTAGCAACTTCAAGTTTTCAGGTACATTTTCCTTCACTCTAGTGCCTGTTCATTTTGGTAAAGTTGAAAGAGGCCCATTTCTGTTCATGTCCTAGGCCTTAATTCAGAAACAGAAGTGTTTTTGGAGTGACCTGCTTTTTCCAGTGGGTAGCACCAGTCAGCTTCACTCTTAAATACTGTCCTGGACTGGTTTTTTTTATTTCCCACATTCAAGGGCTATATTTTACCCCACACATCCCCCTTCCTGGGCCTTTGATTCCAGTGATTCAGAGAAAAGAGCAAGGAGAGATTGGGGTTTCTGTTTGCTTTTGGCTTTGGTTTATTCCATGAATTTACTCGCCAGAGCACGTCCGCTCTTTTCCCCGTCCTGAGGGAGTGGTGCTCTGGTCTGCACTCCATTCCTTTTGGGTTTTGGTCCTGGACCACTCCCTTTCCACTAGCTCAACCTGCAGCCTGTAGAGGCAAGGAGTTATTTAATCTGGTGAGAATAAAAGTGAGGTTAACTATTTTTACAGAACTAATTTCCCCAGTATTATCAACTTTCGAATTGACAACAAAACATCAAGTTACACATTACTTTTCACTTGACGTATACAATTTAGAACATGATATTTACCTTTGGTACATTCCTGATAAGTATAAGTGGTTTTACTCACTGTAAAGGTGTGGTTTTCTTCATCTGGGTTTCCATTCTTCACTTTTATTCTTCAGATGGTTCCTGGGCTCTACCCTCACTGGGTTCTTCAAACAGTCGCAAAGTCTGTCTTGGATGACAGCTCTTCAAATGATTGAAATGGACCAATTTCTCTTCCGTCTGTTCTCCTTTGGGGATGCAGATCTTATAGGGGACAGGTGAGGGTTTATCGACAATTTCAAATGCACAACACAAAGAGGGGAGGAATTTACGCTCTTTGGTCTGGTCCTTGTGAAATTGTACAGTCAGACCCTGTCTCCTACTTCGTACTCCTTGTAGGTGGTCTTTACGTCGTAGTGAGTTTTCATCCCCTCTGCCGACTTTTCTAAATTTTGCTGAGCATAAGCAAAAGTGTACTGAAGGTGGGTTTGTACATTTTCAATGTACTCATGGGTCGTGGACATGTTGATCAGGGTCTGCTCTTGAGGTCTGTAGAGCAGATGCTGAGGTAGCACAATTTTTCATCCCATCATGAGCTCAAATGGAGACATTTTTGTTGCAGAAGATGGTGTAGACCTAATGGCCATCAGGACAAGAGGTAATTGGATGTCCCAACTAGGTCCAGAGTCCGACACAAACTTCTTCAAGATGCCCACAATTATTTTATTGTACCTCTCAACTCCCCCGCTCAAGGACAGCGAAGGCAATGTGGAGTTTTCTCTTTACCCCCTGGTATCTCCCACATCTTTGTCATCACCTCACTGGTAAAATGATTTCCTTGTTTCAAATAATCCTTTGGGGAAGGTCGAAACATGAGACAATGTGATTGATCATTAGTGCAGCAGCTTTTTCCGCCTTGCAATTTGGGGTCAGGAGACATTCCACCCATTGGGAAAGCAAGCATGTCACAGTCAACATGTACTTGTTTCCTCTAGAGAAGCAAATCACTAGCCAGATGAAATGGACTTGAAAATCTGACCAGTGTCATTCCCCTTTTCTATAGTGGAGCTCTGTGTAAGAGTGAACTTGACTGGAACTGCTGACACACAAGACACCCCTTTAAGTATAGGTCATGGTCCTGACCCATGTATGGCCAGTATGCGACCTCTCGCAAGATTTCAAATGTAGTATGAAACACCCTATGACCAGCAGTGGCCACGTCATGGGCGTGACTTGATGTCATGCTTCGGAATGAGGTAGGTACCACCCACTGGTCACATCCAGATATTGATCTCCGTACCAACCAACCGGCTTGACTTTGGGAATTTTTGGAAAACTTCATCAACACCCGGAGATCCTCTTTCCTGCTATAATCAGATTCCGTGATAGGAACATTCACAGGGTCTTCAATATGTTGATACCATTTCCCAATAATTGGGTCCTCTTTTTGAGCAGTAATCAAATCTTTGTCTGGGGTTTCTTTACTCCATTGGGCAGTTGAAAGTTCATTTTTGGCATGTATTTGGGACCTGGTGACAGCAGCGACCTGGATTTCCCCCAACAGGGATTTGGTTTCTAGGAGATCCACGTGAATGGCTCTGGTTTTGGCAAACTGCTCAGCCAAATTTTTTCGACTTTTGTGTGGTCCCTCTATTTTGGAGTGACCTGATCTTTTTCCAATAGATGTCATCTCTTTAAAGGTGACCAGATCATCAATTAATTGGATTGATTTCCCATGCTTGAGCAGTTTCTTATATGCACACAGCATGCTTCGATTTTTCCAATTAATCCGGTGCTCCATGAATCCATTCCTGACATAATCTGAAACACTGATAATGGCCAGCTCTTTGAGTTGGTGTTGCATGGCAGTGAGGATGGCTTGATGTACAGCCATCAACTCTGCCAGCTGACTACGTCATGGATCTATTTTGTACCCAGTTTAGGGTTCCGGGGTATCATTCACTCAGGCATTCCCAATGCCAGCCACTAGTTCTTTTTCTCTGTGATTGTCAGCATGGCAGGAGCACCCATCCACATAAACTGTGGGGATCCCCTGACATGTGTCTTCCTCATAGACTTTGTGAGGGGAAGTAAGGTACGCCTCCAAATTGGCCTTAGTCCTTAGACTTTTGTCCTTGAGACAGTTGGAGGACTCTTGTTGTTTTGGCCAAATCTGACCTCCACAGGAAAGCCTTGCATGGACAGAATCCAGGAAGTAATTCTGTAATTACTCACGTTCCCTGTTCGGATTCGGTCACTTTGTAGATATTTCAAGAAATGGTGAAGAGTCTCCACGATGATGTGCTCCTCCTGGATGAATGGGTGGTATTTGTTCAACGCCCACACCATTGCCAGGGGTGCCTTTTCGCAATCATTGAATTTTTGCTCCAGAAACGACAAGTCTTGCTCGCGGAGGAGATTACTTTGTTGACCTTGTAATGCTTTTGGTATAATACTGCCGTTAACCAAGAAGTGGAGAACCCTGTCTCCAAGGATTCCTTGTTCTTTATGATATATGATATGATATGATGGGTTATTTATAACATGCTTAATGCCCAGAGGTTTCTAAGCACACACTCGGGGATCAAACCTTTGTTGCTCTGTATTGTCTTGCTTCCAAGGCGAGCAGGTTGCCGCTAAGCTATCCTCCCGAGACAATTATGCGGTAAGCCAAACAAAGGGCTTAGGAAAGTCTTCTCTTTAGTTGTTTTACTGCCTTGGATTGCTCTGGACCCCACTCACACTTGAGCCTGGCCTTTAATAAATGGACAAAGAGTTGTGTGACCTCTGCAAAGTCTTCAATGAACTTTCTACTAAAATTAGTGAGTCCAAGAAGGCTTCTTAGTTCTCGCAGAGTAGTAGGGTCCTTTAATTTCAATAATGCTTCCACCTTTTTCGCCTGAGGTCTGAGACCCTCAGGGGTGATTTCATGCAGGTCCTACACCACTGTGCCTTCTGAAAGGACAGTTTTACTCCGGCTTTCTTCAACTGGGTCAGAACATAGCATGCTTCAGCTATGTGTCCCTCCACAGTTGAGCTCTTGATTAAGACATCATCTACATAGGCTAGGTTTCCCCTTTCACCCAAGTCGGGCATGGCCTTATGTAGGAAGATATTAAATTAATTGCTGGAGTTTATGTATCCAAAGGGGCTCGGGTCCACGTGTATTGCTGCCCCCTGAAGGTAAAGGTAAGCTTGTACTGGTCTTCCCTACTCACAGGAACTATCCAGTAACCGTTGGTCAGGTCAATGGAGGCATACACTTTTGACACCTGGATCTTGGCCAGTCCCTGATCAATATAGGGAAGGGGCCATCGTGACATGTGGATCCGTTTACTTAACTACCTAAGGTCTGCGCAACGTCTCCATTGGCCATTGGGTTTGAGTATCCCCAGTACCGGATTGGTAAAGGTACTGTGGACTGGACAAATTATCCCACAGAATTCTAGGTGTTTAATAATCTTCGTGAGTGATCCCATAGATGCGAGAGGCAACCTGTATTGGTTCACAAATACTGGAGCCATCTCAGGGTCCGTAGGTATGGAGGTTGAATGTATATCTGTGAGTCCACAGTCATAAGAATCCACTGCAAAGATAGCCTGAAAATCCCAAAACACTTGTTTCAGCTTCTGCTTTTGCTCCACAGTCTCACAGGCATCAGCAAGATTGATTCATTCTTTGACTACCTGCTTAAAGCCTGGACATCTCTTGTAATGGTGTGGGCCTGAACATCAGGTTTCAAGCATGGGAGGTAGTCACTGTTGATTCAAAATACCACCTCATCCTTCCTGATGTTACAGGCCACTTCTTCCACACCATAAGGGCAGGAAGTGTACACCAAGAAATTCCCCCCTTGCCTGGTGAAAATCTTTTCCGGAGGGATATTGTTGCTAAAATTGGAGCAGTCATTTGGAATTGGTCCAATGATCTAATTACCTAAATCAATAGAAAAATGTTGGGCATCAACCACCATTCCAATAAAGGTGTTTGCGCCCAAAGTGATACTTCTAGGGTCGCTGTCATCCACCAATATTAGAATGGTGTCATGTTTTAGGTGAACTAGGGGTGTTGGATTTAAATACAAACCTTGCTGTTGGAGATGATAAATCAGATTTGTTTTTGAGGTTCTGTCCTTGCTTAATTTTTAGGGGAATTGTGAATTATTGCACATGTCCTGGTATGGTAACCTCTTCTCCCGCTTGAACTCCAACCACATAGGGTATCAATTTAGCTGACCAAAATGCTTTTTCAGTGTCATCAAAGCCCATGGGGTCTAACCTCTCTCCCTGGCTGTTCAACCAATACCTGGCACTCCTTGCCCACCGCATTGCCGCTCTCTGTCCCAACTTTCAGTGTTATGCGGATGGCACCTAGCTCATTTTCAGGCTACCCTCTGCCTCCTCCTCTCCTTCCCTCATCTCTGACTATCTGCCTGCTAATCAGGAGTGGTGTGCTGCCAATGACCTCTGCGTTAATGCCAGTAAGACTGAGATTATCCTCATCGCTCATCGGCACACTCGCTCCCTCCTTTCCTGTTGCTCTCTGGCCGGCCTCTCTTGGTCCTCTTCCCGTTCCCACCTGCAAAGCCAAAAACCTTGGGGTCATCTTCGACTCCACACGCTCCTTCTCTCCTCACATCTCTGATGTCTCAAAGAAGTCACACTACCAGCTGCACCTCCTCAGAGGTATTCTGCCTTTCCTCTCCTTCCCCCAGAAGCTCACTGTCTCCAGAGGTCTGGTTCTCTCTAGGCTGGACTATTGCAACAGCCTCTTTCTAAATCGGCCTGCTTCAACTCTCCGCCCTCTGCAACTCATCCAGAAAAGGACTGCAAGACTTTTCCTTGACCTCAAGCCCAGGGATCGTATCTCTCCAGGACTGAAACCTCTGTATTGGCTCCAGGTGGCTGCAAGGATTAAGTTCAAAACCCTCTGCATCATCCACAAAGCCTTCTGAGGTCTGGGGCCTCAATACCTCCAACTCGCTCTTCCTAAATATCTTCCTTCTCGAGCTCTTTGCTCATCTGCCTCCAACTCCCTTAGGGTCAGTCGCTTCTCCAAGCAATGAGTTGGTGATAGATCTCTCTCCTCGGCTGGTGTCTCCCTCTGGAACAGCCTCCCTGCCTCCCTCAAACTTGAGGAGAACTAGCTCCGGTTCTGGAAGCACCTCAAAACCTTTCTCTTTGCTTCTGCTTTCTCTCCTCCTCTCCTCTGCTGACCTCCTGGCTGAAACCAGTACTGCACTGGCTACCTGGACACCCTTCTGATCGCGGGCCCAGGTCCCTCTCCTGCCAGCGTCACACACCTGCACTGCCCACCTGGCAAACCCCGCACTCGGGGCCTGTTCTGTATCCCTACAGTCCCCCCACCAGACCTCGATAGCTGATTTCCGCACTTACCCTTGCACTTGACACATGCTGGCCGCTATTTTATTTATTGTTATTATCTATTTACATGTACTGCACTTTCCCTTCCTCCCTTCCCATGCACCTGCGCGAACCTAATGACATCTGGCCTAGTAAGATCGTTGTATGTCCCTTTGTTCCCCTCCCTTGCCTCGCGGCCCCTTGAAACACTTGTGTACAGGTGCGTTATTAATGCCATATCATATCATATCTTGGGGTTACCCCCCAGTCGGGACCTGGCTTTGTGATTAATTAGGTCCAAATGAATTGTAAATCAATTGATAATGTCACTGCCTAGGTAAAAGGTGGAAGGGCCATCTCTCACAACCCAACTATTATGTTCTATGCTTTTGTTGCCAATGGAAATTTTAGCATACACCTGCCAGGCAGGAGATGTTTGGAATTTGGGGCTTCCAGACCCATTTCCCGCTTATCAATCAATTTAAACATGGGGATGGTCTGATCTTTTGGGAGTTTCCTGAATGATGCTTCGCTGATGACGCTTCTTCTGTTATTCAAGCATACTCTGGCGAGAACAGGCTCCTCCCGCTCATTTACCTGAATGGGGAAAACAGCTATTCACCCTTTATCTGGATGTCGGTCAAACTTTTGGGTTTTCATCATCTTTTATCATGGGATTTGGGTTTTCTTCTGATTGTGGATTGGTTTGACATTTCAGAGTATTTCCTTCCAGTGTGGAATGTCACTTAAAAATGCGAGGGAGGTTAATTTTCAAAAATGCAGAAGGGTTCCCATCACCAGTTTGTTCTACAGAGATGACAGTGATGTCTGGGACTTGATTGTTCCTCAAGTGGAATTCTATTTTGTCAGACCCTTGTTCAATCATGTGGCATGTGTCATTTAAACTCACATTATTTGTACTTTGTTTTAATTTGATTGCCCGGTTAGTCTGAATCCAGAGGACCTTGTTCATGCAGTCAATTAGGGGTGATAACATCCGAAGTAGTTATTCCCCAGTAGACAAGGTGTGCCCTCTGGAGTGATTACTATCACCGGGTGTTTCTCCAGATCTGCAGTCTCTTCAAAGGAAATATCATTCCCTTTGAAGTTTTAGTGTTGTTCAGGAAGAGGTGTGAGGGGAATTTGGTGACTCTCCCAATTCCTGAATTTAGTTGCTCAAAGGCCTTTTTGACAGGAGGGTGGCTTGTGATCCAGTATCCACCAGCACTGATAATAAACATTGGCCCTGTACCTTGATGGAGGCATAACATCTTCCCTCTCTCTCTTCAAGGAGACAAAGAAAATGTGCATTTTGTGCCAGTTTAGCAGTTATTTTTTTTATATTGAACTCCGACACTGAGGCTATCTTGGACAGTTTTCTGTGTCAGAGTTCAGGAATCTGCAAAGAAGATTTTGCACCCAGCAACAAATGGGATGGGGAAGTCCCCTTTTCCCCTGATTCTTTGCTGTCTTCCTGTTCCTGGAGACAGTTACCCAAACCTGTATGTGGGTTATAACTAAATGCTTTCAGGGTCATCTGGATGACATTGTTGGGGTTTAAGAATTTGTATCTCTGGGTCAGTCTCCATACTTACCTAGTCTAAATCAAGGTCTTTTGGGATCAATTTTTCCTTGGGAGGGATCCCTCCATCCCTGAAATAGAAGATTTTCTTCCCTGAATACTCCAGGGATTCTTTCCCTTCAAACGGTATGATGCGGACTTCCTCCACAAAGTGGGTTATCTTTTGCTCTCGATTTCTCCAACTAACCCTCTGTTCCCCAGGTTCCAGCTTTTCGGGGGTAGACGATTAGTGTTTAGGTTCAGAGGTTTCTAGGAGTTTTGTTCTGGTGATAAAGGAAGCTTCCTCTAGGGCTATGCATCTCTCTTCTCACCGATCCCCCTCCCCTGGAGCCTGTTGGTTGTCGGAGGTTTCTTCCCGTCATTTCTCTAGGGCACCAGACTTGGGTGTCGAGTTATTCTGGGCAGCAATTTCCAGTTGAGGGCTCTGCTGAGCCCTCAACATGTGACCCAGGTCTTATGTTAAGTGTTGGACTTGTCGCTCCAGTTGAGACAACCTTCCTGGTTGGTAGGGGGGTCTGGATTCATACCTTTTCTGCTCCCGGAAAGGGTAGCTGTCCCTTTTCCCAGAGTAGCTCAGGTATTGGGAGTTTCTTGTACAACCCTCCATCCTAGGTATCCATTCTCCTTGATTTCGGCATCTGTTGTCCTGAAAGCGGGGAGAGAGAAGAGGATTGTTCTGGAAATTGGGGTTTGAAAGGTATGTGGGAAAGAAATTTAGGTTGTGGGGTGGAGTATTTCTTCCCCCCTGAGGGTAGTTCTGAGGGAAGTTGTGAAGGAGGTTTCCTGGGGCAGTACTTACCTAATTGCCCCCCCCATTGTACTGGGGGAGTCCATACATAACCCAAGATGGGTCTGTTACCCTTGTATTTTGGGCTGACAAACGTAGCAGGGTCAGATGGAGCATTGGTCTGATACCCGGCCTGGCAACCAACCCGATGGGGTTAGATCCTCGGGTCTTCTCTGCCTCTCATTCTGCTTGTTAGTGTTAGCAGGATGAGCATTCTTAGTCCCCCCCCCCGTTTCCAATATGGGGGGATTTTTCACCTCTGCCACCTTTGTAGCAGAGAGTGTGTTTGACGGTTTGGGGTTTTATGGTTGTTTGTTTTTCCAGAAGGCTTTTGTACTTCATAAATCTGGGTGGCCCGTTCTATCACCCAATCCAGGGTCCTACACTTATGGTAGTCCCTTACCAGTTGGGTCATAATGGATTTCGGGAGAGCATGGAAGTAACTGTTGATGAACTCCCACCTGAGGTCTGTGCAAATGCTCTCTTCAGCTCTTGCACAAACTCTCTAGACACTTGATCTTCCCCACACTGCAGGTTTAGGTCACCTTGCGGGCCTCCTGAGGGTTCCTGTGAATGGAGAAATGCTTTACGATAGCTGCCTTATAGATGGATCCTATTTGGTGATCTTGGTCCTCCAGCCCTGTTAATATGCTAGAGTATTCCAGGCAGAATATCCATTTGACAAACTCCATGGAAGTTTTATCATTCTTGATACCAAATTAAGTCATCATTTGGTCATAAAGTTCTTGATGCTCCCATACTGATTATTTGGCATTCTTATGCCAAGGAGTCATGAGGCTCTTTATGGTCTTTACCAAATTGGGTCTTTCACAAGACCTCTCTTCTGTTTGGCAGACTTTCTTTTCCGCTGCACCTGAGTCCACTCACCCTCTGTATCCGAGCTGCTAGTATTGGTGCTCCACTCCCTGTCCTCTAGGCGCTCCCTACATCTTTGAGACTGGGAATCCCTCCCAGAATGATGGAGTCTGGTCTCTTCTCCCCTGTGGTGTTGTGGGCTCTCAGGGTCACTTCCCTTATACTCCCCTTTTCGCACAGGGAATTACTCAGCTTCCTCATTCCTCCTTCTGGGTATGGTAGGCAATTCCCCCCACCTCTCTGAATGTTTATAGATTTTGAAAATATTCTTTTGAGGCCTAAACTCTGGTACTTCTCTGTCT
The DNA here is from genome assembly GCF_040938575.1 of Ambystoma mexicanum. Classification (NCBI taxonomy): domain Eukaryota; kingdom Metazoa; phylum Chordata; class Amphibia; order Caudata; family Ambystomatidae; genus Ambystoma; species Ambystoma mexicanum. Next base: position 758,603,613 of record NC_090929.1, on the reverse strand, counting down.
GCAAAGCGGACCGGGTGGTCCCTTTGTAACATCAGTTTCTCCTAGTCTAACTCCCTGATCTTTTCAACATAGGAGCCCTCTATTCATCAATATCTGATAAGGACTGGCACTTTGACTCAACCACACCTAGTCCAACTGAGCCAAACTGTCTCATGTTTCCCTGTTCTTGAAAACTGGCAGGTATGAAGTTAGCGGCACACTGTACATATGAGGTGAGTTGGCTTGAGGTCCCTGGTAAAGAGGTCATCACTCCATGATCGGAGGGTGCTTCTATTTCTTGGTGACATATATAGGCCTGAGTTTTCAACTCTGCACCAGTGCTTGAGTATCTTCTAGCACTTTATTTTGCACCAATACTCTGTCTCTGAGTCCCTTGATCTCTTCACAAAGGGACTCATTTTCCTTCTGTGAGGCTTGTATTGTCTGGGCATGTTGAGACCTCTTCTTTTTCAGGAGAGTAATCTCCTCCCCTTGTGCAATTTTGGCCTATGTTGCCTGCTCCATGTCAACTTCTGCTTGCCTCCCATGTTCCCTTAATTTTTCATTTTCTAGCCTCATGGCAGTCAGTTCCTGAGAACATAACTCACTTTTCTCAGTATCAGGTAATATTATCCCCATAAATAATGTTGCCATACAAATAGTTGTTGGGAAACGGCATAGCCGACATTATTTATGGAGTAAATGGGAAAGGGAGTTGTGGGGGTGTCCCATGCTCCCTCTACAAAAAAAAAAAAGAGGAAGCAGGGGGTTCCAAGTGGTAATATTGTTGCAAAAAAAGGGCGCCATTCTTGTATGGTGACATTTTTTGCAGGGATATTATCACATGGAACCTGTTTCTCCATGTCTGTTCTTATCTGATGCACTTCCTGAAAAAGGCTCTATTCTCTTGACTCAATTTGTTATTTTCTTCCCTCAACTGCCCTCTCTGCTGTTTCAAAGTGTTCAGATCTTGGTGCATCTGATCGAATTCACCTTGGGAATTAACATCCCTAATGACTAACTGGCTGAAATGTGAAAATGTCCTCTAAGCAGGCTCTATTGTGAACAACCTGCTCACTCAATTTGTGTTGACTCAGGCTGAGGTTTTCAACACTTTCTTGATACTCCCCTTGCAGTGCAGAATATTGAACCTTTCACTCTGAATTCGCTTGCTGTTGTGTCGCTAACTCATCTTTTAGCTGCTGAATAATATTTTCTAATTTCAACTCTGAATTTTGGCTCTGTTGTGCCTTTATTTCTAATTGTTTCAACTCTCTCTGGGCTTGATTCAAAAGCTCAGACTGGTTTTGCACAGAGGCTACAATATTCTGGTATCTTTCTTCCATGATTATCATATGGAAGTACATGTATGCTGTGAGCTGAACCATTTTAATTTGCTCATCTTTGCTGGTCTGTGTCATGTAGAAGTTTGTCCAGGCCTGATGTAACAGCCCATTATCCTGCCACATACCAACTTTTGCAGAGGTAACCTCCCACATCATTCTAGCTTGCCATATTTCATGCTCCTGTTCTACCTATTCACCTTTAAAAAACAAGTTGGATAGGAGGTGCTTCCTGGCCATATTGATTTCCACGATGCTCATTCTGAAATGTTTTCTGCACCTAATATGTAAAATCTCAACCCTGTTCCTGCTCAATTTGCACCCACAGTGATGATCCAAAATCAACGCTGTTTTATATATACACGCCCTGGAACCCAGGGTACAGGTCTGAATGGCACCTTCACAATGCAACACAACTTTGCATCCACTGCAATGTAATTACACCCAAATGAATAGTCTGCTGCTACTGCACTGTCATAAGAGAAGACTATTCTACCAATCTCGGAACAAGGCCCCAGTTTTGTCATGGTTTATTATGCGGTCACTCAAAATAGGAAGAAATTACCAAATTTAATTTACCGACCTTACAAAAAGACACAAAACACATACCACCAAAAGTTTGAACTACCAAAAGTTCGAACCTTTTGTGGTATGTGTTTTGATGGGTCAGTAAATAAAAAAAAAAGCCAGGGGCTGTGGAAGTGTCCTCTGCAACACCCGCTCACTATAGTATACAGTATAGTGAGCAGGGTGTTGGGGGGGACACCTCTGCAACACACCCGAGCAAAAGTAAAAAAACTAAAATAAATTAGGACCCTGCTGCACCGGTTCCCGATCACGGAAGTGAAAGGGAACCGGCGCTGCAGGAACCAGCGCGTCGGAAAGAAAGGTAAGTAGGGGGATGGAGGTGTGAGTGAGGGTGTGTGTTTGAATCTGTGTGATTTTCAATGGATGTCCGCATGGGTAATGTACAAACATTTTTTAGTTATGTACATTTCCCATGCAGACATTTCCATTACGGACCATTCCGCAACAGTAAAATCACACAGATCCGGTCACTCTCCAGTCAGGGAGTTCCTTTCTCCTGAAGCAAGGTGGCACACAATTAAGCACTTTTATTTTAGGTTCAATTTGGTGAGGGCTCCAACCCGTCTTGCACCCAACCCCAACAAATACCCTATCTCACCAATGGACCAGGAACCAGGCCAATGTGTAGTAAGAATATATATGTATTAATGTATTTACTATTTGACACAATAATAACATCACTAGGAAAAATTGTTTGGGCTTGCTATTTAAAACAAAGGTTGGGAAAAAGGAACTCACATGAAAATCGTTTTTCAACACACTTGCAAATAAAAGACAGGAGTTGATAAATTAGGGTCAGAGAAAAATGGGGACCAAAAGGGAAATTTTGTTTTGTGCCTACGGACAGATGAGATGCAATACTTTGTAATTCTGATTTTAAAGTAATGGGGAATTTCATTTTACACCCTCGACACTGACTTGAAAGGTGATGTTTTGTGGATTACTTCCTTTTGGGATTATGGACACCCCCCTTTCTATGTTTAAGTATGGCTGCTCCCAACACAATGCAATTTCAACAGAGAGGGTGGTGTTCTGTGGAGAAATAAGTTTGATCGAGATTTAATAATTTGTGCGAAGAGCCTACCCAGTTTCACACCCTCTACCCACTAATGGAACGGGATAAGTCAGGTTGCTCCCCCACAATTGATGGCTTTTGAAAGGGTCTACTTACATGGGAGGCTGTGGTCAGGGAAACAGCAGGGCTCCTCTGAGTACAGCACAGGTCTGGTCAAGGGCTCTCGGTCAAGGATTTCCTCCTGCACCCAGACTCCTTCTGCTCTTCTGGTTTGGGTACTAGCTAGCTTCTTTATGTCCCAGCCACTGTCACCAATGCAAGGGTTGAGGCCTCTCTGCTAGTTGTTCCTCACAAGAGTCCAGCAGCAGCTCTCCCCCAGAATAATTGTCACGTTTGTACCTCTTGTCTTTAGTGTTCCGTGAATCCCCCTCCTCCTCACCTGAACTGCTCGTTACAGTTGAAGTCTTCTTTCTTCTTCTCCAAGCTCCATTTTTTGTGCAGATATGGCCTGCCTTGAGAGGAAGCTTTGGTGGAAGCCCAAGAGCAGCCACCTCCGGACCCCCTCCCGAGACAAGCCCGGTAAGGGGAAAAAGACAGAGGCACAAAAAAACCCTTGGTATCAAGTCCAGTGCTTTCACTACTCCTGCTCACTCTGGATGCCTGAAGGGTCAGAAGACTGATTATGGCAATATTGTCTCAGAGGGAAGTGGGCTCCAGTATGTAGAAGCTTCTTGTTGATCGGTGAACAGAAAAGGAAAAAATGCAGAAGACTCAGAGCTGATAAGAAATATGGTGTGGAAGCCGAAAGAAGAGAGGAGAGGAGAAAGAGAGAAGCACCAGAGTAAGCAGAAGGGCTGCAAGGCGCCGGAGTACCAAAGATGAAGATGAAATAATAACCGCTGACAGGAGGAGGAGAGAAACAGAGAAAAGAAACAAGGAGGAAGAGCGCAAAGGCACAGGTAAGAATGGAACCTAGAACAAGCGAAAGGAAGGAGTACAGGTCCGCGGAGGGCGGACGGTACAAAGGAAAGTACAGATGGAAAGAGAAAAGGCTGGCAGGAGCGGAAAACGGCCAGCCGTAGAAAACGCGAAAGCAGCACGGAAAACAAAAGGCCAAAACGCAGGGCAAATGGAAGGCAGGGAAGAATAGGAAAACTAACAAGGAAATACTAGCGCAACAAACCCAAAGACCGCAAGGCAATAAAGCGGGGTTGCAATGCGCCGACCGTCGGAACTCAATGGTAAATATGGTCCACGGCGGTGGCCATTGCAACAAAAAAAACTAGACCGCCACCAGCGCCCAAGGAAGAACGTGGTGGGACAACTAATGGCGGCCGAGCCGCCAACGATTCCAAAGGCGCCAGCTACTGCGGCGCATGACAATAATTCACCAAAAAGCCCAGTTCTGATGCAAACCCAGCCTTTTCTAGGGCTAGTGACACAGCAACCTTGTCATAAATCCCGTGGCAGGATTGGCTAGCATGTTCATTTCACCTCCCACCAGAACACCCACTGGCTGCTGATAGGACCAGTGGTTGGGAAATATGTATGATGCAAGCTGAGGGGGGGGGAATAGATACATCATTTCAAGTTGACAACGATTTGTGTATCTTTTGTTCTGAAAAATATCATACTGCAACTCCCTTGGTCTTTCAAATAACCCCATGATGATATATATATATAAAATGGGTTCTATATTTTACGGTGAATCCGGACATACTAATTTTACTTCGGCGTATCCTTCCTGAGCAGAGTTACAATTTTTCATGTTTGTTTGCTGTGCTGAAATATAAAAAATGGGACCATTTCCCATTTAGACCTTATTTTCACGATCTTCCCCCCTGCCAACTCTCCCATTGCTCAGGTGTATGTAAATGGCAAAGATCATACTTTTCCAAATAACTTAAACAATGTACATCACACAAATTCCGTTTTTACAGGGTCAAAACAGGCATTTTCTCCTGTTTAATTTGGACCTGGGACAGGCTCTATTGGACACACGCTGCCCCTCCTATTAAGGAAAAACTGTATTGAGTGTTTAATCAATGGCAAAGCATCTCATAGCCTCATTAGGTAGGTTTCCATTTCCCTGAAAAATGTGACCAGCCACCTGGTTTATCTGTGTTTATCTTCACATGTGCTTCTTAGCTTCAAAGGCCTTGCTCATTGCTTGATGTACCGTTTTATGGAAAGCTTGACCTCCAGGTTACTTCTGCAGGACCTGTTATCAGCAACTAATTGACAATCAGACAGCTTTCTTCCAGCGAGCCCAAACCAACAGGTCATGGTTCAGAGTTTCGTTTCAGTGGAAATGCCCCTCTTCATGCATGCTTTTCAAAGTACATCTTCAGTTTTTTTAATCTCTTCAAGTGTAATGTCTTTCTTTAACATAACAGTTGAAATATCATGAGTATTGCAATGCTCCAAGTAGGCCTCTCCTTTTAAATTATGTCATTTAAATCAGGGACACCATTTTGCCAAAATGCCTGGGCTAGCAGAAGTGACATTACACGACCCTTGACCTCTGATGACATCACAGGAAGTGATGTAATTTGACCCCACCCCAAAGTCACCACGGGAAGGGATGGAACATGAACTTTCACCCCTTGACAAAACAGAAAGTGGCATCACATAGCATTGTTCCTAAGTACACTATGAAAAATATGGTTACAATATCACTGTAAAGTTATATACATTTCAAGAACGAATCTCCATATTTATCGTTACCAAATTACTGTGCATTCAAGCAGACGTCCAAGGACAAACGATAATGATGTGTTATTATATAGTACTTACGAGTAAGCGGTTCATATATACCAAATATACATACAATATCACCCAACCTGTGTTGGTACTCATTTATCAACCTCAGCAGGATGAAAGGCCGAATTGATCTTGCTGGGAGCCGGACATGCAACCTGCAGAGCACATGCACATTGCAGTAGTGAGTGCTCAACCCACTGAGCTATCTTACCGGCTATAGCTATCAGAAAACGAGCCACTCAAGAAACACATAGCCACATGCTGCTGGCCACAGTCCAGGAGCCTCAATTAAAAATAAATAATAAATGTTTGTACTTTTTTTTACGGGTAGCAATGGAGACAAAATGGGTAGCAAGGGAGACCTCAGGTTTCACAGGTGCGACCCCTCAATGACATCCCTGATTTATATGTTGACAAGTACATGTTTTTATTCGTAAACAATTGTAAAGTGCTTGGCTTCACTTTAGAATTCTGGATCACAATATTGTGCTGCATTAAAGTCGATGTAACATGCTGCTATTTGTCACTTTAGGTAAAATTGTAGCTTTTCATATTTTATGAAAACAGCATTTTCAGCCACATATATATTTTGCCATGCATTGGGCACATCTAGCAATTTTAAATTTCCAGGCACATTTTCCTTCACTCGAGCGCGTGCTCATTTTGGTAAAGTTGAAAGAGGCCATCTCTGTTCATGTCCTAGGCCTTAATTCAGAAACAGGTGTGTTGTGGGACTGGCCTGCTTTTTCCAATGGATAGCACCATTCAGCTGCACTCTTAAATACTGGAATGGCCCAGTCTTTTTATTTCCGACATTCAGGGGCTATATTTTACCCCATAAATGCACAGTTTGTGAAGCTGTGAAGATGTGATTTGAACCCACTGTGTAATGTAGCACCTGACCACATACAGGGGTGAAATGGCTTACGAAGAACTCTGGGGATTTCCCGGTAGGCCTCTCCACCCTCGTTAGGGAGAAGTCTAAAAAATATGCTAATTCCCTCCACCTAAGAGACCCCAGCAACTTTGCTGGATTTTGAGGACTTCCATTTTTTTTACCTGGAGAGAGTGTGACCCTTTTTCCCCACTCTCTCATGCATTTATGTGTGAATTTTACCTCTGTGTTTCTTTTTGGTTATGGAGTCTAACAAACTCCATATGAATCATATGTTACAATTGTGTCACACAGCACCTTCAGTGCAGTGGCACAGGGAAGTCTTTTAGATTTCCCAAGGTTTAGATACCTTCTCTGGGATAAACTACTGTTTCCCAGAATAGTAGAGTGAAATTGACTCTACTTAGCATTGTACTTGCTAGACCCAGCACACCATATCTTACAATAGAGTGCTGGAGGGGTTACTTAATATCCCCTGTGTCTAAATGCTCATGTAACATTTTTTTGTTACCCTTTCCTCAATTGACTGGCTGGTGGCAGTGGTTTCGTTTTGAACTAACAAGGTTTGCATTTACCACAACCGTTCACGGACCTGGTAACGTTAACCACGGGAGCCATCTTTTTCATAATGGAGTCCAGCCATCCTTGTTAAAATGGTGCCCGGTCTTTGTGGAAAGGTCCTTCTAGAGTTTTTCTCTGCGCGCCAAACCAGGTTTGGTCTCTTTGTTCATTTGCCTTTGGCGGGCTTCAAGAGTGAAACCCGCCTCTGGCTTCAGAGTGTCTGGGGTAGGCAGGGAATGAGGGCAGTGCCTGAAACTCCCTTTTCTTAGTCTCCTAGGAGACCCAAATGCACTCTGTGATGATTGGCTGGCTGACTGTCCGGCAAGGACAGCCACCCTGCTGGGTGATTGACTGCTAGGCTGGAATGAATGGTAGATAATAAAAGGGAAGTCTCTTGGCTTGGAAGGCAGATTAGACCACTGGACGATGGAACCAAAGAAGAGCTTGAAGAGGATGGCTGCTGCAACTCCTGGACCGTTGGTTTGCCCGGTAAAGCCCTGCTTCAGGTCCGAATCGCCAAGCTTGCATCGACAGAGAAGCCCTGCAAGGACTACTTCTCCCTTTGAGTTGATGGGAACAATCAACTCCCAAGTAAGCCACCTGGATACCCATCTCGGAGCTGGTTGAATTTCCTCAGAGTTGCTGCAGGAAATCGTATAGCCAGGGAGGGGGACACCAGATTGTGTGCATTGCTTGTAAGCTGGCCTAAAGCTTTTGGACGATCCTCCGGACTCCCATGAAGCAGGACTGACCAAGCCTGACCCCACACAGTTGAGTGCGGGACCTCAGATGTGAGGAAAGTCCACCTTGACAGCCAGGAAATGCGCTTGTTGCTATTTGCTGTACCACAAGGAGCTGGACCGCGAAACAGCAACTGAAAGTAAAGTTTACCAGTTGCCAGCTTTGACGGTGCTAGTGCAGTGCAGTAGTCCCCCAACGTCCTCCCTCTTGTCCCCACGACTGAGGCCCAGGAACAGTGAGATCTGCAGAGCTGCACAGGAACAGAGGTTTCAGCTGCATCTTTTGTTTCTATACTAAGGTACTGTAAAACTAGCCTAAGAGAACTTACCTTACTGTGGAAGTGCTTGTAACTTCTGCAACTCACAGGTCTTATCAGCTTGTGGCCCTACATTTGGTTCTTCTTTTTCTCAAAGACTCCTAAGAACTTGTGCAAAGACTTTTCCATTTACTTACTGAAGTGCTGCATCCTATACAAAGTCTTTGGTTTATTGACTTTGGCTTAGCCTATTGAATTGAATGACTGTTGTAAGTGCTCTCTGAAAGTATTAGCCCTGCTTATGAATATTTGTAAATTCTTGTGTTCTAATACCTTTTGCCTTTTACTTACTTTTTAAGAATATTCTGATTACCAACAGTAAGATATTAATGTCCCCAGCCCCCGTGTTACTGAAGTCACCTGTGGGAGTAGGTTGTGTCTGTGGGCCATCCCAAAATGGTCTTGTCTGATTCAGAAATTCAGAGTGTACAGTACTGAAGTATATTTGTGTGTTACTATTTTATTGCTCCCTTCTGAGGAAGGCTTTATAACTGACTGATAAATACATTGTTAATTGTTTATGCAAGAAACCTTGAGTGTTCGAGTTTATTTGAATACCTGTAACTGTGAATCTTATATTTGTGTAACTCCACTACAGCTCACATTTCCCCTCTTGAGATAGGCATGGCTGCTCACAATGCTACCAAAACAGTGTAGTACATGCTTATACCAAAGGTTGGGTTGCCAATACCTGTAGTCATAGTTGTTTGAAATGTTCCAAGAGGGTACTGCATTCAAACTGTGCCTAACACCCTCTGCCTCTTTTGTGTGGTTATCTATTTTATTTCTGGAGGAAAAGGGTTTGGCTTGCTGAACATATGTAAAATGGGGCCACTTTGAAAATTATTTCCAGGGCCTCTTTTGGTTCCCTGTCCAGCCTTGACCACATACCATCTGAGCTGCAGTTGGGATACATATTTAGGTTTTGGCTTTCAAGAACACATTTTTATGGTTTACTTGGAAAGTACACAAATTGCATACTAAAGCAACCTGGCATTAACTATCCTTCTAAATAGGTGTCAATGTAGCTATATATTACACATCCTAAAGGACAACTACAAGTCCCAGAAAGCAAAGTAATATGACCCTAATAAATCCCCTCTTTTTCTACAGTACTTTACTTTCAGAACGTAAAGATGCACAAACGAAATGTTGCGATAAGCTCGCCTGCCTAAAGGTCTGAAAAATATTTAAATATCCACAGAACAGCAAATCCTTTCTTTGTTGCATGTCAAATTAGCAGACATAAATAAAAACTAAGATTCAAAAGGTGAGTTATATTTTCTGCTCACTTTCATGGCCTAGTAAGGAGTGGTGTGTGGGCTTTCATTCCGAAAAATCCAATCACTTTCACAGTTTCAAACACCTAAAGATTTACACATAAGAAAAGGCACTGCTAATAAAAAATAAACAGGTTAAAAAGTGATTGCCAGGCCTTTCTTAAGGTGCTAACTGTGCAGGGGTCTCCCAGATAGTATAATGATGAATATGTCCTCCACATGAAAGCTCTGCCGGGCCCTGTGTTGCGTGCTACACTAGCAGCCCTGTATCCGTATGTTTGGTTAGCCTTTTGTTCTGCATGGTGGGCCTAGAAGGAGCAATGATGGGCACAGTGAGGGCGGGAGGAGAGGGAGGAAGTAGGCTATACTTTCCACAACAAAGGCTGCATGGGCTCATCCCTTCATCACTGTAATTAAATGAAATACTTCGTTGTTCACCTGCCCCCTTAACAGAGAATCATACTCTAATTCGTATTAGAGAAGTCCAGGTACTCAATATGGTAAAAATGAGAAGTGTAGGTAATGAGGGCCGGTTAGGTCAGGGCCATTTAAAGCACTGACCTTGGAGATCGCAACCCAGTCAAGCCAGTCTTCCCAACTTTTTCTCCCCATCACACACAAGACATGACAACCACAGTCAGTGGTCAAATCCTTAAGAATAACAGTGGGGGAACTCATTAATATACCAATTTAATGTGTCATCACCAGAAATTAGCATATCAAGGTGCCCTCTGAAAATATTGGGGGGACTCTTGAACAAAGTGGGGGGCCTCTATCCACCCGTGTGTACCCTTTGTCTTGAGCCCTGCCCACAGTCATAAAATGGAACCAGAACAGTAACACCACCTCATTAAGCTACAGCCCAACTCTCGTTTCCCCAACCTTTCAATCTACTAGCACCTTTTAAAGTACACACAAGGACAATAACACACACAGCAGCAGATGTATACCTGCTGGCACTATTGCAACCACTGGAATCTTGGGAAGAAGCTCAGCGTTAATTGCACCGCCTGCTACATCTTCCCCCTTTTCATGTACTATGCTCTGCCAGTGCTGTCCGCTAACAGAACACATAGGCAAGTGACAATGCCACAACCCACGGAGAACCATACCACCACTGACGACTCTGGTTCTTGCTGTCCACACTTATTTATTTATTTATTTATTTATGTATTTATTTATTCACATTTGTTAAGCGCACATGCAGCCCGTAGGGCATCATGGCGCTTGTTACAGACATGACTTGTTATACATACAATGAAGTCATTACTTAGTTGCAAGAGAGTAGTAAGGAGAAGATAGGAGAGGACGAGGAGATGATGTCTTAGGAGGAGCTAGTTGAACAAGGTGGTTTTCAGTTTTTTTCGGAAGGCAGTGAGAGAGGTTTCTGCTCTGAGTGTGCTAGGTGGTGCGTTCCATAGCTTCGGGGCAATGTATGGGAAGCTTATCCCACCTGCTCTAGCTCGTTTGATGTGTGGGACCCTAAGTTGGTTGGTGTGGCATTGTCTGGTTGGTCTAGTGGAGTGCGATCTGACTAGAGTATCAGATAGGTATGAGGGTGCGGATAGGTTAATACATTTGTGTGCAGTGGTAAGTATTTTGAATGTAATGCGCTCTTTGACAGGTAGCCAATGTGCTGCCTTTCTGGCTTGCGCGATGTGGTCCCGTTTAGGTATATTGCGGGATGCTCTTAGTGCATTATTTTGTGTTGTTTGGAGTTTATTGAGATTGGTGTTGGAAGTGCCAGCCAATAGCGCATTACAATAATCTATCTTGGCTCCAATGGTGGCTCTGGCAATAGATAAGCAATTATCTTTGGATAGGAAAGGTTTAATGGCATTAATGAGCTTAGTGCTCAGGGCGGAGGCAGAGACAATGGAGTTGACTTGCTTGTCCATGGATAGTGATGCGTCAATGTGGACTCCTAGTGTTTTAACAGAAGGTAGAACTGGGATGACACAATTGTCTATGCAGAAGTTTGTGTAGAGTGGGTCGAGATTCTTGAGAGTGGATTTTTGGCCAAGGATGAGAATTTCGGTCTTATCACCGTTAAGACATAGGCCGTTCGTGGCCATCCATGCTTGGATGGTGGCGTATATATTCTGGAGGGTGGCTGCGTCCTGAAGGTAGCGTCCTGTGAGCGGGAGGAGTACTTGGGTATCGTCAGCGTAGTTGGTGTATGTGATCCCAAGTGCGTCCAATTTATCAAAGAGAGGTTTGGTAAAAAGATTATAGAGGGTGGGAGCTGTACATGAACCCTGAGGGACTCCATACCTGATGGTGG